>NC_056744.1:1465754378-1466071878 GCF_019279795.1 Protopterus annectens | reverse complement strand
ATGATGAGTTGGGAAAATGTTAGTAAGCTAGGTAATTCAAGCCAGTTGAGCTGCTTAAGATTAAGACAATGGTGTGTCTTGTATGGATTGCTGGTAGCAAACCTGGCGATATTGTTATAGGCATGAGAAATCTTTTGGAGGTTAGTTCTTTTTAGATTAGTATAAATTGATGAAGCATAGAGAAGTGTAGAGATTAAGTGAGAGTGGGCAATGGTGGTTCTGGCCTGAGGAGTAAGGAAAGGTTTGATTCTGTATAAGGAACCAATTTTTCTGTTCACTGCTTGTATGGTGTTGTTAATGTGTATATCATAGGTGAGGTTGTTGTCGATTGTCACTCCTAGAAGTTTGGTAGATTGTTCAGGTGTTATCAGAGTGCCTTTGCTAGATACAATAGAGATCAATAGGAGGGGACCTATTGGTAGGTGGAAATAGTAGCAGTTTAGTTTTTTTGGCATTCAAAAGAAGGCAACGTTTTAGGAACCATTCTTCAACCATGTTAAATACTTTTTGGGTTATGTAGTGGAGGTCTGAGGTGGAGTTAGCAGAGCATATAAGTGTGGAATCATCAGCATATTGAATACAGGTGGCTTCAAGGACTGCAATGTGAAGGTCGTTGATAAATAGTGAAAAAAGAAGGGGTCCCAGAATTGAGCCCTGGGGGACTCCTATGGAGACTGGTAGAAGGGATGATAGTTTATTTTGCCAGACAACTGCTTGTTGCCTATTGTTAAGGTAAGATTTGAACCATTGAATAGCTGGGGGGTTGAGATCCAGAAGTTCAAGGGTATTTATCAGTAGGGGATGGTTGACCATATCAAAAGCCTTTGACAGGTCGATGAAAAGAGCAGAAGAGAGGGTGTTGTTATTACGGTTTTTATTGATGGTATCAGTGAAGGATAGAAGGGCGGTGGTGGTGCTGTGAAATGGCCTAAAGCCATGTTGGCAAGTAGCCAAAATATTGTGTTTCATTAAGTGGTTAAGTAACTGATGGTGAATACATTTTTCCATGACTTTAGCTAAGGGTGAAAGAAGAGCTATTGGTCTGTAGTTAGAATAGTCAGTGGATTTACCACCTTTATGAAGTGGGATGATATGGGAGACCTTCCAAATTTCAGGGATGATACCTTCATTAATGGTTCTATTTAGTAGGATGGATATGGGAAAGGTAATGGATTTCGCTGCTATTTGCAAATTGTTAAATTTTACAAATTGTAAATTGTACAATTGATAAATTGTAACATCTAGATAATTAATGATGTCACTAGAATATGCAATAGTAAACTTAAGGAACTTATTCGTAGTATTCACATAATCAAAAAATGACATGTGTTTCTGATGTACCCTTCCAAACAAAGAAAAGGTCGTCCACAAACCACCTGTAAAAAAACACTCTGGGCTCTGTTAGCATAATACATCTCTCCCATGCTACCATCACTAAATTAGCATATGTGTTGGCAACTGGTGCCCATTGCTACTCCCTTTCTTTGTTTGTAACATTGATTACTAAATAGAAACACATTATTGTCTAATACCGACTCAAGTAGCAGAGTGATAAAATCTATTTTTCCTGCTTGCATTGAGTTCTCTTCCAACAAAAGTTCCTTAACCATATTTATCCCTTCATCATTGAGTATGCACGTGAAGAGTGGCTCTACATCCATTGTTACTAATATCAGTTCTTCAAGAATACCCAGGTCCATAGTAAAAATATATAGGTCTTTCAGAAAGTGTTCAGTATCCCTCAACACATAAGAGTATTTTTTAACTCATAATCAAGATAGATTGAAATGGGCTCAGTGAGCCATCCAGCACCTGACACTATAGGCCAAAACATTGGGAACACAGGATTCTTATGAATTTTTGGCAACCCATGTAAGTTTGGTACAACTGGATGTTCAACAAAGAAAAAACTAAACAGTTCATCTGTTAGTAGTCCCAGAGTCTTACACTCATTCAACATATTATAAATGTTTCTATGAATATCATGTACCACACTTATGGGTACAGCCTCATACGCTTCACTTTTTAAAATATCTAGCATGGTTGTGATGTAATATTCCATATCCATCACAACGATAGGACTTCCTTTGTCGGCAGGTCGTATCGCTATGCTACCATCAGCTTTGAGATTATCCAATGCTAATAGTTCATTGCTAGTTAAATTCCTCTCATTATTTACATTTAATGATTCCAATTGATTATAAAGAGTATTTTCTACTGCCCTAAGAAACACTTCAAGATTTGGTGGTAAATGTGGCACATATAAACTTTTACGCTTAAAAGAGCAATTATTAAGTGGTAAATATTAATTATGCATTAATTTCAAAGCTACATTACGTGTAAACATTCTAATAGCTAAAATAGTATCACTAACATCCAAGTTACAAGTTGGTATAAAATGTATACCTTTATTCAAGAGTCTGATTTCATCATCAGTTAATGTGTGACTGGAAATGTTCCACACTAGGTCACCTGATTCCACATTTTCTTGAGTGTGTGTGATTGCTGGAAATTTGGAGACTCCTTCCGTTTCTGACCCCTCTGGCCATTGTAATGTAATGACCTCTTTCTTCCCATTCTTATGGGTAGGGGAACAGCCGGAAAATTTTGTTGCTGAGCTTTATCAGTATAAATTTTATGCCTAACATCATTGCTAGGACAAATTATATCATCATTCACTTCTGTCCGTTGAATATCAGTGGTGTAGAATAAACTGAAATAGGTGGTGGTGGAGAAAGCAGTTCTATGTTGTTCAACCATTTCTCAGATATAGTGTCTCCATTACTAGCTCGAATTTCTGTGCTTATCGTCTCTTCAGACCCATTATGCACTTCCTGTTGACAAACCGGATGTCTCTCTTGATTTACATTCCGTTGGTTAACGTTTCCACATGGCTTTCTTGTCATTTGATCGACTGAATTAATATTCGTGTTAGCAGTATGTACCGAAGCAGTCACATTCACTTTGGGCCAAGTAAATACATTGTGTTTCTTAAAATCCTCAATGTCCCTGTTTAATTTTTTCTTTTTATGATTTAGCAAGTTACTTTTATAACGTTGTATTTTATAACCCTTTTTGGGTTTTGTGCATATAAATATATATATATATATATATATATATATATATATATATACACGTATATATATATATATATATATATATATATATATACACACACACACACACACACACACACACACACACACACACATGAATTCACTTGACAAGCTCAAGATACTTTAATGTCGAATTTCAGTATCTCAAGACCAGAAGAGCGAAAGTGCAGTTGAATGAAACTGCATATTAGTTTGCCGAATCGGTAGAACTTGTTGTGTGTGCTGTTTTTCCTGGTATGCTGTCCCTTTAAGGTTAAGTGGTGTACAAGAAGGAAACATGGCGGCTGACGTGTGGTTATGTTTAGAGGGTTATGTAGGTTTGCAATTTTTGGGATTTTATGTATGAATGTGGTTTGGTTTAACGTTTTGGAAAGTTTTAGAAGTTGGTTAGGGTAGTTAGGTGTGAGTGTGTGTGTGTGTGTGTGTGTGTGTGTGTGTGTGTGTGTGTGTGTGTAAGTGTTGAAAGTGGTGTGTTTTTTTCTATGTGTAGTGTGTGTGTTTTTCATGAGATATGTTTAACAGTGTGCAATGGGAGAGTAGGGCACGTTATATTAGGTTTCTCACTGAAAACTACACAGCAACTATAAATAACATCCCATGCACTGTTTACTACATTTCTGCAGGGGGGGCAAGCCCCTGCACACCTCACCCTCTCCCGTAAATTAAATATACCAACTCCAAGATCGCACTACAGTGGGTGAAAAGGTTAATTTCCTAAC
The DNA here is from genome assembly GCF_019279795.1 of Protopterus annectens. NCBI lineage: Eukaryota > Metazoa > Chordata > Ceratodontiformes > Protopteridae > Protopterus > Protopterus annectens. Next base: position 1,466,068,043 of record NC_056744.1, on the reverse strand, counting down.
CCCACTGTAGTGCATTCTTGGAGTTAGTATATTTAATTTACGGGGGTGTGGGGCATGCAGGGGGCTTGCCCCCTGCAGAAACATAATAAACAGTGTGTAGGATGTTATTTATAGTTGCTTTGTAGTTTTCAATATTTTGGGAATCGATGTTATGACTTTTAGATGTTTTGAGGTTTAGATGTTATGGTCTTGATGTTTTGAGTTTAGATATTATGTGACCATTCGGTGTTTTGATAGGTAACCATATATATATATATATACATGTATAGATATATATATATATATATATATATATATATATATATATATATATATATATATATATATATATATATATATATATAGATGTATATACACGCACGCACACACACACACACACACACACACACACACACACACACACACACACACACACACACACACACACACACATATTTGTATATATATATATATATATATATATATATATATATGTATAGGTCTAAAGAAATAAGGACACCTTAAAAATTGTAAGAACCCAAGCAGTCATCTTTCAATATTACAAATAGCTGAAAAGCATGCCCAATTCATAGGATTGGAAATGGGGCGGGGGGGTTAGCCTCCATCTTAGGCATGCTTGTCATTTGGTGTTGAATCACAACAGAGCTCAAAAAACCATCGGGTCTATATTATAACATCGAAGTTCTCTAACATCGAATGTTATAATATTGAACCCATAATGTCGAACGCTGAAAACAGTGAAGGTGCAGGACACCAAATTCTTTCCCAGGGAAAGAATTTGGTGGGCCGTTGCTGTGGCTTTGCTGTTTTCAGTGTTCGATATGTTGGAGTGTTCTGGGTCGGGTTCAGATAAATGTGCGATTATGTGTAGGTTAGGGTTAGGGGCGGGTTAGGTGAGTTAGGGTTAGGGAGCGGGTCATAAGTGTGCGGTTGTGTGGACGTTAGTATTAGGGTGTGGGATCTGGTAAGTGTGCGATTGTGTGTAGGTTAAGGTTAGGGGCAGGTTAGGAGAGTTAGGGTTAGGGCGCGGGTCAGGTAAGTGTGTGATTATGTGTAGGTTAGGGTTACGGGCGGGTTAGGTGAGTTAGGGTTAGGGCGCGGGTGAGGTGAGTGTGCGATAGTGACAGACCTTAGGGTTAGGGTTGGGTTAAGGTAAGTGGATAGCTAGTACTGTATGTAAAGTTTAGTTTAGGTGTAGGATTTTAAGTGTATGTGTGTGGATGGCTGTTTTTTGTGTGTGTTTGTGCTGTGTGTATGTTTCTCGGAATAGCAAATTTTTTCCCTGGGAAAAAAATAGCTATTCTGACTGCTCGATGTTTTCAGACTTCGGTGTTTAGGGTTCGATATTATAACATTCGATTGTTTCACACAAAAATGTTTAAAACATCTAACTGACTTTTCTTCTTTTTATATTTGTTTATGAGTAAGACTTTTTATGGTTTTATATGTTTTTACATGTATAACACCATAAGGCAGGGCGTACGAGTCTTGTATGATGTATTTACATTTTGATTTTTTTACATTAACATAATGTAACTGAATTTAATAACATAACATAACATAACATATTTCAATGCTACACATTTACACAGTACACACTTTATTATTATTATTTTTTATTTTTTTATATAACAATGGACTATTTTTAAGCATCATTTACCATCCTAATTGTATTTGTATTTATTTTTTGTCTTGGGTTGGAAATGGTAAACTTTTTTATTAATCTTTTTTAGATGCTTAAGACTATCATTTGGGCAACATGGTTTAATTAGCGAAAAACAAAAAGACAGCTTGGAAACACCAAAACAAATTCTCTCTCAGTTTAATTCTCTCTCAGTTTAATGAAGCGTTTTTCGTCTTGCACATATGGCAAGACTTCTTCATACATTGTTTAATTAGTCAATGTTGCTTTAAATGTTTAATGCTGCATGACATCATGTACTTAGGCTGGCCCAGCCCATTGGCTCAGCAGGTTTGTGTTAGGTTTTTAAACTGGGAAGTGAATAGTTTTTACTTGTCTGAAGAAACTGAAGTATTTTGTTCAGTGAAAGCGCTTACGTACAATAAACTATTGGATATTTCATTGCCTGCTCGTTTTCTTTTCTTGTTTCGGTTTTGCCAGTTTGGATTTGCATTTTTTATTATAACATTCGATGTTAGAGAACTTCGATGTTATGATATAGACCCCAAACCATCTTTTAAGCCATTTTCATTACTTCAATTTAAGTCAAACATTTTTTTTCAAAAAATGCCCATGTATTCATTTATCATATGCACTGCCTGCAAATCCCCCTTTTTATTAGATACAGCTTACCTTTTCTGCCAACAAGCCTTATTTACTTTAAAGCACCAAATAAACAGAGTGAGATTCCCTAATTTATATAAGCAGGCATGATTTACCTTATACTAAATACTCAGTTTCCAGTCTTTAGACCACCAATTTGTGTTCATCTCCCACTGCTCCTTCCCAGTACAGTGTCAGTGATGCAACAAGTAGCAGACACACTTTTGATACAGAAGGCTGTGGGTTCTATTCCCAATCCAGACAGATCAATTACTGACACTGCAGTGCAGCATAAGGGGAGGTGCTGTACGCCCAAGTGTGCCTTCCTTCGGATGAGGTGCTAAACCAAGATCCCATCTGTTTGAGGTGGTGATAGCTCAAGTGGATATAAAAGACAGAGAAGGTAAAGATAACCTGGCCAGATTTCCCATAGTAGTATAAATACCACCTTGGGTCCCCCCTTAATAGACGCTACTAGCCTAGAGAGACTAACTCGGTCAGCAAAGGCAAAATAAATGAATTCTTCCCAGTACTTTCAGATGCTTCTGGACTCTAAAATTGGTGGTACACATTCTGTGCTGTTTCCTGTATACGAGTGCTCAGATGCTCTTCTTCCTGCTTTTCCCAGAGTTTATTCTGTTTTATTTCAGTGCTTTCCTTTCTCTTCATCAGTTGTTTCCTCACTGCTCTGCTAGCTCTGCATCCACTGCTCTCTTCTAAACTTAAATATTCTTCTGTTTTTAAGCCTTGATACAGTTCACAGCTATCTATTTCAGGTTTTGCCCATTCATAATTTGTCTTATCTGTAAACATCAGAGGTTGAAATGCCCTAACCAGTTCCTCTCAACCCCACACCACCCTTTGACACCACCCACAGCCAAATCCACTGGGTAATTAACACCTTAGCCCTTTCCAATATTCCAGCAAGAATAATAAACAGAATGTTTAAGATTTTTGTTTTAATTTCATGTAACTGATAAAGTTATTTGCAAAAATGAGACTTTTTTTGTTTTGTTTTTAATTATATCATTCATTCCTCTCTTCTAACTCTTCTTTAAATACTTGCACTAAATTTTCATTTAAGACATTAGCACACATACTTTAATAGAAAAGGAAACTATTATCAGTTGAAAACTGCATAAATGCCCACTTCCTGCCTTCTCTTAAATCTCATTCCTCCTCCAAAATATTATTCTGAATGTTTTATTCCCATAATTTTAATTTTTTTCTATGTAATTTGCTCTTTCCCTTTTCTACAGATCCCACTTCTGGTTCATTTATCTCTGTTGAAATATTCAGTATTTCAAATACAGTTCGTTTACACTTTGATTTCCATTTTTCTAGTAATTACTTTGTTAGGAACACCAGAATTAATCTTAAGAATGTCTTTCTATAAGGGGAAAAAACAAGAAAAAAACAAGATCTTACAACTTCTAGACAATTCAAATGCTGTACCCCTGCTCAAAAAATAATTTTAGTAGTTGCACCCATTTGCTCACTGACTATTTCTAACAAAGTACTCTGTAGGGAATTTTTCAACTTCTGCCAACTCATTACAATCCCAAAACATATGTTCTCAGGTGCCTCTTTCTTCCCTGTCACACCTCCAACATTTGCCATCTGCCTGATAAAAAATTATTTGGAGTCTACTTGGGGTTTAAAAATACCTATGCAAACACTTCCCTACAAAAATCCTGAATCTTGTAGACTTTGTTGCATATTTGGGAGGCATGCATATGTCCTCACATTGTTTTCTTGTGAACGGTTTATCCAGTTTCTCTTTCCAGTCTTTTTTATCCTCCTCTGATTGATTTCTATAATTATCTTGCAATGTTTATATGCCCTACTAATTATCTTTTTTTACAGCAGCTTCTGCTCTAGATTCAACCAAAAACTCTACCAGTACAGGTCTTTCACTTAGGATTCCCATATCCCTTTCTCTTTGCCTATACTCTGATATCAATCCCTGATAGGGAAATCAACCTCTAGCCTGCAGTCCAAATGTCTTCTTTGTGACTTCCCATTCTATTACATTTCCCTCTCTATTTTTTTTGTTCCAATGCCTTAGTTCCTTTGACAGTTTTCTCCAGTAAATTCTGTCTCCCTCTTGCCTGTTCTTGGTACCCTAATTGCAGTCATCCCTATCTTTTTTTCTGCATTCTCATTTTTACTTAATGCTTAGAATACTTTAGGAATATAATACTTTTTTAAAATTTCTCCAAGTCTTTTGGGTTTCTAATACCATGACGGGAATGGACCCCATGCCTAAGTCAAAGTACGATTAAAGTTCATGAAATTAGTATTGTTTCAGTCTTTGATGTCAGCCAAAAGTTCTCTTTGAAGCACCCGCAGTGTGTCCAGTAATGACTCCTTCTGCAATTCATACAGAGTTACATGGATTGGTAACATATTTAAATACGATTGTAGATTCTTTTTTATAAGACTCGTTGCTCCACTACTATTGAAACTCTGTATGGCTGTTGTTATTCTCATTAAGGAATGTCATAAAAAGTCTCAGTCTCTCCTTATTTCTTGAATTTCCCCCCACTTCATCATCATCACTTTCCACACTGTATTATAGCTGTCTGCTTGTGCTGTGTATATTATCCTTAACTGTGTAACTTTAAAATATTCCTTCAAATCAGGCAGCCCTAATCTACCTTGTTCTTTTGGAAGGATCAGCTTATCCCTCTTGACTCTTGTCCTCTTTCTCTCTCAGATAAAAATCCTTCAACTCTTTATTAGTTACTGATGACAACTTCTCTTCTCCTCTCTTCTATTCTGGTTGATAAAAATAAAATATGCCTGACCTGTATATAAAACCAAAGGCATTAAAATATTGTCACTACTTATATCTTACTATTCATCCATAAACACAAATTTCCAGTTTCTCATTTTTTTATTATCTTTTGGTTAGTCTTTTCCCAAATGTCCTTAAATGCCATAACAGAATCCTTTTTAACCCATACTTCTGAATACTTAATTTTATCATATCCCCATAAATATGGGTATTGCTGAATCAATTCATGTGCAGGTACATAGTTTACAGCTACAGCTATAGCCTTTGTTTTGTTTTCATTAGTTTTATATCATGAAAGAAAATGAAACTGTCTTACAATGTTCCATACCACTGGGATGTCCTTTTCTGGTTTTATCAGGTACAAAATAATACTGTCTGCAAATAAAGCCAACTTCTTTAATTAACATACCAGTTATATCGGTGAATGTCTGAGTCCCTTATTTTCTTTGCCAATGGCTCTATATGTAATGCAAATAACAAAGGGGAAAGAGGACAGTCCAGCCTGGTTCCTCTGTTCAGTCTCAAATTATCAGAGGTGAACCCTCCAACTTTAATCTTTGCCTCCAATCCCTCATATAGCCTCCTAATTGACCTTATTATTGTATCAGGAAATGCAAATGCTTCCATTGCCCTACTCATAAAATCCCAGCTTACCCCATCAAATACTTTCTCTGCATCAAGACCTACCAACAACAGCTGCATTTTCTTACATTCTGCATCGCTGTGGATCATCATCATTCTGTTAATGTTGTCAAAGTTTTCCTCCCCTCCAGAAAACTACATTGATCCATATCTATCAATTTTGGCAACACCTTTGCAATTCTTTTAACTACTATAAACACAAAAACTTTATAATCATGGTTTAAAATTTAAATGGGTGTATATAAAGCTGGAACACCACAGCTTTCATCCAGGATGCTGGTGCTTCCCACCTTTTACAATACTGTTAAATTAAACCCTCCAGATCTTTATCACTTTCTTCACTGCTAGCTTCCAAACTTTCACAGGAATGCCATCTATTCATAGGTTCATAGGAAATTGTGGGAGGTTGGTGTAATGGTTAAGGTACTTACCTTAGAAACACAAGATGCAGGGTTTGATTCTCACATGGAGTAATTGGCTAGGCTTAAAATGGCCCCCAAGGATAGTTAGCCTAGTGCTAATCTATGAATAATGGCTCAAAGGCCCTTACAAGCCTAGACAATATAATCTGCTTTTACCCAATATATGGCTCCTAGGGGCAGTAGAATGGCATGGATTTGTGCCTGCACATTGAGTATTTTACAGATTGTCCCTGTCCATAAGGGACATAGGCACTACCCTAGGAGTGTATTTGCGAATTCCCCATCCATTGATCCAAATTGCATTTGAAGAGGGCCAGGGAAAGTCTTTGCTTAATGTGAATAGAAAGTCTGTTCCAAAGAAGGGGCAATCTCTGAGACACATATCTATCTTGCATTTAGTTTTAGTCCATGGTGGTGGCACCAATTTTGATGAAAGGACATATTGCCAACCCAGCTAGCCGGAATTTTGTAAATAATTATATGTCATTGGTGAATATTGAAATGATTCATATAAGATGTTTGTGTTACAAATGTATTAGAACTGTATGTCATGTGTATATCAAACTGCTTGTACAGATGCATATGTTAAAAAGGGTATTTGCAGAGTGCTGTTTGAAATGTAGCCACAGTGTGCTCTACTGGAAGAGAACATAAATGTACATGGACTATTGTAACTGTTTAAACGTATATGTTTTAGCAGTGGAAACTGGAATACAGGAGGTTAACCTCAGTCTAGTAAATTTTAGAAAAAAACAACTGAAATTAAATTACTTTATGGCTAGACTGTAAAAGATGGTGTCTCAGTTTTCAATACTAGGGTGGATTAATTACTGGTTTTGAAAGCATGAAGGAATGCAATTGTTTTATGACTGCCAGCATTTGCCAAAGATCTGAGGTCTATGTATTTTCACAGGTAGATGCTAAATACTCCCAGATTCCAGCAGTGAGGGTTTCACCTGAGATAGAGTCAGATGACAAAAAATGATATTCTGCAAGGTATTCCAGCAGTAATATTTGAGATATTAATTTGAGAACTCTCTGAGAGAGACAGGGAATTCTGTATTCTGTCTTGGACCTGAGAACAACAACTACAAGAACCATTCACCACATCTGCCTTGCTCTGTAAGTACGTTTCTAGGGTATAGTAAGTCTCTTACATATAGTCAAAAATATAGCAAAGCTTATTTTAGATATTTTTATTTATTTATTTGAGACTGTCCTGCAAGATTGTTTTAAATATTTCCTGTGGTTTTGAACTCTGATGTCACTGTGAATATATAATGAGTATGTTATTGTTCTTTTATTATTTATTATTGAATATATTTAAACCTTTCATTGTGGCTGATCTGTGAAGAGATATTTAAGTTTTGAGAGTTCTTGCATATTTATTTGGAGACACTATGTGGGTCACTCCTAATAGTCTTGCTCTTGGTCAGACTACCATTTGTATTAATATTACACAGTAAGATTGGACACCCTTTGTTAAGGGCCTTAAAGAAACTGATAAGGAGGTAGCTGGTAGCAGTGATAACTACCTTATAGTCTGGGCAAAAGGGGGCATAGCTAGTAAACCTGAATGTTTATAAATTTATACTACATGATTATTTATTTGAAACTAAGTGTTTCTCATGCATTGCTGCAGTATGAAATTTCAGTTTCTGCATATTTTCAGCTACCAGCATATCTTCCAACTATTTAATGTAAGAAATCTAGAAAAAGCCTAAAATAATGCGTGAAAAAAACCCCAAAACAGGAACAGATTTTTAAATATTACTCTTATAAACTTAGAAAGTTTCCAGAATAACATGATTCATGTTAACTTGCTTTTTCTGAAGGGTATAAAGTCTGAAACTCAAATGTATGTCATAGTGACTTCAAGCCTCCATGATTTGTTAGAAAACTACAACTTTTTGAGGAGCAGACCTAAAATATGAAGCAAAAATCTGGACTTTCTGTGAAAATCTGGACAGTTACGCATGACAACCAGACTCTTTTTGGCATATATCTTCTGCATCTAGACATGGCATCTCTACTGGAATATATGTGATGGTATTCATTGTTAAATTCCATAAAAACATCCCCCCAAAAAATTAATGAAATAATTAAGATACTCATGCTCCCAAGACTACCAGTTTAACACCTATATTTCACCACATACCATGCTTTGTGGACTGTATTTATACTATAACCTAAGATATTGCTAATGTCACACCACTGGCACCATGTCTGCCTTAACTCTTCTCCTTCCACCATTCCTCACACACTTCAGCTTTACATCTAAAATTTTTTGACAACAAAAAATGACCTTAAGTTTATTAAACCATACAGCTTTATATCCTCTAATAAGCTATCCACCAAAATCCTACATTTACCTCCATCAATACTGATTAAGCCTGATAAAGTTCTTGTAAATTCATTCTGCTAGAATAGTTCATTCCAGAGCTATGGAAGCAGGAAATAGTCATGTTAGTTGACAAAGAAGGGTAGGGTCCCAAGATCACCTAAGATTCAATTAACGTATTGCAGTCCTTAGCCCATTGTCTAAAATCTTTAAGAAACTGGCACATAAGCGACTCTGTAGTCATGTCTGAACCAGTTATATCTTATATAATAAGCAGCATGGATTTACATCAGGTCATGTGTGGATACAGCCCTTGCCACCATGGTGGGTTGAAACAGAACTCACCAAAACAAAGGTAATGCTTTAGTAGCACAATTTCTTGACATTTTAAAACATTTGGCAATGTTAACACTCTCAGTGTATCCAAAGCTCTGTTGCCTTTGATGACTCTTAAAGTGCATAGTAATTTCAAACCTACTTTGAAAATAGACAGCAGTTAGTCAAACAGTTTGATGTCATGGCCAGCCCTAAACCAGTTAATAATAAATATATAGAGAGATTTAAGTCTGAAAGTAATAATTGTCTCTTTCTGTGGAACTGTAGTGTGTTAACACCATGGAGTTGACAATGTTATTTAAATGGGTATAACTCAGCAATGATGTTTAAAAGGTCACGTGTGAGTTTTCTGCCTCTTAACTTAGAACACAATCTTTAAACTATGGAACAATTAAGCACGTCTTCACTTACCTTAAACCAAGTTAAAAGAAAAGATTGTGTCTTACAACACTTGGTTTATTGGTTTATTTTTCAAATCTGAAGCCTCCTGTGAGGAGTTTGCATGTTATCCATATATTTGCATGGAATTTTATGTGAGTCACTATATGTAACTATTTCCACATTTCACTCTGCAACAGATCACTATACATAATCATTCCCATAGTCCACTCTGCAAAAGATCACTATATGTAATCATTCCCATACTCCACATACTGTAACAGATCACTATACATAATCGTATAGATCACTATATGCAATCTTTCCCATATTCTACTCTGTAACAGATCACTATACGTAATCATTCTCATATTCCAATCTGTAAGCGATCACTATACGTAATCATTCAATTCCCATATTCCACTCTGTAACAGATCACTATATGTAATCATTCCCATAGTCTACTCCATAACAGATCACTATATGTAACCATTCCCATAGTCCACTGTCTAACAGATCACTATACATAATCATTCCCATATTCCAGTCTATAACAGAATTATCTTCTCTTAAAACAGTTACACTGAGAGATTAGTTGACAAAGAAGGGTAGGGTCCCAAGATCACCTAAGATTCAATTAACGTATTGCAGTCCTTAGCCCATTGTCTAAAATCTTTAAGAAACTGGCACATAAGCGACTCTGTAGTCATGTCTGAACCAGTTATATCTTATATAATAAGCAGCATGGATTTACATCAGGTCATGTGTGGATACAGCCCTTGCCACCATGGTGGGTTGAAACAGAACTCACCAAAACAAAGGTAATGCTTTAGTAGCACAATTTCTTGACATTTTAAAACATTTGGCAATGTTAACACTCTCAGTGTATCCAAAGCTCTGTTGCCTTTGATGACTCTTAAAGTGCATAGTAATTTCAAACCTACTTTGAAAATAGACAGCAGTTAGTCAAACAGTTTGATGTCATGGCCAGCCCTAAACCAGTTAATAATAAATATATAGAGAGATTTAAGTCTGAAAGTAATAATTGTCTCTTTCTGTGGAACTGTAGTGTGTTAACACCATGGAGTTGACAATGTTATTTAAATGGGTATAACTCAGCAATGATGTTTAAAAAGGTCACGTGAGTTTTCTGCCTCTTAACTTAGAACACAATCTTTAAACTATGGAACAATTAAGCACGTCTTCACTTACCTTAAACCAAGTTAAAAGAAAAAGATTGTGTCTTACAACACTTGGTTTATTGGTTTATTTTTCAAATCTGAAGCCTCCTGTGAGGAGTTTGCATGTTATCCATATATTTGCATGGAATTTTATGTGAGTCACTATATGTAACTATTTCCACATTTCACTCTGCAACAGATCACTATACATAATCATTCCCATAGTCCACTCTGCAAAAGATCACTATATGTAATCATTCCCATACTCCACATACTGTAACAGATCACTATACATAATCGTATAGATCACTATATGCAATCTTTCCCATATTCTACTCTGTAACAGATCACTATCGTAATCATTCTCATATTCCAATCTGTAGCGATCACTATCGTAATCATTCAATTCCCATATTCCACTCTGTAACAGATCACTATATGTAATCATTCCCATAGTCTACTCCATAACAGATCACTATATGTAACCATTCCCATAGTCCACTGTCTAACAGATCACTATACATAATCATTCCCATATTCCAGTCTATAACAGAATTATCTTCTCTTAAAACAGTTACACTGAGAGATTAGTTGACAAAGAAGGGTAGGGTCCCAAGATCACCTAAGATTCAATTAACGTATTGCAGTCCTTAGCCCATTGTCTAAAATCTTTAAGAAACTGGCACATAAGCGACTCTGTAGTCATGTCTGAACCAGTTATATCTTATATAATAAGCAGCATGGATTTACATCAGGTCATGTGTGGATACAGCCCTTGCCACCATGGTGGGTTGAAACAGAACTCACCAAAACAAAGGTAATGCTTTAGTAGCACAATTTCTTGACATTTTAAAACATTTGGCAATGTTAACACTCTCAGTGTATCCAAAGCTCTGTTGCCTTTGATGACTCTTAAAGTGCATAGTAATTTCAAACCTACTTTGAAAATAGACAGCAGTTAGTCAAACAGTTTGATGTCATGGCCAGCCCTAAACCAGTTAATAATAAATATATAGAGAGATTTAAGTCTGAAAGTAATAATTGTCTCTTTCTGTGGAACTGTAGTGTGTTAACACCATGGAGTTGACAATGTTATTTAAATGGGTATAACTCAGCAATGATGTTTAAAAAGGTCACGTGTGAGTTTTCTGCCTCTTAACTTAGAACACAATCTTTAAACTATGGAACAATTAAGCACGTCTTCACTTACCTTAAACCAAGTTAAAAGAAAAAGATTGTGTCTTACAACACTTGGTTTATTGGTTTATTTTTCAAATCTGAAGCCTCCTGTGAGGAGTTTGCATGTTATCCATATATTTGCATGGAATTTTATGTGAGTCACTATATGTAACTATTTCCACATTTCACTCTGCAACAGATCACTATACATAATCATTCCCATAGTCCACTCTGCAAAAGATCACTATATGTAATCATTCCCATACTCCACATACTGTAACAGATCACTATACATAATCGTATAGATCACTATATGCAATCTTTCCCATATTCTACTCTGTAACAGATCACTATACGTAATCATTCTCATATTCCAATCTGTAAGCGATCACTATACGTAATCATTCAATTCCCATATTCCACTCTGTAACAGATCACTATATGTAATCATTCCCATAGTCTACTCCATAACAGATCACTATATGTAACCATTCCCATAGTCCACTGTCTAACAGATCACTATACATAATCATTCCCATATTCCAGTCTGTAACAGAATTATCTTCTCTTAAAACAGTTACACTGAATAACTCTGGCTGTTTGTGTTTTACTGCATATTTCCAGTTTGCATAGCTTCAGTTTGCTTCCCCTTTTTGGACTATCTCATTGATGTGACTTTATATTTAATGGGGGTATGGGGGTGGGTTTGGCATAATGGTTAAGGTCTTTATCTCATAGAGAACAAGGTATAGGGGTTGAATGAAACCTCAGGTCACTGGCTAGGCCTACAATTGCCCTTTAAGGCAGCTAGCCTAGTATTAACCTATGAATCTATGAATACTGAATTTATATGCCTTGTTTGTACTCATGCATTATTTCTAATCCAGAATAATTCTTTACTGGTTGATATTCCAACATATATCTATATATTGATATTTCTCTAACATATAGATATATGTCCATTAGTCTTTGCAGAAGCAACTGCTGTAATAGCCTACATGTTGTTTAATTTCTTTCTTTCTTTATTTATTTAAACTTTGTTGAGAGGGTAGGCGGACTGATTCATGGATCTGTTTCAGCCACAACCTAGGTGCATGAGTACAAAGCAAGTACATTAGTACAGTGCAAATGCAAATCAAACAGGGTATACATGCAGGCAATGCGTATCATAGCAAAGTATGAATGCAGGTTAGATTTTTACATATACAGACAATCAATAATGCAGACTAGATACAATAGGTATGAAATAGAAGATAGCACAGTGTATAAGCAATTCAAATGAAATATGTATACAGACTCTGAGTAATGCAGAACAGTGCAGAGAATAAGGTACAGTCAACATCACTGTGTTTATATTTGATTTGTTTTACCCAAACTTGATGTACCAATAAACTAGAAAGACAAGAGTTCCATATACATAAATTCAATTGCAAGGCATTGATGTGGAAAGTATATACATATGTATATATTAAAACTTTAAAGTGTTTAAACATATGCTTGCAAGGGAATAATGATTTGTCATAAATCAGTAGTCAGATAATTTCAGTTTGATAGAATAATCTCGATAAAGCTTTGTCAGAAGAGAGGTGACAGAAAGGAGGTTTGAGAGTGACGGTGTGTTATTCCTTGGCTCCTGAATAAATTAAATGAATTATTTGTAGTTTGCTTTTTAGAGAAGACAGAAACTGGTATGCAGTACTAGTGAGCAGAGTAATAGACTGGATCTTGCTGCACTTGAGCTAATTAACTTTTTGTAGGGATAAGCATGGATGTTCTGTTTGAGAAGGAAAGGAGGTAAACGTGTCAGATGCAAAGGCTGCAATGTGATAAAAGTTAGAATGTACTCTGCTCTAAGAATTAGTACTTTTCTAATGATGGCTTTCTTGGTCTCAGTGGTAAGGTTAATGGAGATGGCATACGATGCTTTCATTTCAGCAGTGGCTTTTGCTGATATTGTGTTTGCGAGAGACAGGGGTCTAAAATGAGACCAAGGTATTTGTACTGTGTAAGTGGATTAATGGGTACACTGTTAGTAGTCTATCTTTAGTACCAAAGAAGAGCATGGTCGCTGGCCACACATACACACACACACACACGCACACACACGCACACACACACACATACACACAAACACACACACACACACACACACACACACACACACACACACACACACACACACACACACACACACACACACACGTTCTCTGGTTCGATTCTTGGCTGAGGTATCTTCTGTCTGGAGTCTGCATGTCCTCCCTGCTCCTCTTTCCTCCCACATTTCAAAAACATGCATCTGGAGCATTTCTCCCCGGGCCTCTGCAAAAAATTGGCTTCATTCCAAGTCAGACTTTCCCTGTAAACAAATGTTAAATATATATATGTTTTTGTGTGTGTGTTAAACACCAGCTGGTTGATAATTAACCAGTAGTGAGCTTTGAAAAGCAGAGGAGGAGCAGCCAGTTCTGTGCAGTATCACAAGTTCATAGATGAATACTTGCCTAAAGATTACAGAGGCCTTTTTTAAGCCTAACCAAGCATCCTGCATTCATCTGACAAGCTTTGGTATCCTAGGGTTATTTTAAGGGACATATGTAGGCTAGGACTTTGGTGGTCAAGCATTTACTGGCTACCTCTGTCCATTAGAGACATAGATGCCAGACTAGGGAAGAATTTCTGGATTTCCCGTCCACTGATCTCAGCTATGCTTCAATTGAGTTAGGGCAGAACTATGGTTCACATAGCATGTTGCAGAAAAGGAGTGGTCTCTGAGGCACATACCTGCCCCTCCAACATCAGTGGCGGATTTAGGCATGGGCGCAGGGGCACACGCTGGCCCCTTTTTAAACTTGCTTGTTTTTTTTTTTTTTAAATAAGTTGCCTCTTTAATCCTGTCACCAAACTCGCGCCAGCCCCTTTTTAAACTTGTTTTTTTTTTAAGTAAGCTACCTCTTTAATCCCGTCACCAAATGCACCTATACGGAGATGCGATTGGAGGTTGCAGTCAGATGATTTTGTTTTTTTATAACAATCCACCTCCAACTGCATCTCCGTTGTAATTTAGGCGGGTTGGAGAGAGATGTGATAGCGTTCGGGTCAAGGTTTAGTAACTGTCTGCCAGACAGAAGACAATTTAATTTTAAAATAAAAATGACAGTTGGAAAAACTACTTTGAAAGTGCTGTCGAGTGTGAGCCAGTGATCCACATCAAGGTAATTTCATTTTTTTATTTTACTGGTCTAATTTCCAAGGTGCCAAGCGGTACGTTTGCGAATGTGCCGTGTTTGCCATGCTAGATGGGTATCAATACATACTAGTCTTAATAAACTATGTTATCAGATTTCCAGAAGTAATATCAATGCATAAAGCTAAAGCTTTGGCTATTGCCAGAGAGCTGGTATCCGCCAGAGTAGATATACCTAAAGAAATACTGAGCAAGGCACTCACATAACTGATACAACACTATTAATGTAAAGGAAGTGTCTTAAAATCACACAGTTGCAGACATTAACATGCCATCCACAGACTAATGTATTAGTAAACAGGTTTAGTAAAGCATTAAAGTCCATGCTAAGGAACGTTCTTGATACCAAATGGGTAGAACTGGGACCAGTTGTTATCCTTTATATTGTTTTCTATAAGAGAGGTGCCACAAACTTCAGCTGGTATTATTCTGTTTGTACTTTTGTACACTAGGCATCCAAGAGGATGGCTTGACATTCATAAGGAAATTTGGCAAGAAGAAAATACACCATTCAGAAGTCTAATGTCGCACCATGTCACTTTGCAGGAGAGATTAAAGCTGAATTTGGTCCTGGTTATAGTAAAGGAGCACATGAGGACAGCCTTGGAGATGCAGCAAAATGTTTATAATAAAAATGTCCAGCTTTGGGAATTTAACCCAGGAGTTTAGGTATTATTCTTAGTGTCTTTCATGGAAAACACATTTCTGGCCAAGTAGTAAAGATTGTATCTGAGGTAATTGAAAGAATAAATTCATTGACTTTAGGATAAGATAACCAGGAAAAAGAAAGATAGAGCAACTCCTATTATGGTAATGCCTTGAAGCCATGGAGCACAAGAACAAAAGTGAGATAATTTTATTAAGAAATAAAGGAATGTTCTCACTGATCAAAAAACACCTTGTATAGTTGAGTCAGCAAGGATATCCACACAAAGCTTTTAGTATCCACACTGTTTATTAGCCGCTTTCTTCAAAAGAATTAATCAGAAAAGCTTTGTGTGGATATCTTTGCTGACTCAACTATATGAGGTGTTTTTTGTTTGGTGTTTTATCTGTTCCTCGTATTGTGGCATTTGTTCCATGTTCTCATTGATGTCTAAGAGTACTGAACTAACAGAGCATAATATGGAGACAAACCCTTGAATGATGGGTTAGAATGAGTACTCACAGAATTGCAGCTACAGAAACAGTTTGTAAAAGATGTTCAAAACTGTTCAAAGTACGTGGGAGAGAAAAGCCATGGAGTGACTGGAGCATCACTGTAATTCTAGTTCCTAAACCCATGGAAGTAGTAAATTATGTAACTGCATGACCAGAATGAATGTTTTACAGCAAAACTGTGGAATAGGGTGCAGGCAGGCATACGCTATGTACACAATAGTGTACGTGTGCTTAGTCAGAGGGTAGGTAATGCAAAGTATTAAACTTCTTTTCATTTCTTCACTCCTCACACATATTGGGTGAGTGATTAATGTTGCTTATGCACTGGACCAGTAGTTAACACTTATTTTGTTTGTGTGAGAAAAAAAACAGAGCCATTTTCCCACAACTTTTATTTATTCTACATTTGCTGCCTGGGGAGTTATTTTGTTTGTATGAGAGAAAAGAAAAACTTAAGCCCTCTTCACACTTTTATTTATAATATGCCTTTGCTGCATAAGGAGATAGGTAGGGGCTGTCTCAGTAAAAAAAGACTGTAAGATGCAATTAACAGCAAGCAAAAAGCATTCCAATGTCATAGAACTACAACCGTATAAATTATGCAGAGTCTTTGAATAATTGTTCTGGTTTAAAATGCAATAATATATTTTTATTATCATTGTATAAAAAACAAGTTTGAGTAAAAAAGATGTTTTATTCTGTGGCTGACATTTTGAGTAAATGGTTTATTGTGTTATATAGTGTATGTTGTAATAAATGGCATTTTTCTCGTCAGGCCACAACAGAAAATATGTAATACCTTACTTTTCTATGCAGTCAGTAAAACAAAATAAACAGATAAATTATTGCCTGTACAGAATAAAAATTTGTCAGGAGTCCTAGATGGATTACAATGGGAAAGAAATTTGTGTCATGAGCTAAAGAGTAGACCAAAACACCTTAAAACTGGTGGTTTGTATAGCTTCATGGAATATAATGATTGACTGTAATTATATTTCTTTTGTCTTATTGAAGGTGCCTGAATAGAATGTAAAATTATTGTTTTGTTATGCCCTTTGTATGAAAAACAAACTTAATATGTTGTTGATTTCTTTCTTTATTACTTCCATTGTTCAAAGTAGTTTGCCTAATGTTAAATTATAGAAGGAGGAAAAGTGTCTCCTTAACCTTTAACTGCATATTCCATGTTGAATATTTAAAATGTATTCAGTGTATGATATATCACAGTTAGTTACACTATACAGCCACCATAATGAAAGGCTTGTGTTTAAAAAAATGATAGGTAATGTATGTGTATAGAGTTAAAGAAAATTGATTTGGCCTGCTGTAGCATATTAAAACTGTAATAAAAGTTAATAAATAGTTGAGAGTGCAAAGTACAGCAGAATATCATTTCCAGTGATTTCAGTGCTCTAACGATGCGTCTCTGTCATCATCTGTCTCTAGTGCATACTGTTTCACTACACAGACAGACAGACTTCAAGCAGTGTTTTAGTGAGAATATACTAACTTTTGACTGAACAGGTGAAGGTCAGTTTCACAGGTTAATTGTATGTTGCTTACATTAATATATACTTAAATGATTGACAGTGTGAATATAAATAAAGTTTTATAGTCTCCAGTTTTGGCTGACGTCTAACAGTGGGGGTTGGGTTAGGGCAACAACTGTAAAGAGAAGTGAACTGCTTATATCTCAAACTGAACTCAAAGCTCTTCTCTTTAAGGATCAGTTTGTTTTCTTTGTTCTGCTCAGCATTTCATTCTCTGCATGCATAAAACTAGTGCTGATTTTGTCAAGCTGTTTGCACTTTATTTATTTATTTATTATTTTTTTATTTATTTAAATTTGTTGACCGGGAGTGTCCGACTGGACGTGGGTCCATTTTCAGCGGAGGCCCAGGGAGAAAAGCTCCACAGTAAAATAAACAGACACATTGGATTACATAGCGATTAACAATTTAACATAGAAATTACTTACTACATATTTACAGATGAAGAACATAGTACATCAGTAGACAACTAGAATCTTTATCTGTGAAGTACATAACAGGCATTAACAAATGTAACAATGAGAAGTTCCTGCTGTATAATAAGTACTAGGCTTATGAGCATCTGAGCTTGCTATCATCAAGGTAGTTGGTGGAGGCGAAAGAAAGGTAATAGTTGGATGGGGTGGATATTAGAGTGTGAGTTGCAAGGGCATAGCCAGCATGTTTTTAGGTGCGCTTTTAATAAAGTTTTGAAGTTGGTGCATGATGGTACGGAGGTAATTGTGGGTGGGAGTGAGTTCCATAATTTGGCTATGGCGCAAGAGAATAGTGCTTCACCAGCAGAGTTATTGGCTTTAGTGATCTGCAAGTGATTTTTGTTGCTGGATCTTAGTGGTCTGGTGGTGCGATAGGGTTGGAGTAGATTGTGGAGGGATGGGACATTTAGTGGATGGTTTACTAGTTTGTGGTCGAGTGAGAGTTAATACCACTGAAGGAGGTGAGGGAGTTCAAGCCAGCCCAGTTCAGCAAGTGAGAGACAGTGGTGACTACGGTAGGATGCCCTGTGGAATTTGGCGATTTTGTTGTAGCAGGTCTCTAGCTTGTTTAGATCACATTGCCTTAGGTTGGTATATACTGGAGAGGCATAAAGTAGGGTGGAGATAAGGTGGGAATTTGCTATTGAAATCTTTGCTGCTTTGGTGAGAAATTGTTTATTTCTGTATAATGCTCCTAGTTTTTTGTGAACTTTTTTTACGGTCATGGATATGTGAATGTCAAATTTTAGTTTATTGTCTATTTCCACTCCTAGCAATTTGGTGTGTTCAGTTGGGTATATAGTGGTGTTGTCTTTTGCTGTGATGTTAGTGAGAGTTGTTTTGAGTATGTTTGGTGGGTTGGAAGATGAGTAGTTTAGTTTTATTTGGGTTGAGTATTAATTGGGCATCGGATAACCATGTTTCAACAGAGGAAAAGGCTTCCTGTGTGACTTTTTGCAGTTTGGGTAGGGACTGGGCTGAGCAGATGATGGTTGAGTCATCTGCGTATTGGATGAGTGTGCCATGTTTGGTGGCAGAGGCTAGATTATTGGTGTAAACAGAGAAAAGTAGGGGTCCAAGGATGGATCCTTGGGGAACCCCTATGGAGAAAGGTAGTTGGGGAGATATGTCATTCTGCCATACAACAGATTGTTGGCGGTCAGACAGGTAACTCTGAAACCAGTTGATGACTGATTGTGAGAAGGATAGGTTATTGAGGACAGAGATAAGTTGTTTGTGTGGGACCATGTCAAATGCTTTAGATAGGTCTAGGAAAGTAGCAGAGGAGAGATAGCCATTGTTTTTATGCTGAAGGATAGTGTTAGTAAAGGAGAGTAAGGCAGTGGTGGTGCTATGGTTTGGTCGGAAACCATGCTGAGTACTGGAAAGGAGGTTGTTAGTAAGGAGGTAGTGTGAGACCTGAGAGTGTATGCATCTCTAGTATTTTGGAGAGTGGAGAGAGAATAGCTATGGGGCAGTAATTGGTTAGTTCTGCAGAGGGTCCGCCTTTGTGGAGGGGAATTATATGTGAGACTTTCCACAATGTGGGAACGTAACTTTCTGACAGATCGGTTAATCAAGATGGATACTGGGTAGGCCAGAGCATCAGCTGCGATTTGTAGGTATTCACTTGGGAGGTTGTTTGCTGCTAAAAACTGCTGAAAGTGCGGACTGCACACAATGAGAGAACGCTGGTAAAAGCAAACTACAACTTTATTGTTGCAAAACACAATCCAAGTAATTCCTGGTAAAAGTAAGCGCTTTCGGCAAGTAAAAATAACCCGCCTTCATCAGACAAATAATGAGACAAGGGCAAAAACATTTTATACTTGACAATTGAAACAGCGACCCAATGGTATAAGACCGCGTTAGTTAATTAAGGTAGCTCCTTGGAAACCTTAAAGAAGTATGAGTTTCCAAATACTGTTGAAAAGGAGCTCTACAGGCAATAAAAATTACATTGCAGTAATGAAATAAATGGTAGTACAACCTTACGAACTAGGTAAGTGTACTTTAAATACATAGAAACATAGATGCTCATTCCCATAGAATCATACGGCAATAAAGTAAACAAGAGCACCAAAAATACTGCACGGCTAAAGTGGAACACCCTGAAAGGTCCGATATTTGCCAGTGCCCTCGGTCGACGACTACTGTAGGAAATTGAGTTAAACAACCAGAGTGAACCCTTCCCTAAACACATTTAAGTACATTTCTATGTTTACAGCAGTAGGTATTTAAAACTGAATTACACCTAATCAGCACTAACAAAAATTGAACGGCAATGTAGACTTATGGTAAAACCTATACATCGTAGGCCAATGGTGAATAAGGCTTCAATGCCACAAAAAATTAAAGAGCCAAGCATACTTGAAGATTCAAATCAATCAAAATAAAATAAAACCCAAGATGGATACAAAAGATGCTAAGGTGAATAACTATATAAAGTGTTTACCTATTATGAGAAAGCCATTTTAAAAAACATTTTATTGACAAACCCTCATTAATACCAGGGAATATATGAGCCCTGGTCCTAATCTGCCATAGCAGCTCGTCAATTTCTAAACGTAATTGCCATGGTCCACCCCTGATGTCGATGTCTCTCTGTTGTAAAACACAAAAGTAAAAGGAATGCCCTGTGTACTCTATACAGTGTCTGGCTAGGGCATTAGTAACATCTTCTTTGGTGATGGCATGTTGATGTTCGTAAATTCTGCTTTTTAGCTTTCTCTCGGTTTTACCGATGTAGAACGCCCTGCATAGGTCACAAAGTGCTACATAGGTTACCGCCTTGGACTCACAATTGTGATGTCCAGTGACCCTGTATTCCTTGCCATTGATGTTAAACTTGTTCACTACCTTGATATGTTTACATTGGGAGCATGCTCCACATCTAAACATGCCATTGGGTCTGTTAGATGTATGATGTGGTCTTCTTTCTAAAATGCTTTTCATGTTTTCACCTCTTCTATATGTGATCTTAGGAAATTCACTCAGGTCATTTTGTCCCTCTGCTGTTAGGACATAGTAATGCCAGTCCAGTATTTTGTGATGACCTCACACCTCTTCAAGATAGGTCTATTCTTGTCCATGACATAAATCATGATAGGACCAGTTTCAAGACCAGCTTCTTACATACTTATTCCTTTGATTCTTTGAAAATCAAAGAAATTGTCAACAAAAACTGGGAAATTATCAAACATGACAGATCCCTCTGCCTGGTTTTGGGTGAATTTCCTAAGATCACATATAGAAGAGGTGAAAACATGAAAAGCATTTTAGAAAGAAGACCACATCATACATCTAACAGACCCAATGGCATGTTTAGATGAGGAGCATGCTCCCAATGTAAACATATCAAGGTAGTGAACAAGTTTAACATCAATGGCAAGGAATACAGGGTCACTGGACATCACAATTGTGAGTCCAAGGCGGTGACCTATGTAGCACTTTGTGACCTATGCAGGGCGTTCTACATCGCTAAAACCGAGAGAAAGCTAAAAAGCAGAATTTACAAACATCAACATGCCATCACCAAAGAAGATGTTACTAATGCCCTAGCCAGACACTGTATAGAGTACACAGGGCATTCCTTTTACTTTTGTGTTTTACAACAGAGAGACATCGACATCAGGGGTGGACCATGGCAATTACGTTTAGAAATTGACGAGCTGCTATGGCAGATTAGGACCAGGGCTCATATATTCCCTGGTATTAATGAGGGTTTGTCAATAAAATGTGTTTTAAAATGGCTTTCTCATAATAGGTAAACACTTTATATAGTTATTCACCTTAGCATCTTTTGTATCCATCTTGGGTTTTATTTTATTTTGATTGATTTGAATCTTCAAGTATGCTTGGCTCTTTTTTTGTGGCATTGAAGCCTTATTCACCATTGGCCTACGATGTATAGGTTTTACCATAAGTCTACATTGCCGTTCAATTTTTGTTAGTGCTGATTAGGTGTAATTCAGTTTTAAATACCTACTGCTGTAAACATAGAAATGTACTTAAATGTGTTTTGGGAAGGGTTCACTCTGGTTGTTTAACTCAATTTCCTACAGTAGTAGTCGACCGAGGGCACTGGCAAATATCGGACCTTTCAGGGTGTTCCACTTTAGCCGTGCAGTATTTTTGGTGCTCTTGTTTACTTTATTGCCGTATGATTCTATGGGAATGAGCATCTATGTTTCTATGTA
This sequence comes from Protopterus annectens, assembly GCF_019279795.1. Lineage (NCBI taxonomy): Eukaryota > Metazoa > Chordata > Ceratodontiformes > Protopteridae > Protopterus > Protopterus annectens. The sequence continues at coordinate 1,466,045,850 of NC_056744.1, read as the reverse complement.
TTTAAAGTACACTTACCTAGTTCGTAAGGTTGTACTACCATTTATTTCATTACTGCAATGTAATTTTTATTGCCTGTAGAGCTCCTTTTCAACAGTATTTGGAAACTCATACTTCTTTAAGGTTTCCAAGGAGCTACCTTAATTAACTAACGCGGTCTTATACCATTGGGTCGCTGTTTCAATTGTCAAGTATAAAATGTTTTTGCCCTTGTCTCATTATTTGTCTGATGAAGGCGGGTTATTTGTACTTGCCGAAAGCGCTTACTTTTACCAGGAATTACTTGGATTGTGTTTTGCAACAATAAAGTTGTAGTTTGCTTTTACCAGCGTTCTCTCATTGTGTGCAGTCCGCACTTTCAGCAGTTTTTGGTCTCTTCGCATTTGTTTGTTGTACTCGAGGTTGTTTGCTGCTAATTTGGTGGGTTTAAGTTTAGTTAAGAGTTTTTTTTATGTTGGAGGTAGGTACAGGAGAAAAAGAGAAGGCAGTGTGGAGATTACTAGTTGAACGTGTGGGTTGGAGGGGAGGGGGGGTTGTGTTGTTTAGCTAGTGATAGTATGGTTTGGGTGAAGTGTGTGTTGAATGCACTTTGCTGTTGTATTCACGTTTCTTGGTCTGTCAGGTTAACTATTCACTATTTATGTCTCTGATTTCAAATAACTTTTGAGTTTTGAGATTGTTGCTAGTTCTTTGAATCTTGGGAGAGATCCCAAGTGTTTTATCATTTCAGCTTTTAAATGCTGCCCATTGTCTTCTGGAATACCAGAATGACTTTGTTAGGACTTTGGTTTGCATAGTTGCCTATAATTTTACTCTTTTGTATAATTTTTAGTTCAGGGGAATGAAATGTCACTAATGTATTTTTAGCATATTGTAGGTTACTAGCACAGAAGACTTCAGTCTTTACTTTGTGATGTCATGGTGATGTCATTGATTTTTTTTTTTTTACTATAGTTTCATACATAAAGCACATTAAGTATGGCAAAATAGTTATAGGGGTAAAGTGTGATGACAGAAAACTGCACAATGGAGAGAGGGCTGTATCTCATGTGTTGGAAATGGTACACATACTTCCCTAAGTGGTACCATCTACCAATATCTAAATGTCAACTACAAATGGCAAACGTTTCAGCATGGTTGTCTGTTACCAAAGCAATGTAAGTTTCTGCCTCTGGCACATTTGTCTCATTTTTGTTTGATTTCTCGCTGCTGTTTTCCTCTCGCTTTCCCACATTCTCGATTCCTAGTGTTTATTTAATGTAGTAGAGCTTTAATAGTTATATTTTACAATGCAACATCATTTAGGCAGTTTTATTTGAATGCCTCTGTGTTGTTCAACCAAGAAGAAGGGATATTGCACGTTTCTATACATAACCTGCATTCAGTGTAGAAAGCTGGTTGCTTTAAAAATATAATGGTCTTTTGAAAAGGCTCTGATGTGATGTCAGAATTAAATAAATTCATATTTAAATAGTGATAGCAGTCCTATATCATACCCATATGGTGTGGCAAAATGGGCCTATTACAATGCTGTTTTTGATGCTTTATTGTATTTTATTTGCTAATTGGTAAAAGATGCTGGTCCCAAGACCCTTTTTAGTCACAAAAGTAGTTATATTAGTTTATAAAAAGTCATGTCTTGCAAATATAGGAAATACAAATTAAATGTGACCAGTGCATAGCTAATACTGGACGCTAACATAGGTTGATAGTAAAATATATAAAATTGCACATAAACATAATATTATACAGTCTTATTAATATGCACCTGAGTCTGAAATTAACATTATTAATATACATCAGCAGTAGGGGATTATATAGCAAGTAGTATGAAACTGTTGTAGAGTTGAAATTCCTCCCCCTACCCAGCTCTACTTAGTCTTCCAGCTGTCATCCCTGTTACTGTGACTACCCACCTCCTAGATCCCCAGCTGCTTCTGCCAGGTAGTCCCAGAGCTAACCCTAGATTTTGGTGGGCCTCCCAAAGTTTTGTGGAGTCAGTCTTTCACTGATCATTTGTAATGCATGGGAATTTATCCCATAGGGAAACATGGGAAATAAGCCAGGATCCATCAGGCATGTCAGTTTATCAACAGACCCTAAACCTATTGCTTGTCCCAGAGAGTCTGGGACAACTCTTACTTTGAGAATGTGATGTGAGCTATCCCATATGATAACTTTGAAGCCTGGGCAGTTATACCGAAGAGGGTATTATTATCTACTCTAGAATATGTCTCGCCACTCTTCACTGACATACCCTTCTCCACCTACAGCTGACTGCATGTTGTCCCACAAAAATATCTGTAGCTCTCTTGTACAAGCTGTCAAACATGAACACTGCCATGTCTCACTCCCCAAAACTAAACTTCTCCCAGTCACTTGGGGGGGAATCTAGCTTGTTATTCCCTAACCTGTAAAAGTCCACCCTCAACTCTTAAATATTAAACCATTCCATCTCTAGCTCACTAACTATGCAAACACAAATGCCACTACAGTCATTTAGAAAGTTGCACCACATCCTGCTCACCTTGTGATCTAATAGTTTGGAATTCACTGCTGGTTGTTGTTAGAAACTTATCCTCAAATCTAAGTCTAACCTTGGCAGATTCTGTTTTAATGAGCTGAAGTGCAGCTGTTCTTACTGCTCACTTAGAATAAGATTGCTATTGATATCAGTTGTTGCTTGACTCTGCCTTTACTTATATTACACCATTGGGACTGGTTTACATTTACAAGCCTGCAACTAATGTTATATACTTATTTACTAGTTATACTTCTACTTGTCTGCTACTGGCAGCACTGTGTATTAGCTTATTTTGCATTATAACCAATCATGAAAAATGACCTTGGGTCCAGTCCACTCATAATATTTGAACAAATAAATTATAAAATAAAACAGCACAGTTTTGCTTAACTTAATATGAAATTGCAGTGTTTCACTATTCCACTACAGTGTCTCTTCAAGATGTCAGGTTGCAGGATGTGTTATGAATAATTATGGCTTTATGTTTAAAGTAACTTGCTGCTGATAAATAATGCTTTAAGGGCCTGAGTTTGATAACCCAAATGTAAACCAAGTTACTTAATCACAATAATGTCCCTGTGTTTTCTTATGCAAGAACAATTTGCCCCTTCCGGGTCTTAGCCAGTTATATAAATAAATGCAACCATGTCTGCACTGTCTTATTCCAATCTTGAGTGAGCTACAACAGAGCTTAAAGCACCTCATGTTGCAGAAAAGTTGACAGGCGGCAAACTCACTTAAGTATACAAAACTGGATAAACCTGGAGAGGTCTAGAAACAGAAAAAGGAGGAAAACAAATGAATTTCTGCTCTTAAAACTATGCTGTGTCAATTCCTTCATATTAACCAGTACTGCCATAATGCTTTATTTACCACCTTTATTTTGAAATTGTTCTAACTTAAGCATCATGCAAGTTACCGATATATAATATGATAAGCACAGTGCAACACTCCCTCTTTTAATTTAAATATGTAATTGTCAGTGTTTTACATCAATTGATTCTTCTAATATGAAGCTATGATGACTTAAGGACTGCATTAATTGGTGGAAAGCTCCAGTGTCTCACACCTTGCAGCACATTTGCCTTCTTTTATTTAAAGTTATAATGTTCCTCCTATCCCTCACACTCACTGCTTTCTAATTTAATACTCTAGTTGCACTCCCTCTTAGATGTACAGCCTTCTTGGTACCATGGCAAAGAATACAATTCTTGTTATTGACAGTGAGCACTTAACTGCAATTATTACTCAACCTCTTTAAGCTGATGTAAAGATACCAATCCTTCTGTATACATCAGCAAAAGTATTGTAGACAAACCATTCGCAACTGCTATATAGTTTATATATGCAAGCAAAGGACAAAAGAAGGAAACCAGAGATGTTTTAATGAACTTATATGCCAGTCAAATACGTTCATGTTCTCAATTAATATTGTTCTGAGGAGAAATGCACTTAAATTTTTTTTACATTTTGGCACTAGGTTGTACATGCAATATGATGAATAATAATTAAAGTACACTACATTTTCTTCAAGATTTCCTTATTTTTTTACTGTTTTACAGTTGCAGAAACAGAACAGTAAAGATGAAAAGTAACAGAATCTGTTTTTGTTTTTCACTCAGCTTTAGCTTCATTCCTTTACTCACCATCTTGATTCTCTCCTGGCCACCACACTGATGCATTCATTTCCCCTTGCTGAAAGCCCTAAGGCTCATTCATTCCTTGGAGGTGAGGTGTGAGTGGACCAGGAGCAGGCATGTCATCCATGCACTGCATTTATTTCCCCTTGCTGAAAGCCCTAAGGCTCATTCATTCCTTGGAGGTGAGATGTGAGTGGACCAGGAGCAGGCATGTCATCCATGCACTGCATTCATTTCCCCTTGCTGAAAGCCCTAAGGCTCATTCATTCCTTGGAGGTGAGGTGTGAGTGGACCAGGAGCAGGCATGTCATCCATGCACTGCATTCATTTCCCCTTGCTGAAAGCCCTAAGGCTCATTCATTCCTTGGAGGTGAGTGGACCAGGAGCAGGCATGTCATCCATGCACTGCATTCATTTCCCCTTGCTGAAAGCCCTAAGGCTCATTCATTCCTTGGAGGTGAGTGGACCAAGAGCAGGCATGTCATCCATGCACTGCATTCATTTCCCCTTGCTGAAAGCCCTAAGGCTCATTCATTCCTTGGAGGTGAGGTGTGAGTGGACCAGGAGCAGGCATGTCATCCATGCACTGCATTCATTTCCCCTTGCTGAAAGCCCTAATGCTCATTCATTCCTTGGAGGTGAGGTGTGAGTGGACCAGGAGCAGGCATGTCATCCATGCACTGCATTCATTAACCCTTGCTGAAAGCCCTAAGGCTCATTCATTCCTAGGAGGTGAGGTGTGAGTGGACCTGGAGCAGGCATGTCATCCATGCACTGCATTCAATTCCCCTTGCTGAAAGCCCTAAGGCTCATTCATTCCTTGGAGGTGAGGTGTGAGTGGACCAGGAGCAGGCATGTCATCCATGCACTGCATTCATTAACCCTTGCTGAAAGCCCTAAGGCTCATTCATTCATTGGAGGTGAGGTGTGAGTGGACCAGGAGCAGGCATGTCATCCATGCACTGCATTCATTAACCCTTGCTGAAAGCCCTAAGGCTCATTCATTCCTTGGAGGTGAGGTGTGAGTGGGCCAGGAGCAGGCATGTCATCCATGCACTGCATTAATTTCCCCTTGCTGAAAGCCCTAAGACTCATTCATTCCTTGGAGATGAGGTGTGAGTGGACCAGGAGCAGGCATGTCATCCATGCACTGCATTCATTTCCCCTTGCTGAAAGCTCTAAGGCTCATTCATTCCTTGGAGGTGAGGTGTAAGTGGACCAGGAGCAGGCATGTCATCCATGCACTGCATTCATTTCCCCTTGCTGAAAGCCCTAAGGCTCATTCATTCCTTGGAGGTGAGGTGTGAGTGGACCAGGAGCAGGCATGTCATCCATGCACTGCATTCATTTCCCCTTGCTGAAAGCCCTAAGGCTCATTCATTCCTTGGAGGTGAGGTGTGAGTGGACCAGGAGAAGGCATGTCATCCATGCACTGCATTCATTCCCCTTGCTGAAAGCCCTATGGCTCATTCATTCCTTGGAGGTGAGTTGACCAGGAGCAGGCATGTCATCCATGCACTGCATTCATTTCCCCTTGCTGAAAGCCCTAAGACTCATTCATTCCTTGGAGATGAGGTGTGAGTGGACCAGGAGCAGGCATGTCATCCATGCACTGCATTCATTTCCCCTTGCTGAAAGCTCTAAGGCTCATTCATTCCTTGGAGGTGAGGTGTGAGTGGACCAGGAGCAGGCATGTCATCCATGCACTGCATTCATTTCCCCTTGCTGAAAGCCCTAAGGCTCATTCATTCCTTGGAGGTGAGGTGTGAGTGGACCAGGAGCAGGCATGTCATCCATGCACTGCATTCATTTCCCTTGCTGAAAGCCCTAAGGCTCATTCATTCCTTGGAGGTGAGGTGTGAGTGGACCAGGAGCAGGCATGTCATCCATGCACTGCATTCATTTCCCTTGCTGAAAGCCCTGAGGCTCATTCATTTCTTGGAGGTGAGGTGTGAGTGGATCAGGAGCAGGCATGTCATCCATGCACTGCATTCATTTCCCCTTGCTGAAAGCCCTAAGGCTCATTCATTCCTTGTAGGTGAGGTGTGAGTGGACCAGGAGCAGGCATGTCATCCATGCACTGCATTCATTTCCCCTTTCTGAAAGCCCTAAGGCTCATTCATTCCTTGGAGGTGAGGTGTGAGTGGACCAGGAGCAGGCATGTCATCCATGCACTGCATTCATTCCCCTTGCTGAAAGCCCTATGGCTCATTCATTCCTTGGAGGTGAGGTGTGAGTGGACCAGGAGCAGGCATGTCATCCATGCACTGCATTCATTTCGCCTTGCTGAAAGCCCTAAGGCTCATTCATTCCTTGGAGGTGAGGTGTGAGTGGACCAGGAGCAGGCATGTCATCCATGCACTGCATTTATTTCCCCTTGCTGAAAGCCCTAAGGCTCATTCATTCCTTGGAGATGAGGTGTGAGTGGACCAGGAGCAGGCATGTCATCCAAGCACTGCATTCATTTCCCCTTGCTGAAAGCCCTAAGGCTCATTCATTCCTTGGAGATGAGGTGTGAGTGGACCAGGAGCAGGCATGTCATCCATGCACTGGCAAATGGTTTTATTTTTTGATTCTCTGACCACAGCTCTTGCCTGGCAACTTGATCACTGTTTGGCTTGCAATGAGCATTGCCAAGGATATGTCACTTGCTTCAAATGGTGATGTAATGCCTCAGGGCTGCCCCTTGAAGCCAATTCTCCCATGTGGTCCACAGTTATCACCAAGGAATGTAATGTGGGGCTGTGCACCATGGCCATACACTACATGTATCACCCTGTAGAGAGGTAAGCTGGCTAAATCGTCACCCCTTCCATGCATTAGTTGCAAAAAGCACCTATGCTGCTAACTGAAGTGAATTGCCTGGGCTGTAGCCAGGGCTTTTTTCTTGTATGCCATTACATCTGGCTGGTTTTATGATCTTGAATTTACAAAAGTACTCCATTTTAAGACTTGTTTTATTTAGCATATATCATGGACAGAAATATTTTGACATTAATATATTTTTTGTACCTATCTTCTAAGTATTAACATGCTGTCATAGCTTCTTTAAGTAATCTTTTCACAACCACTACACCGAATATCCAACTTTCCCACTTCCATCCCGGTAGTCAACCAACCATACTGCGCCCCCTCCTTTGCAAATTCCTGGATCCGCCACTGAACATGTCCTATTTATGTAGCAAGCAATGTTTAAGTCGCTAGCTTGGATAATTCTGATGGTATTTGTTTTGCAGATTAGCAGAAGGTTAAACATCATAGCAAGATCCAAGGATGCCTTATATGCCAGGCATAGATTGTCCCTCAACAGTCAGCAGGAAACAGAGTACAGTGAAAAGGTTTTGAGGCGATCCATACAAGACACGTTGTTTATACCCTATATTTGTTTGGTGAAGAGCCTCTGCAAACATTCTAGTTGCTGCATATGCCTAGTCAGATACTTGCCAAAGCAGCATTATACTAAATATTTGGTATGATGAGAGACAAATACAGTGGAATGATGACTTTCTTGGACCAAGATGCCATCCACTTACTTAGAGGCTGTGCAACATAGAATGTTTTCCTAAATACCATAGACACACAATGGTCAAAGGCCAGGTTACTGTCTGCATTTATCCACAAGTCTGTGACTACTGGTTCTATTCTTAGGGGTGTGTAATCAGTGAGGTAGTTTCCAGGGGTATCTGACTTCCCAAAAGATACTAGTATGCATTTCTTGGCACTGAGTTTTAGACAGTGGTTCTTGTATCAATCAGTTGTCTATGTCAGCCCTTCCTGGAGTATATTAGTGTCTTGGCAGGATTCTATGACTGCCCCTAGTTTGCAGTTGCCTCCAAACTTGGTCAGCCAGAGAACTTGATATTGGCCTTGACTTCAGAGAAGTAGATGCCAAAAAGGAGCATACCCAGCACATAACCTTGAAGGACTGCACTAGTAATTGTCCTCTTTATGGAGGTGGGCTCCCTATCTTAACTTCTTGGGTCTTTTCTGACAGCTAGATGGATATCCAGCAAGTGATATAGGGGTTTATACCTAATTTCATGAGTTTGTCTACAATGCCCAAGTGAGGGTATTGTATGAAATGCCCTGGCCAGATCAAGGTAGGCTGTATGCACTCTTTTGTGCTCATCCATTGCATTGGTGACATTCTCAAAGAAGTCCATCCAGTTGAGTAGATATGATCAGCCCGTGACAAAACCTAACTGGGTTGTATCCAGTTTCTGAAGATTTCCTATGTCATTGTTAACCATTTCCATGATAATTCTTTTCCAAGGCTTTGCATATGAGACTACTCAGACTTATGATTATGTAGTCACCAGGGTCCATAGATGGCCCACCCTTGTGCTGATAGATGATTGTTGCAGTTCTCCATTCACATGTTACAGCACGTTTAGAGGCTATAGTTAGGTAGTAACACTACTGGTCCTGATATGTCATGTTTCATGCTATTTAGGAGACATCTTGAGATGTTATCAAAGCCCATTTATGCAGTGTTCTTGGCCTTGGAGAGTGCATTGAGGACCTGCTAACTAATGATTGTGGGGGAGGAATGGTATATTCGATGTTATTTCCTGAGGGGTTGCTTGTAGTGAAAGCAGTTGCTTGTAGTGAAGGGTAAAATTGGAGATGAATTTGTCAGCCAGTAGATTTGTCATATCTTCTGTCTCAGTGTAGGTCACTCCATTTACAATTAGTTCTGCACTTTGCTGTGTACTGCCCTTGAGGTTGTGGACATAGCTAAAGAAAGACTTATTATTGTCCGTGGCCTTTGAGGCTATTTTTAATCTCAAATTAGGTTATGGCACAAAGTGATTTGTCCTTTGAGTTGCTTGTTTAGATTTATGAGAGAGGTCCTAACCTACTAGGTGTTGCTCCTCCTAATTTTTGCCATGACTTAATTTTGCTATCTAACCTATATTTGTTGGGATTCCACCAGAATGCTTTTTTTTTTTTTTACTTTGTTCTGTGCTTATTCCTGAAATTTTGGCAAGTTATCATTTAATAGTAGAAAGTCTGCCTTAGAAGAAAATCCTAAGTGTTCCAGTGTTAGCTCTGGGCTGAGGATTTATTTTTATTTCATAGGAACCAGCTTTATGGTCTGACCTTACCAGAGAGGACATTACAGTAGCAGGGAGGTATAGCATTCTCCCATGTCAGTGAGGACTTGGTCAGGTATATTCATGTCACTAGTGCAGTTATGGGCTATTCCCCCATGTCAGTGAGGACTTGATCAGGTATGTTCATGTCACTAGTGCACATATGGGCTATTCTCCCATGTCAGTGAGGACTTGATCAGGTATATTCATGTCACTAGAGCACATATGGGCTATTAGCCCATGTCACTGAGGACTTGATCAGGTATATTCATGTCACTAGTGCACATATGGACTATCTGTTTATAAAGTCCATGAATGTCTGAGTCTACAAAGGTGGTGGTGTGTATAATTCACAGTTTTAGTGGAGTAGTTGAAGTTGCCAGGGAGTATGGTACTGAGTTGAATGGTGGCTGTCTCCAGTTAGTTTAAGCATGTGTGATGGATTTCCTGGGTCATAGAGGGGGAACCTTATCTTCAAAGATATGGTAATTCAAATGTGGAGAAGCTCGAGTTAATCATCCTGTTTGACCATCCTTAAGCTATGTTTTTTTTTATGCAAATCAAGAAACCTCCACCTTTAGCAGTAGCTGGTCCAAGTGTGTAGAAGGCATTGTAACCTCATACTGCCAGGGTACTCTCAGTGGCTTTAAACCATGTCTTGGTAACTGCTCAAAGGTTTGCATTTCCCAGGGTGTGGAGAGCTTGGATGGAGTGGAGTTTCTTTCTAGGACTTCTGTCATTGAGCAGTAATACTTTTACATTTTCTTGGGTTGGGTTTGTTATGTTGGAAAGTTTGTCCATTTGGCATTGTCTAAAATGGCACTACGGAGGACAATGTTTTAGTCAATATTCAAAAACCTAGAAGGGACAGGTGCACATCACCTCTGGCAAAGCAGTGTGGTCTTTTGACCATATCCTCCCTTGCTAACAAATACTGTACCCCCTTGGAGTGACATCAAAAACTAAGCAATTATTACAATCAATCATCTTCTGTTCATATTGTGTCATCATCCCTGGGGAAGGTAGAATGCTGCCCAGTTCTAGGCTCATACCAGCCTGGGACACACAGTCTAAGAGCTCCATCATTAATCTCTTCACATAGTTCAGGGAGTACATCTCAGGTCCATTTATACCCACATGTACTATGACTGAGTCATATTGGTGCCTGTCATCCAACGATCTGAGCACTTGCATAATATGATGGATACAGGTCTCTGATAAGCAACTGAGCATGAATTTCTCCTCACTCAGTCTGATGAGTGACACATCTGTCTGTCTCACAATGGAATATCCTATGACAAAAAGGTTGGGCTGTGTCATGGCTTGCCTTGTAGTCTTTGAAGTTGAGTCTCCTTGACATGTGGCTGCATGTGTTGTGGTGAGTTTTGTTTTGGAAGAGTGCTTTTGGAGCTGCGGCTATTTGTTGTAGGTGCAATGACTCGGAGGTCTTTGGGGTTTAGGGGGATTACATTTTAGAGGCTCTGTATATTTGGGCCTGTGCGTCTGATCCATACTGTGTGCAGTGGGTGTAGTGTGTATATTGCTGACTACCTGACTGGTATTATGCATGTTTGTATGTGAGTGCTTTGCCTCCATAGACATTGTTTAAATGCATCTCCGCATATCAGTTTAAGAATTAGCTGGTTGCCCATAGACATGAGGTAATTGCTGCATTGCTTCAGGATGCCTATATCCACCAAGATGCCTGCAGAGCTGAGAGAAAAGTTCATGTCAATGGTTTCAGGCCCTTTTTCACATGGTCAGAAGGTTGCTTTAGGAGTATAGAGTAAGAACATTAGCATATGATACAACATGCATGGGGCAGTGTTTGTCATTGTGCAAACTTGCTGTTCCTTGCACAACTGAGTCCTGAGAAAGCTTCAAGGACAGTTTCAGGAAAATGTCAATTCTAGGAGCCTGCTTCTGTATAGGGAACTGCTAAAACATACTATCTAAGAAGTGTCAAGCAAGCATGCTGAATGTATTGAGGCAAATACAATTAAGTAAACAGACTAAATGCCCTCTGTTCAATGAAATATTGTCCCATAAAGCCTCCCTGTCTGATTCAGAGCTCAGACTACTGCTTACAGGGTAATGTTGTTGGGGTTGCAGGAGGTGATGTCATTGAGAAATATGAAGAAAAATATAGGTCCAAATATTGAGCCTTGACGGATTCCTTCAGAGAAGGTACGTTCGTGAGTAACTGAGTTAATGCTTTCATGTCAAAAGGTTCTGTTTGAAAGATAGCATCTGAACCAGATAACTGAAGCTAAACATGAGTGAGTGTAACTTGAGGAAGTATGTTGTGGTTAACACCTTCAAAATTTGTGTTGAGCTCAATGAAGATAGTATCAATAAGCCAATAATTTTCGGTGTTTTGTAGAACTTATCAGTGACTGTATAAATGACAGTGAAGGTGTTATGGGCTTTTCTGAATCCGTACTGGGAATCAATTAATAAACCAGAAATTAATATATTAAAAGACCTGGATATTAATAATCTTTTTAAATGTTTCCCTAATGGGTCAGAAATTGAAGATCCACCAGAACTAAAGAGGAGAGAATGCAGTAGTGGTTTTGTGAATGGGTCTTATTATTGAGTGCTTGAACTGTAGTGAAATTCTGCTTAAGCTGATTGAGAAGTTTAAGATATTTGTTAATAACATTGTTAATTGCTTGGTAAATGCCTGTAGGAAGATAAGAGGGATACTGTTTGAATGATGATTAAATTTACCGTCTTATAGTTTTAAGATATTTTTGACTGATTTTTTATGAGATTTACCCTGAAGTAGAAAGTGGAGGTGAATTGAGAGTCTGGTAGGTTGCTTTCCATATTGTTTCAGAGGAGAGGAGGAAGTCTGACAATATTTTACTGACGTTATTGTTATTGGCATTATTAGTTGGTCTGGCATCTTACTTGTATAAATTATAGTCTTTGCTATAGTCTGGCTGGGGAGTACTTGTTGGTGTTTTGACATCGTGCAGGGTATATAGGTTTATTGTGCATTGTTTGTTTGATATCTTATTGTAAAAAATATACTTGTTTAATTATTTTTTTAAATTGTTTTGGTTGAGCTTTAATGATATGAAACCTATAGCTGATTTTGCCAACTTAGTTTCCAGCTTCCATTTATGCCTTAGGAAAAGGAAGGACTAGTGATTTTGGATGTTTTGGGTTGCCTTCCTATTAGACCATGTTTTGTCTGTATTTTATAATAATTTTAAGTGTGCAGATGAGCCAAGAGCTGTTTTGTGCTTTAGCGCGTCTCTTTATCTGAAGGAAGAATGTTCAGGAAGTTGTTAATTATGGAGTTGAAAGCTTGCATTACTTCAGTGGGATCAACTATCTGGTAGATCAAAAACAAGTCCATATTGTTGAGGACTGTGATAAGTTCACTTTTTTTAGACTGAGTTATAGGTTTTGTTATTATCAATTTGGGTGGGTGTATGGGCTGTAAAAGAAAGAGTGGCCAGAATAGGTGGGAGGGGTCACTGAAGGTATTAGAAAGGCATGAACTATGTTTTTGTTTTCTGTTGGGGATGCTGTTATGGGGAGCTTTAGCAATGAATCTTTGCCAGTGGCAGCCTTGGACTGGTTGGAGAACTAATAATTTGTGTCAGGTTTAATTCTGATATGAAATTATTTATTCTTTTACCACTGTTTGAGTGTAGATTTACAATAAAGTCATCTGCTATGAATATCTTGTGGGTCTATATTATAAGCACGAAAGCCGAAATAGGCGAACACTAGAAGATCGACACATAAACGTTGATCTACAAAAAGAGCGAAGGACAGAAACACCAAAATGCACAATGCCGAATAGATTTTCGGAAGCCTCAGCACCATACAGGTAAGTAAAACCAAAGTAAACAAGCACAACGTAAAACACTTTTATTAACATTTTTGTAGGGGGGCAAGGCCCCCTGCACCCCCCCTACTCATATATACCAACTCCGAGACTGCTCTACAGTGGGGAAAAGGATATATTTCCTCATCTCCACAATCACCTTTCTGGCCAGGGAAATCTGTTCTGTGTTGTGTCTTTTGGCGTTCCCGTCCTTCGGTCTTTTCGTAGATCGATGTTTATGCATCAGTCTTATAGAGTTCGCCTATTTCGTCTTTCTAATATAGACCCAATCTTGTTGTTTTCCATTGTGTGGCTAATTGTATCAATGATACTAGCTTCAAAAATTGATTAGGCTACTGGGTGAAAGGATATATCCCAATATTACTAGTGTCTTCAGCTGGGAAGTTAATGTAATTGAGCAAATTAGCAAGTTGGAAGCGTTCATACAGATCCAGTGACTAGATGCTATTAGTGTAGCAGTCCAGTTTGGGTGATGTTGACTAGTAGAATAACTTATCTCCCTGTCTTATCTCCTGGGCAGTTGACTAGGAATATGTTGACATTATTATTTAGGAAACTTGAGGAAATTTTTGTTGTTTTTACCCTGATTTCACTTATACCTGGACTATTAGGAATATTAATGTTCGAATGCTTCTTGATAAAGTCCAGTTTGTTCATGAGAGTTTTTTTTGCATTTAAATGGAGAAGTTTAGTCCATTGTTATTTGTTCCTTTGGGTTGGTTTTTAGGGGAATTTAATATGTGTTTGTTTGAAAAAGCTGAGGGGAGTTAGATGGTAGAAGAAGCTGATAGTATTTCAAATTTGTGAAGTTTTGTGGACTCTGAGATGTGCAGATGGGTGTTTGTAGAATGCCAGAATGTGTGGGAGGTTTATGTGAGACACTGATAGAGTGTGCCAAATTGGAGTAAGTTGTGAGAATGGTGTAGATGTAGTTTGAAAAAGGAGTGATATACTAGTGGGTGTATTTGTTTAGCTAATATGTGCCCTGGACAGTTGTAAAGAGGGATCTGGCTCCAAGTTCAAATGTATGCCCCAAGAGATGGCTAGTTTGAGCTCTCACAAGTAAATTAAATGTGACATTTTGTAAATCCAGTATTCTTTTGCACTGGTTTATTTAGGGTGATTGATGATTTTATTATGTTTACTAGTAAAGAATGCAATAAGATTTTTATACTTGATGGGTGGCATTTGTTCTGGCCTACGTGAAAATGTATATAGGGGTTGATGGAGATGCAGAAGGAATCTACTGCATGGAGACCTCATGTTAAAGAGAGAGAGAGAAAGAGAGAGACAGTGATACTTAAAGAAATTCTTAGCAGTTTCACATTACTAGAATACGTCTACATATGTGGATATTTTTCTGGCCGTATTGAAGTTGGGCTGTTGTTTTGATTTGGAGTGTACTGGGAGGGGTTATTGTAAGGCTTGAGTGTAATGGAAGGTAGAGAGGGTAGTTAATATGTGGATTGATATTATTAGTTGTTTGGAGAGAATGCGATTGGTTAGCTGGCTGGTTGTGGTTAGGGAAAGAATAAATGTAGTGAAGCTGGAGTGGATGAGATAATGGCAAGATATGGGAATGAAGCAATGCTGAGCAGAGTGATACAGTGCAGAGCTGATTGCACTGGGACATTACATGAGGATTTGCAATCCTATGCAGCCAGTCTATTAATGTCCTGCAAAATCTTGAAGTGAAGCAAGTATGTTGTGCTGCCATGATGATTATCAGTTCTGAGTTTGGATAGAGGATAGGAGAATGCTAATCCATCACTGTGTCAGCACCCAGGGATGTTTCTTGAGTTTAACTACATATTTGAACTTTTTGATGAATTTAACTAACTTCTTGAACATTTGTTCATTTTCTTCCTTGAGTGCACAAAAAAGAGTGAAAAATAGGTTATCCTGGAATTATTGGTTATGCAGTGTTCTCATCTTTTGAGATGTTCTAACAACTCAGCCCCATCTGCAGTGTAATTTTGCTTCATGCAAGCAGAAACTGGTAGCTGATTTGCACAGAAGTATAGGGGCTGGTTTGTTCTCTCAATTTAGTTTTATTTAAAGATAGTCAGTGTACTGTTTCTTAGGGCTAACATTAATGTTTTCTGAAAACATACAAGCTGTTTTTCACATCTGGGTGGGAAATAGAGATAAGTAAAGAACAGATAACAATCAGCATCAGTGGGAACACAGACTGTAGCAATGCACTTTAGCATGGGCAAACTTAATTTTAGGTTACTAAAATGCCTGTGAGTGCAGCTGTTGATTTGGGGCAGTTGTTCCTATATTTAGAGTTAAACTTCATTTTTTGAAGATGTACATAGCTTTGTGTGCTTGTTCTAAAGTATTAGAGGATGGAGGTATTCTGAAAATGTTTTTTTTTTATTGAGAGTTTTCATTAAAACAAAAGTCTTGAAAATGTGACAGGTTCAAATGGAGATGCAAAGAAACAACTGTATAAAAGATTATCTTAGAATATAAATGACTTTACAGGTACAGACAAAATGGACAGGATATTGTATTATATTAAGAAATGCAGAGTGCAAATAGTAATGCTGCAGGAGATGCATTTGGAAATAAATGAGCATGTTATTATGACAAAGGATTTCAGGATGGATATTCAGCAGAATATCAGAAACAAAGGAAAAGGGCAGTAGTTATACTACTGCTAGAAGGGATCCAATAATGATAGAAGAGGAAAAAAGGGAATGATAGAGTTGAGGTAGCAAGCACTATTGGCAAGTGAGAAGAATTACACTGGCACGTATTTATATTCCACCAAAAAACTGCTATTAGGGAGTTTAAGAAAATTTTGGGAGAAATAATCAGCATTTAGCAGGGAATATTACTTGTAGGTAGGGAACATAACTTGATTTTCAATACTGAGGAATGACAACGATTAAAAATATAAAAAAGAAAGAGATATGGTTAAGAAGTAATAAGAATTACTTAGAGGCAATGACAAAGGTTAAAGTGTTGTAAAATATGATGAATCTCACAGAACAAGAAGAGGTACAAATGCGGAGTGCTAAATAGAAAACAAAAGAGTATGTGGATCATGTAGCACTACTACTGATATTTCAGACATTTTATGAAACTTTGTATAAAGTAGAGAAATGTTAAAATCAGGAAAGAGCACAAATAGAAATAGCTATGGAAGACATAATAATTATGCCAAAGTTCAAGTTGGCGTGGCTCAACAACTAACAGTTAAGATAGGAGGATATGAGATTAAAATGGTGATGCATACTCAATCTTCATGAAAGTGTCCAAGAACATATGGTATTCCTGTAGAAGTTTGGAAGTTAGGAGAGACAAAAGTAATAAAGATCTTGAAGATTCTGAATAACGCTATTTTAAAAGGAAGGGAAGCACCAAAATCTTGGAAGAAAGCTGTGACTGTATTACCTAAATGCAGTAAAGACTCAACAGACCCCGCTTCATATAGACCCATTTCAATTGTAAACCATAATTATAAAGTTTTTATCTCTACACCAGCTAAAAGAATGGCAAAGGAATTGCCAGAATTAATATATATGGATCAATTTGTTTTTTTGCAGGGGAGGCAAACATTTGACAGCATTATTAAAAGAACAATGATAATCCAGAGGGAAGCAGAATGTGAGAAACCACCACTGTTATTGGTGAGTCTTGATAGAAAGCATTTGTTATAGAAGCTGGAATTTTATGAGAAGGGCAATGTAAACATTTGCATTCCCTGATATAATAACAAGGTTAATTAGAAGGGTAAATGAAGGATCAGAAGCAAGAATTAAAGTGGGAATGTTATAACACTGATAAGTTGTGTTTAAACAGAGGAACATTGATGCCTTTTATTTGATTTATATTTAGAGCTATTGGCAAAGAAAATAAGGGACTCAGAAATGCAAGGATAAAATTGATATGGTAATCAAGAAATGTTGACTTTATTTGCAAAAGGACAGCACAGTATTGTGGAACATTTTGTTATATGTTCAAGTCTTTTCACAATATAAAATGAATGATGATAAAATAACGGCTATGGCCATAAATTATGTACCTATAAATGAATTGATTAAGCAGTACCCATGTTGATGGAGAAACTATAAGTTGAAGTATTTAATAGTATGGATTCAAAAGGTTTATGTTATGACAGCTATGGATACGTGGAAAGATAGTAAACAAAAGAAAGCAAAGCCTGAGAAAATGGAAGCTCTTGTTTATGGATATGGCTAGTAAGATACAAGCAGTGAAAAATGCTTTAGTCCCTTATGTTTTATATACAGATCAGACATATTTTTATCAACCAGAGGAGAAGTTGTAGACAATAATTAATGAAGAGCTGAAGGAATCTATCTGGGAGGGAAAGAGGACAAGAGTTAAGTGGGATAAGCTGATCCTTCCAATAGAACAAGGTGGTTTATTATTACCTGATCTGAAGGGATATTTCAGAGCTACACAGTTAAGGCTTATATATATATATATATATATATATATATATATATATATATATATATATATATATATATATATAAAACACAAGGAGATGGTTACAATTCAAAATGGAAAGGGAAGATGATGAAGTGGGAGGGGAATTTCAAGATACAGAAAGTGGGATTTGGAGACAGATTCTTAAGGAGAATAATAACCATACAGAATATAATATTCATAAAGTAAAAGAAAGTATTCTAAGAACTAAGCCCAACATGAGAATGGACAAAGGAGATTTTTGCCAATATCAATGACTGCAAGTAGGGGTACAGAAAATAAACAAGAGAGGGTTTATATTTTCTGGAGAAAACTGGCAAAGGAACTAACGCATTGGAAGCAAATAACTTGAGAGAGAAAACTAAAAGAGTTGGATGAGGCCAAGACAGCATTTGTACTGCAAGCTAAAGACTGCCTTCCCTGCCAGGGACTGATATCAGAGTATAGGCAAAGAAAAAGGGATAGAGGAATCGTAACTGAAAAATCTGTTATGGTACAGTTTTTAGCTGAATCTAGAACAGAAGCTGCTATTAAAAAAGGATAATTAGTAGGGCATATCAAATATTGAATAATAGCTATAGGAATCAGAGCGGTTATAAATGATTGGGAAGAGAGACAGAAAAAGTAATGTACAAGAGAAGAATGGGAGGAGATATGTTTGGCTCCCAAGTAGGCAACAAAGTCCAGAGGGGTTAGGATCTTTGCTTGTAAGTGTTTACATAGGTATTTTTCTTCCATAAGCAGAGATTGGGGTATGATGAGGAAGAAAGAGGTAACTGGGTACGTAGAGTGTAATGAGAGTACTCTGTCAGTAATATTAGGTGAGCAAATGGCTGTAACTGAGAAAATGATTCTTTTGAGCTGAAATACGTGATCTGTGTTGCCTAGGCATACTAAGGCCTTTTTAAATTTAATTCTGTTGCCTACCAAAAAAAGCAATTACTAGAAAGTGGAAATCTTAAGTCTAAACCAATTATATTTGAAGTATTGAATATTACTGAATATTATAAAAGAGATAAAAGAACTGATTGAGGGATCTTTAGAAAATGGAAGGAACTTACATCGAAATAAATGAAAACTGTGGGAGCAATACATGCAGAATAATGTTCAGGAGAAGGAGTGAGGTTTAACAGAAGGCAGAAATTCAGCAATTTATGTAACATTGGACTGATGATAGTTACAAAGAAAGAAAATCTGTGTGATAGATAATGCATGTAAATGAAAAAAATGAATATGATTTATTTTTTATTACTGTATGTTTGTGTATATCTTAAGTGTTAATTTAATATAGATGTTTGAAGGGAAAACAGTACCAGTTCTCTGACAACAGCCTAAGCATTAGGCTTATGCAAAGGCACTGTTTCTGGAAATTTGGTAGCACAGTCTGTTATAAATAGTAAAACTGGTGCCATTTTCTAGATTTTACTAATGGCCCGATAATGTCCATAGCAGTATATACAAATGATACGTCTGTGCTAGTCATGGGAATCTGTGTCTTTTATATCCAAGATTTGGTGGAGTTTTTGTGTACTCTGGACAAGAAGCAGAGAAGTTGTCTATCTTTCATAATGCCTTACCAGTAAAGTATGTCTTATACTTCTGTCTTAGTTTTGTCCATTCTCAGATGCTCATCTAACATGTGACTATAGGCTAATTGCTGGTGTCCTATAAGGTTTTGACACTAGTAACTAAATCAAAATGTCTTCCTTTTCGTTATTTTATGCAAGTAGTAAAATGGGTAGGAAGCTGTGTGAATAATACTGCTCACTTCCTTCTCTGATAATCTAGGATATAGACTGTCTTGCCCAAATTACGGTATCATCTTCACGTTTTACTATTTAAGTTGGTTTGGCTTATTTACAAGTCCATTGACTCATCAAAAGTTATATCTGGAGTTACATCCACAGGATGCAACAGTTTCCCCAAGAACTGTTTGACTCTTTACATTTATATGGGGTATTTTTCTGAAGCTGTAAATGCAAATTATCTCCAGTTTTTGGTTGTTACTAAACTTATATTTAAACACCAGGGAACCATTGGCACAGTCCTTACAGCAGCCTTAGATGTAGCAGCCAGTATAGTTCTATTTTAAACAATGTTTTAACTAATATGGTCTGCTAAAGTTACTAGCTTACAGGTTTTGCAATCAGTTTGCATTATGGATTTTCTTGTTACCAGGCAAATGTCTTTTAAATTTGTTTGCTACAAAGATTTCTACAATTTGCAGTTTACTGTTCCAATCAGATTCAAGCCAATGCCTTAAATATTCTTTAAATGCATATGTGCAGTTACTGCTTTATCTACATTAAAAGCCTGGTTATGAAGTTTCATTGCTTGTACTTCAGGGTTATAGCAGCCTTGACAAAAACCTCTTTCTTCGGTTTATCACAATCATGCAGTCCCAGACAGTTTCTTTCATGTACATTTTCAATTATTCCCTTTTCAGCAGGGATTTTTACCCAGTTTCCCCAAATTCAGTTTTCTGTGGTGGCATAGCTTTCAAATCCCTGCAAATAAGACTTGAGCTCATCCCTATCTGGTTAGTATTGTCATAAGCTCTCCAGTCCTTAGGTTGGCAGTTGTATTGGCCAGTACAGCTAGCTGTTGCTGCTCCAACTTTTGGTCTGTTCTCCCCACCTGTGAGTCCACAGTTTTTTTTCTTTAATTCTTTTATGGTTGCATTCACCAGCTGACTGCACTCGACTGCACCAGGAATGGAGCAGTTATTTTGCTCTAGGGAAGTAGTAGCTGTTATGTGTGTGTTTGCTCTTGCCAGCATAGTTACTGCAAGGAAGTGTCTACCTTCTCCATCAGTGCAAATCAAAAGAGACGATGGAGGCAGAACTTGTATAAAGATACAGGTTTACTGTCAACAGTCAAAAGAAAATCAAATTCATAGCCTACTTCCTTTTTCATAAAAAATACACAGTATCTTAAGTTGTCTTTATCCAATAATCAAATTTAAACTGGAAACACATGGAATAATAAAACCTCATGATCCAAAAATGATGTACTAGCAGCCAACCCAAAACTGATTCAATCCAAAATTCCTTTAATGAAGATGTAAAATGGTAAAATTAGGTTAAGCGCTTTCATTTCTCCCCTCAGAAACTTCATCAGGACTAGATACATACAGCAATACCTAACAGTATGTTCATAATGTGACCGATCACAACCCCAAACTTAATTAAGACTTAATTAAAACCATTAGTCATTTAAAGAAACACTCTAAAACAATGTTTTAAAAAATTCAAACCACGCTTTAATACCAGTTAAACTTCAATAAGGAATAATAAAAACTTTATTTATATATAATATTAAACTTCTAAATGTTTTAACTTTAATAAACAATTAATAGAAAATAAAGTCATTGATCCCTGGCCAACTTGTGGCATTCAAAGTCAGTTGCAATTTTAATTCACATTTATCTAGATGTTCACTAATAACATAGCCCCTCAGAATGTCCTTAACTTGTTCCATCACAACAAATTTAAAGTCATGTTCAGGACAGTCAACCAAACGTCTGTATAAAGTATTAGTACTCTTACATTTCTTAATATCTAATCTCTGCTCATAGATCCTTTATCTAACTTTCCTAGAAGGTTTTCAGACATAAAAAGTGGTGCATGCGAAACAACAAGCCACATACACCACCTGATGGGAATCACAAGAAAAATGAAATCTAACTTTGTACTCAGATCCATTAATAATTATACAATCTGTAGTTAACACATAGGAACATTGTTTGTACCTTCCACATTTTACCATGCCAAGTTTCCGTTGGCTTGTTCTACTCTAATAATTGTTTGAAAGATTTAGCAGTGTTTAGGATGAACCATTTTCTTTTCATCTTACTTTTAAACGTCTATTGCAAGACCACCAGTTATTTGAGAGCCCCCATTCTGCCTCTCAGTAGTCATCTTGGGATTAGTGCTTCTGTTTTCTCCTGCTGAGAGAAGGAGTACAGGGACATTATTTCCTGGAGACTGCTGATCACCAGAAAGCATAATAACTGCTTTATAGGTGACAGCTTGGACTCTGTGCTTATATTCTGATCCTGGTGAGAGAAGGAGCAGAGTGCATTGATTCCTGACTGTTTCTGGTTGGAGAGTGAGTGTCTGTGCTTAAAGTTCCTGATTGATTTTGTTGCTATTCGAGGCATTTACCAAAAAAAAAGGTTACATGCCTACAGACCTTTGCATCATCTGGGACAAGACTGTGGATCACCAAACAGGCTGTGGCCTTCTTCTCCTCCTGGGACCGGTGCTAACATTTTGCTTCTGATGGGAGAAGAAGCAAAGGAGCATTGTATCCCAACAGACTGAAGCTGTGGTGAGACCAGCATTAGTAGTAGCCATGCAGTAGCCGTTCATGTGACTCCCCTCTTTTCATCATTCTTGACAAGCTAATTCTTTGTTTTCAGTCAGTACTGCTTGATTTGTTTCTAACTGCAGAATATATGGCTTAAATTTTCAGGGTCTACATATTAGTTTCCCCTCATGTGTTTGGCAGTGCTCTGCACAGACTCAGACACCTTGACTGACATTTTCCTGTAAAAGTAAATTTAAACATTTTTTCCTGTAAAAGCAAATTGAAATTTCCTCAATACCTAGTTGCCCACAGGACAACTACTTTGCAGTGACAAGCACTATCTACGTAGTTGCAAACGGGATACTCCTGACAACAACTGATATTCACACTCCAACTGTCTAATCAATAAAAAAGGGTGTGTTGCCATGTATATGAACTTTCCTACTGTCTCTGTTACCGGCTTGGTGGATATGGGCAGCCTGATGCAATGTAGAAATTGCCTCATGTTTACTGACAACCAGTTAATTCTCAAATAAACTGATATTGTATGTGAGAGATGTTTTTATACAATGTCACTGGAAGCAAAGCTCTCGCATACAATTACTCCTAATGTCAATAAAGTTGCCAGTAGTATACATGCTGCACCCATCCTACACAATTCAAAGCAGACATATCTATCCACATATGCTGAGGCACTAACATGCAACCTTCCTAAACCACAACGACCTCCTAGATGAGGTACGCAAAACAAATACCCTCAGCAGCCCCAAATGCACTCTTTCAAAACAACACCCACATCAACACATACAGCTACATCTCATGGAGCCTCTACCTCTAAGCCCGTAAGGCAAGCCACCACACAATCCAATATTCCAGTTATTGGAGATTCCATCATGATGCACACTGATGTCTCTCACACCAGGCTGAGCAAGGAGAAAGTTACAGTCAGTTGCTTATCAGGGGCTAGGATCCACCACATTATGTATGCACTCAGGTCATTGGACCACAATTACCAATATGACTCAGTAATAGTCCATGTGGGAGTAAATGACCTGAGATGTACATCCCTAGACTATATTAAGAGAGACATCATGGAGCTCTCGTAACATGTGTCTCAGGCTGGTATGAGCCTAGCATTGAGCAGCATTTTACATTCTCCTAGGATGATGCCACAATACAAACAAAAGATGATTGACTTTAATAATTGGATTAGTTTCTGGTGTCATTCTAAGGGAGTGCAGTATTTGTCAGTATGGAAGGAGATGGTCAGCAGAACATGCTGCTTTGCCAGAGATGGTCTACACCTATCCCCTCTATGATTTTGAATATTAGCTAAAACATTGTCTTCCACCATAGTGCCTTTTTTAAGCAATGCCAAACTGAAAGTACTTCCAAAATAGCAAATCAAAACCAAGAAAATCTAAAGGTATTACTGCTCAATGCTAGGCGTCTAAACAAAAAACTTCACTTCCTGGAAGCTCTCTTTACCCTAGAGAATGCAGATGACTGTGCAGTCACTGAGACACAGTTTAAAGCCACAGAGAGCACATCAACAGTGCAAGGTTATAATGCCTTCCACACATTTAGGCCAGTTACTTCACAGGCAGGAAATAAAGGTGGTGGTGTCTCTATTTACATCAAAAATAAGTATACTTCAAGGCTGGTCAAACAGGACAATGCACTTGAGCTGCTCCATGTTTAAATCACTATAGACAGGTACAATCCAATACCACTTCCTTGCAAGCTATAAGCCACCATCTATGACACAGGAAACCCATACCATGTATTTAAACTTATTATTAAACTAACCATCCAACCCTATACCATATTCATGGGTGACTTTGATTACTCCACTATTAACTGGGAATCCTATATGACAACAAACATACATGCATAGAGATTCCTGGGTTTTGTAAACAGAAACTCCCTGGACCAGATAGTCAATATATCAGTCTGAGGTGCAACCATACTGGATCTGGTCCTCACTAATATGGGAGACTGCTGCACACCCCCTACTGTAATGTCTTCCCTAGTAAGGTCAGACCATAAAAATTGTCTCCTTTGAAGTAAACATAAAACCTGAACACCCAGCTAAACCTAGAATATTCAGGAACAATTCTAAGTCTAACCCACTTCTATTAAGTGAAAAGCTGACAAAATTTCAAGGACCCATAAACCTTGAGAACACTTCTGCCTATGCAGAACTGTTCACAGAAACTCAGTACAAGCATGTTAATAGCTGCACAGAGGCAGCTTTACCCACCATTAAAAGTACAGAATTAACTCAAAAAAACAAGCCACTCTGGTGGAATCACAAAATCAATTGGCTGTATAACAGGAGGAAGAAAATCATGGCAAAAATTAGGAGGTACAGCACCCAGCAGGATGAAAGCACTCTCATCAAACTAACCAAACAACTCAGAGGACAAATAAAGTCTACCAAAGCCAAATTTGAGGTACGTTTGGCCTCCCAAGCCAAGGAAAACCACAAAGCATTCTTTAGCTATGTCTGCAACCTCAAAGGCAATATACAATTGTGTGTAGAGCTCATTGTAAATGGAGCCACCTATACTGAGTTAGAAGATATAGCAAACCTCCTGGCTGATAAACTCAGCTCCAACTTTATTTCTCTCTCCCCCTCAACCTTCCCTCAGGAAATATCATCAAATATACCTCTCCTATCACTAGGGAACAGGTCCTTAATGCTCTCTCTAAGACCAAGAGCACTGCATCAATGGGCCCAGACAATATCCCAGGATGCCTTCTAAATAGCATGAAACATGACCTGTCAAGGCCTATGGAATTACTATTTAACAGTAATCTCCAAATAGGCATTGTGCCTCATGAATGGAGAAAGGCAACAGTCATCTCTGCACAAAGGTGGGCCATCTACAGACCCTGCAAATTACAGATCCATAAGTCTCACTAGTCTTATATGCAAGGCCATGGAAAGAATTATCATGGAGATGATCAATAGAGATATAGTAAACGTCCAGACACTGGAGCCAACTCAATTTGGTTTAGTCAAGTGCAGATCATACCTACTCAATTTGGTGGACTTCTTTGAGAAGGTCACCAAAGCAATGGATGAGGGCAAACTCATTCACACTGCCTGCCTTGACCTGACTAAGGCATTTGACACAATACCCCACTCGGGCATTGTTGACAAACTCAAGAGGTTAGGTACAAACCCGTATGTCACTCAGTGGATAGCCAACTGGCTCACAGACAGGACCCAGGAAGTCAGAATTGGGGAGTCCACCTCCTCAAAGAGGCCAGTTACAAGTAGAGTCCTTCAGGGATCAGTCCTTGGACTGTTCCTTTTTGGCATGTTCTTTTCAGAAATCAATGCCAATGTCAGTGGTCTCTGGCTGACTAAATTTGCATATTATTGCAAATTAGGAGCTGTCACTGAATCTCACACTGTCACAAATGTTCTCTAGGAGGGGCTGATACAGACAAACATCTGGTGTCAGAGCCATGGACTAAAACTAAATGTCAAGAAATGCATAATAACATCCTTCAGGAAGTCATTCATCCCTGCTATCATATTGACAACACACCCTTCAGAGTTGACCCAGTAGTCAGAGACTTAGGGACACACATAGATAGTAATCTAGCCTTTGATCATCACATGTCTACAGTGGTGAGGAAATCATTCTATGTTGAGGAACTTATAAACAAAGGTATGGCATCTAAGTCCAAGGACATCAATGTTCCACTTTATTTGGCATTCATCAGACCTATCACTGCGTACAATGCCCCCTTTAGTATGTACCTTACCAGTTATATCCAACAATTGGAATGTCCACAGAGGTTCCTCACTAAAAGAATACAGGGTATAAGTAATATGTCCTATGCAGTCCGCCTCAAGGCCCTATCCCTGTATTCTGTCTCCTACAGGCTTTTGAGAAGAGATCTATGCTTGGCATACAAGGCATTGTCAGACTCCATTCTGATAGACCTCCTGCATATCCACAAAACAAACAACACCAGAATTACCCATTCTAAAGACTTAAATATTGCCTGTGATATAAATAGGACCTGCTGGAGAGCTAGGTATGTATCTCAGACACTACCCCATCTATGGAACAGGCTCCCCATCTATGTGAAACAGAGTTCCATCCTAATCCAATTCAAGTGCAACTTGGACAATTGGATGGAAAACCGGAAATTCATCCCTGGTGTGGCACCTATGTCTCTAATGGACACAGGTAACCTGTAAATGGTTCCTCTCCCAGGCTTATGCTTACACTTGTCAAGAGTATCAGCTACCCGTTTAAAAACTGACCTTCAAAAAATATAAAATTGTTATTCAAAACAATTTCATAAGAGCTGACGTCAGTTTCACCCTTTCCATTTTTTTCTGTTTATTGACTGGTACTCCACTTGGCTGCTAGTACATCTTTTTTATCCAAGAATCACATTCCATACAGCCCTTCCAGAATACAGGCTGTTTTGAAAACAAAAGTCCAAAGCTACAGGCTTCTTCCAGGCACAGTTTCCAGCTCTGTAAACAGGTATTTCTACAAGGTACACTACACAGGTAAGCTTCTAATGGGCTGTCTCACTCCATGCTTCCAGGCTCTTCCTTCAGATGTCCCTTCAAGTGAGGAACTGACATCCTCTGGTTTACTGCTATCAGGCAAATTCCTTAAACTTCATCTGTCTACTATTAGAATAGCTGCGTGCTACATACTACAGTGCACTTAAATATTTCAGGGGCAGCATGTTACTTCTACAAACATGTATGTATATATAATATGTATACATGTAGGAATGCACACATGTGTGTTAAGTTAGTTCTGACTGGGTAAGTGAAATCGTGCTGAGATCCTTTATAGCCCCGAGGGCTCATAAATGGAAATATGCAGTCATGACAAGAAATATCCAATAACTGCAAAACAAGAAACAGACTGAAGAAAAGAATTTGTGGGAGTACAGTAGAGAGTTAAAAATGGAATGAATTTGCCATAGCAAGAGGTAGCAGTGCTCTACAATGTGTTAGTCATGTAATGACCTTGATTACAAAGTAGATGTGGTCCATCAAAAAGAACTAACCCTGGTAGGTATCAAATGGGTGCTGGAATTGTTTCCTAAAGCTTAAGAAATGTTCTTCCAATATAAAGAGGTCAGTTGCTCCAGCTATCAACTTTTGAGAAGTCTGTCTCTTCCCTAGAGTTTTGTGATTGTGGGGCATATTACAGTCGTTACTACTTAGCTGATTACAAAGAGAGTGGAATGAAGCTGCTACTAGTACATTTTATGCCATGGGAGGGCAGTATTCTGTATATAATAATTTAAAAGTTAGTGTACTTAAAGCTGACCCTTCTTGATTAAGATTTCTGGTTAGCTGTTGGCAGAGTTAGCTACTGATGCTCCTTCACATGAAAGGTAAATAAACTGGCAAACTTCATAATGTGTCATCTGAAGTTGTTTGATGGGCTGTGAAAAACAAGGACAGTGAGTAAATATTCCAATTTTGCAAAGGAAACACTGTCCAGTTAACTTTATTGCCTGTGATATTAAGTGGTTGGATGGTTTGTTGCAAATCCTCAGTTGCTGTAGAAGTTTATCTGCAATGGTGAGTATGCATTTTAAAAGCACTAAATCCAGGCATTTTAGCACTTATGTGATATGGAAAGATTCCTCTTGGCACATTAATTGAGCTAACCGGGCATACAGGAGCCTTTAGTTAGTATGAAATGGCATAGAAGGTGATTTGGAGAGATTTCAGATGATCCTTAGCTCTGATCCAGAAATCAACTTGATTAAATATTTTTTTAAGTTACTTCTGAGTTAAAAGAGAAGTTCCTTTAAGAGAAGGAGATCGTCTTCATAATGATTTCTTGTGGTATTCACAGGAAGAGAAACAGTAAAGATCAAGAAGATACTGCCCAAGGTTGTTCATAACTGGAACTACCTGTATGTCTTCTGACAGATAGCTGCTGAACAGAGTGGGACTTTACCAAAGTCATATTTTAAAGTTTTGAAATAAGCAGAGAGTGGTGGTTGTTCTGAAGGCTCTTCAGAAGTCCAGAAATGTTGCTGCAGTGAGTAGTCTGTTAGTGATGGTATGTATGGCTGTTTGGGTACCATATGTCCTTTCTGAGTTCATGCTGTGCATGGGTCAGAATATCATATTTTTACAAACTGTTTAAGAACCTACATATAAACTATTTTCTCCATTGTTTTGTGAAGGACTTCAGTTAGGTGTAAGCTATTCAACAAATGGTTGCATGGGAATAGTACTTTAGAAAGTGGTGTTGTTGAAAGGTTAAGAATGAGAGAAGTACAACAGAAGCTAAGTAACAGACTTCTGTTAAGATGCAGTTTATTAAAATCAGTAGAGTGACATCAAAAAAATAATATACATTGTTCTTGGATAGGGGCTATCCCCATAAAGCAGAGAAAGCCATTTTATTCAAAGTTCAGAGAAAGTGAAATTTAGAAGCTATCCATATAATTAAAAGCACATTTGTTATGGCTCACTTAAAAACAGAGTCTGGTAAAGTTAAACTCACGCTTACAAAGGAGAGTGTAAAGGTTATAAAAATATTGTTTAAAAATATTGAAAAGTGTTGCAAAGTAGTTGGAAAAAGTCAGCAAGGTGGTTGGTGATGTTCCCTGCTCTGTTAAAAAAATCTAACAACGTAAATAAAGGGAATTATGGGATTGTGTCTACATCTAGGGATGTCATTGCCCCTCTTTACTCAGCCCTAATTAGACCAATCATTGAATATAATGCCCCTTTTGGCATATATCTGTCCAGACACATGCAATAACTGGAATGACCACAGATAGGTTGGGAGGGTGGCCTAATGGTTAAGGTGTTTGCCTTGCAATCACAAGGTGCAAGGTTTGAGTCTCACAAGGGACAATTGGCTAGACTTAAAATGGCTCACAAGGGCAGTTAGCTTAGTACTAATCTATGAACCTATATACCTTAATAAAAGGCTATAAGGCCCAAACAACATGTCCTACATGGACTGATTAAAATTCCTGTCACTATACTTGGTATCCTAAAGACTGCTAAGAGGTGACCAGTCTCTGGCATCCAAGGCATCCTCTGACCCATTACTGATGGATTTACTGCATATCATCAAGTCAAATGGCATCAGTAATACTCAGTCTAGAGATCTAAACCTCTTTGGTTTGAAGGGTCAGGTGTATTTCGCAAAAGATACTGCTGATGTGGCACAGACTCCCCATCCACATAAAACAAAGTTCATCCATTTCCATTTTCAAGTGCAATTTAGATATATAGATGGGAAACAGAAAATGTACCGCAGGACTTCCCCCTGTACTACTAATGGATAGAGGCTACTCCTAAATGCTTTATCCCATGCATGGGTACCCTCATATTACTATGGTATGATCCCAGTTATTTGTATTTGGGAAATATACAGTTATCGACAATGAGATGGGTAAGACCAATCTTTAATCAAATGAGATAGGTTTTTTCAAGCCCAAAAAGGGAAATTGGCTAGGCTTAAAATGGCCCCCAAGGGCAGCTAGCTTAGTATTTACCTATGAACCTATGAACTTCAAATCAGTGCAAACTCCACCAAAAAGGAAGAAATAAGGAAGAACACGAATAAGACCATGGCTACATTTATTGGTTTTGACTGCAAGCAGTGCAATTTTTCAAGTATCCTTTTGTTAAAGCATAGAACTGTAGCCACTAATGAAAAATGTATATATGTCACAGTATATGTTGTCTTATGGTCAGTGCTCAGCCTGTGATTGGCATAGCGGTGTGCTTAAGTGGGTTGGCATAGTGGTTAAGGTGCCTACCTCACATTCACAGGGTTGATTATCACTTCTGAGGGAAACTGGATAGGCTTAAAATGGCCCATGAGGCAGCTAGTGTAGTAATTATTTGGGAAGAACACCAGATTTGGTATAATGGTTAAGGTCTTTACCTCACAGACAGAGAGTATAGGGTTTGATTTTGACCTTGCTTTAATGTTGTTGTGTCTTTCGGCTTTTCCCGGTTAGGGGTCGCTACAGCGGAACTCCGGTCCGCTAATGGTTGGTAGTCGATTTTTACATGCCGAGTTACCAGCCCTGATGCACAACCTTCAACGAAGGTATGCCCATTCACGCATGTCTCCATGCAGAAGACGCTGTAGCTGAGAATTGAACCGGACAGCATCTTACTGTGAGGTGACACTTGCTTTAATGGCTAAGCTTAAAATGGCACTTTAAGGCAGTTAGCCTACTCTTTATCTATGAAATTATATTGGTAAAATAAATGGAAAACTGAAAAAAAGGGTCACTGAGAAATTATTTATTTACCATTTTTTCACCAGATAGGTGGGCTGGTTCACGGACCCCATTTTCAGGCACAACACAGGCTCAGTGAGCAATAGTGCACACAAAATATAAAATACAGAATAAACATGGAAAGAAATGCATAATTAGAGGGACAATGAGTCATAGCGTACCAAGTCTAAATACTAGCATGTTGGCAGTAAATAATCTCAAATACATTGACAAAATACAAGATATTAGCATGTATTATGTACACTTAAACAAAAGGGAAATTTCATGTGATGTTTAAGACAACAGATGAGGGATGAAGTACAAAATCTTTATAATGTGTCCAATACTGATAGCTTGAATTGTTACCTGGTAGCTGATGCAAAGGGCTGCCTTTAGAAGGTGTTTTTTGAGAGCATGTTTAAAAGCCTCCAGTGTCAGTTGTGCTTTTACTTCTGTCAAGAGGTGGTTTCTTTGAGAGCAGTAAAATGCAAGGATAATAATACAATGTTTATGCACAATCTGAACTGCATTTATTTTAAAAAGGCTTATTTTTCAGTTCTACAAAAACAAAGTTGGATGTTAGGGGTGGAAACAGTGGCATGGTATTGGAATAAGAATAATTAACTTGGCAATTTAGATTTAATGCCTTTCAGGCACCTGGATTAAATGAACAAGTTAATTTAGCATGCTTTTCAAAAGCAGGAGATCTGAACTATTTTTTTTGGTTTGGTTTAACAGCTGATTATTTTTTTCCAACATGTGATGGTGGATTAATGTATTTAAACATGCTTTTGGAATTTAACACAGGTTCAATGTGTCTGGCATACAAATGCAATGCATATATAAGGCCATCAAAGGGTTTGCCTCCAATTAAGGTAGGATCATAAACCCTATTATCAAGCCAAACATCCAGGAGTTTCTTAAAATCAGTAATTGTTTCCATTTTGTATATACAAATAGTTAAAGTATTCCACTGCATGCTTTCCCATAATGGAAAGACTTTCTTAAAAGAAGCAAACTTTCAATGTTTACATCAACACACAATAACTTAATTCTAGTAACTAAGCCATGCTCCTTCAGGTCGATTCCTGTAAATGCCCCAAAGGCAGCATTATGAGTACATTTAAAGATCATAAGATCCACCTCACCAAGCAATAGTTACAATTATAACAGGAAACTGAAGGTATATTTTTAATGCTCTATAATATTATAGCATATAGATGCTCCCTATTCTGTTGATAAACTGGAACCAGAAGTCTGGCATCTCTACTAGTTATAGTCCTGTGGACATGTTTGAGATTATTGTAACACTTTAACAATTTCCATTAAATTTTAGACCAAAGAAAAATCTTTATCAGTGCTTATTCCTAGATCTCTTATATCTACCAGCTCCTCCAGTAGCATGTTTTCCATGGAATAAAGATAGCCACAATTTGATTTTCTCAAATACATAATCTTTGTCTCATTTACATTAAAGTCCACATCACTTAATGTTGACTAGACCTCTAAATTGTCTCAATAAAGCTGTACTGTATATTGCTTCACAACACTGTTGACTATGGCCCCAATTTTTGCATCTGCAAATGTATTTAGCCCAAGCTCATTGGACAAAGGGAAGCTGACATATAGATAATAAACAGTGCAGGACCCAACACAGACCCAGGGGAACTCCTGAATTGACAGGCTTAGCACCTGAAATGGAATTTGTATTTTTTCCCAGCACCTTCTTACATTAAGCCAGTTAATCAGTTCATTGTTTGGCACCATTTAGCATTGTTTTAACCAATATGCTCATAACAGTGTTATGTGGTATTGTTGAAGGTCTTTTTCAAATCTAAATAAATCAAATCTATCAAAAGTTCTAAGTGAAGAGTCAAAACTAAGTTAGCTAATTTGATATGAATGACCTACAGAAAATCTTTGCTAATATATATCCACCATAGGTGTTAAAAAGTCAAAAATCAAGGTACTGTTCACTCTGTCAAAACATTTCCAAACAATACATATTGACTTGTAGGTCTTAATATTCATTGGAAGTTTTATTCCCGCTTAGTAATAGAGACCACCTGTTCTGCTTTCCAAAATTTCAGAACATAACTAAGATTTAATGATTCCTGGAATAAGAAATGTAAAAAAAGGTATAATCTGAAGTATAATTTTTAAGAAAAAGAAAAACAATCTCATCAAGACCTGGTGCAGATTTTTAAAGGAATATTCTACTTTAGCCACATATACATTTGATGGCTTCTTGAGGCATGAAATATCCTTGCAATATTGACTTTATGGGAGCCTTGCACACCAAAAAAAAAAAAAAAAAAATCAGGGCTTGTATATGTTATTGCTGTCCCCCACCAACAGCATTTATTTATTAATTTTATTTATTTATTTACTGTTTAGTAACCTGATAGGTTAACATCAGTCCAGAGACCCTTTTCAGCCATGAGGGCTGAAGGGCCATAGGGCTTTGAATACAATTCCAAAAATAGAAATATTAGACAGCTGTTTTGGAGTGAAAATATAATTGATCCATAAACCACAACCTTCTTGAGACCAAGACCAATTTCATCACAACATTGGCACTGTCAGTAAATCTAACGATTAACTGTTCCTCGTTTGTTAAAATACATAGATAAACCATCATGAATACACTTTCTACCAGTCAAAATATTCAAATAATTACAAAAGTCATGAGATCATAATTTGGTATATGAAGTATAAGTTAAATAAAATCCTACCTCACTAAGTTCACTTGAAAAATATATACCCAATCAATTTCTTTTGTTTATAGCCAATAACAATCCACCAGTATTTATAAACCTTACCAATAAATAGATATGTTTATTATATAGCAAAAGAAATCCTTTAAATAAAAATGCTGTCTCCATCTAATGACAAAATCAAAAAAGTAGCTTAACTAAATATAACAAAAAAATCATTATCTTATACAGGTTTTAATAGTGCTTTGGTGTTTATAACCCACAGATGTTTTTTTTTCAATTATTTAATGTAAAACTCAGGTGCAGCATTGATTGCCATAAATCTATGGATCCAGGCCAAGGTGTAATTATTTTTTCAGCTATCATTAATTAAATGATAATATATATATATATATATATATATATATATATACACATATATAAAATTTGAAAGGATCTGAGGTTTGATATATATATATATATATATATATATATATATATATAATGTTTTTTAATAGATATATATATATATATATATATATATATATATATATAT
The DNA here is from genome assembly GCF_019279795.1 of Protopterus annectens. Lineage (NCBI taxonomy): Eukaryota > Metazoa > Chordata > Ceratodontiformes > Protopteridae > Protopterus > Protopterus annectens. Next base: position 1,466,012,429 of record NC_056744.1, on the reverse strand, counting down.
ATATAATGTTTATATATATATATATATATATGTATGAAATTTGAGAGGATCTGAGGTTTGGTCAATATGAAATGTTGCAGAAGTGCTGAGCTATATTATCCAATCATTTCACACATCATACAGTGTAAAATGGACTATTGCTGGTGTCTGCCCAGTAGAAGAATCCCTAGTGGAAGAATGGTTTCCATGCATAAGTATCCACATGGAAAGCATCCTCCATGAAAAGAATTCTGAAACCATGTTCTGCACGATTCCTATTAGTTAAAATGGGTCAGTTACTTTGAATTATTTGCCTTAATGTATAAATTTGTCTACCTAATCTGCTAATAAACCTAAGAATACCAGTTCTTTGACATTTGGATATTTGATTTCTATATCGCATCAGTTACTGCTGTTCCCATCCCACTAACTTCATGTATAGCCTTGTTCTCCCCTATGCTCCTGTATGCTCTGTGTTAGCCTATTACCTAGGTCTTTAAAATTCTGTATATCTGAGCATATACGGTTCAAGTACATGAACTGTGCCTCAAGTATGTTTTGAACTATATCTCTTGGGTGGCAGCTTTTAGTATTAGGTAATGAGTTTTCTGAAAAAGGCTGTCTATGCAGAGTAGTATGAAAACTGCCATCCATGAGTATGGCCACTGAAACACAGGGCAGGATTCACGAAGCCTCCGTGTAAGAGTTATAACTCATACACAGAGGCTGCAGTTAAACGGAGTGATGTCAGCATGCTCTGCATATTAATGAGAGCATGCTGAATCACACTGAAGGCCAACACGGTCCATGTAAGACAGTAGGGGGCGTGTCCGTAGGCCGAGCCCTGTAAGCGGACACGCCCCCAGAAGAGGAAAAGTACCCAAAGGAAACACCCATGACAGAGTCCACGGAAATGTGAATAAATAGAACACAACACATGCCCCCACAGACTATGAACATAAAATAAATATAAATGAACATGTTATAATTTTTTTTTAAACCGTAAAGATGTTTAACCGTGAGTGCGCTCATTTGCGCGGGCGTGCCCGTAGCGCAGCTACAGGTAGCAGTAAGTGTGAAAGCATATAAAAACTAAATATGCAAAATAAACCAGGAAGCAATAGCATAGCGGTAGAGATGCTGGCTGCAGAGCAGGCATTCATGGTTCGAGCCCCCACAACACCATTTTTTTTTGCAAAATAAGCAAGAAACAAGTCCCTGACAAATATGTAGACATAAAAACCACAACTTATGTAAAATGTAATGAAATAGCCCATTCATATTGAAGAAATGTGAGGTAACAAAAGAATAAAAAATGCCAGATGTGCCCATAGATGAGCTACAGTTTAACAGGGTAAGTGTATGTGCCCGTAGATGAGCAGTGGTTTAACTGGTGCAAAATGAGTGCCCGTAGCTGAGCAGTGGTTTAACACACTATATCTATGTGCCCCTAACTGAGCTGAGCGTCATATGCGTGCCGATAGCCAAATGAGGCTTAAACCAGTGTACCCCAACCGACGGGCAACGTTGAGCAAGCCGTATCAAAACTGCCTTTACACAGACACACCCCTCAGCATGTCTAGACAGTCATGAAAAATAAAAAGCAGTGGCCAGGTTCGAACCCAGGATACTATACACCATAGTCAAGGTACAGAACCACTAAGCCATGACAGCAGTACATAGAAATGCAATAATAGCTAATATATAGGAATGAATACAAACTACAGCATGACAATGCAGGTTTACTGAAGTTGATACAATTCCAAAATGGCCAATCACAGATATGTGCGGGAAAAATGGACTATATAAGCCCCATAGGTGGGAATACACAGCATAAACGATTGTAGAACAGACCTGCAGGCAGAATGCCAGGATTAGGTGAGGGTAGTCGCTTTCGAGCACAGAGGTGGGGTGTTGAGGAGTCCAGGTACATGGCCTGGCTCCTAGTCCACAATCATGAGGCCCAACTCATGCAGGGCCAGGTCCTCTGGGGAGCATACAGGGCTGAGGCGTGGGACCAGTTGGCTCATGATCTCACCAGTGCCACAGGGATTCCAAGGACTGGTGAGCAGGTCCGTCACCACCATGCAGACTGACCAGGAGGCCCGGCAAACACCCAACGCCCCACCACTGAGTAAGTAACATTTAATTATGTATGTAAAAAATTAAACTAGCTGATATTATGGAGATGTGTATTCCAATATTACTTCATTTATATTACAGCTGCAGGTGTCCGTTCTGCGAACCGCAGAGCCTATGGCGATAGGCTGGTGCGGTTGCGCCACCAGGCAGGTCAGTAATCCACTACCAGTAACTGTAAAGAAATATAAAAGTATGACAGTCAGCAAAAGAGTGCAGTGTAGTCAGTAAGGAATAAAATCTGCAAGTAACAGTGTGAAAGTGTATGCAAGTATTGCTTGATTACAAGAGTTTCCAGCCTGTAAGTGTAACCTAAACATGAAACTGTCTGACATATATTCTGAAATACAAATGCCCTGCCTGTAAGAAAATAGTACACAACCTGCAGCAGGCTGAAAAGTATAGCTGCAGAAGATGAGGAAATCACATGTGTGAAATATATCCCTGTGGAAATGCTGAAAGATGACAGAAGTGAGACTGCTGGAAAGGATTGTAATAACTACTGTTAAAACATGTCAATAAAGCCTAGAAGTACCATCCTGAATAGTAAAATGAAAGCAAGTGAGAGAGTGTGAGAAAGTGTCATGAATCCAGCAATACAGTAGTAATAACCCCTGAATAAAGTATACTGCAGTCAAGACAGAATGAAATGCATGTGAGACTCAAAACCAAACAGCAAAATCTGCTCAAAGTGTTGCTGCATGTGGAATGTGTATCCCAAAATCTGGATATGTTGCTCTCAGTCTGAAATACGCAGACAGGATGATTGTCTGATATACCAAACATCCACACTTGTCTACAGCTATATAAAGCAAAAGTAGCAAGATGATGTAGCTGAACAAAGCTAGATATGAATGTGTATGAAGAACACTAAAATGTATATTGATGATGCAGTAACAGTCCTATCAGCAAGGTGAAATAGTTATCATATAGGAAACTGTAGTTAGAACAGTAGTGTGTATATAACTGTAGCTATTAGAAATGTACAGCATATGTATTGTTATTCGAAGGTGTTAATATTACTTTCTTTACCCCACCCTATAACCACATATAACCCATTCCACGTGAAAATGGTATGTGCAATCACAATTAACACCCCTGGACGTTTGTCCTGTTGGGTCATATATATTTGCATGTCCGTGGATGCATCTGCCCTGTTCATACATCCACACCTGATGGCCTGTTGCCATCAATTAACCCTGCATGTTGTTGGACTGTGTATTTCTGTTCAAATTATGCATGTGTTATGCACGCTGTTCAATGGTGTGAATATCTGGGTGTTTGGTTAATGGGAATACTAATGCATGCTGTTACAACTAATTGTGAATGGTATTATATGTCACTAACCCAAACTGTCATGACATAATGCAAAACATAGTACGACAGGGAAGGCGGGTTCCAGCGGACCCACCTCTCCCACCTCAGCTGGTGAGTGCACCTGGCACTAGTGCCGAGTCCGGACCCTCCTCCGGTGGCCCTGTGCCACCTGCAGGTGGAAGCGCTGCAGGGGATGGGGCTCGACCCCCCTCTGCAAGTGTGGCCGGAGGAGATCCACCACTCACCCAATGTAGCGTCCGGACTGTGGTGCGTAGGGAGATTCGGGACTCTGTCCTTGAGCCCCTACACCAGCTCGAGGCATGGGTGGCGCAACTAACGGGCATGCCTTTTGCCCCGCCTACACAGCCCCCAGCACAGCCCCATCCTGGGCAGTGAAGGAACAGTGGCAACTGCCTATGGGTGGGGATATCAGTTCCACTGTTGCCATCTGTGGGCTTATGGGCTCTGGATATCCAAACCTCCGTCCCCGTCAATTGTGTAACCCCCCCCACACGTGTCATACACCGCCCCTGTATGCGTCTTGTTTGTCTTTTCTGTTTACCTACCCAACCTACCTCCCCAGCTGAACCGACTTCCTTCACCTGACATACCACTCTTACCTGAAAAAAAATAAAAAAAGGGCACTCTGTAACCACAAAAAAATTACGCCCCATACATAGCTGCCCATTCCGCACACATGTCCGCTGGACATGGAACCTATCAATAACAATTGGCTGTACAATAAGTATTATTGTTGTCCTGACACCTCTTTCAGGGGTGGAAGGTTTCAAATGTCACACCAAATTACATACATATGCACAGCTGTTGCTGATGAAGAAATGGGCAACTATGGGCCTTACCTACATCCCTACTGCACATCCCAAGCTTGTTTTCCTACTGTCTTACCCTCTTTGTGACCCCTTTTTCACCACTTTCCTGTCTCCCCATTTTCTTTTCTTTCAAAGAAAATAGCGCGGGTGTGCGCCAGAGTAAGCACCGTTAAGCGGTTGTAACCGGGTGTGCGCAGAGCTAAGCGCCAGTGCGCATGCGTGAGCTCTGCGCAAACCAGTGCTAGCCCGGTTACAACTGCTTAAAGTGCCTTAGTCACTGTGATTGACAGGTCCTGTACTCAGTTCAAAAGAAAAATAAACTCCCACTATCAGTCCCGAACCCAGGACCTTGGAAACACTAGTCTGTACAACCTACCACTAAGCCATGACTCTTATACAAAAACATTGTGCTAAAATAAATATAACATGTAAAGGTAGGGATGAATGTAAAGGGAATATAGGATGTGTAGTACACAAAGCATGTCATTTAAAATAAATGTCAAAACTACTGGATTTCCATAATAGTAGTGTGTGAAAAGAAACAGCCATGCTAGCTGGCAGCCTGTAGATAATAAGGTCAGTTAAAGTACATAGATATATTTATGCATATGTATATATATATATATATATATATATATATATATATATATATATATATATATATATATATCTATATATAGTTGTAGGAGTCAATGTGCATACACACTTGCTACAGGGAGCATGAAAGAGGAATGGAGAATTGTGAATATACAACACAGCCTGAAGCATGAGAGAGATACTTACCTTTACAGTCACAGAACACTGTCCACAGCATACCAGCATGGTCCCCGCCCTCACAATCTGAAAGGGCAATGCCTATCACACATACCCTTTTATAGCACTGACCTGAAATCACAGTGAGAACTGCAATCAGTACACAACTGGCTGTATGCAATTAGCAAATGCTGGCTTACAATTGGTGCCGAGGCCATCACATGGACCTATGCAGATACCTACAAAAGCATCCAGTGCTAACACTCCCCACATGCAATACATTCATTGCATTGTCTGTAAGCAGACAGAGGGAGAGCGAGGAGAGAGAGAGAGAGAGAGAGAGAGAGAGAGAGAGAGAGACAAAAAAAAAAAAAACACCAGACACTGTGACTCTCTGTAACCTGAAGCTGTCAGCACTGACAGTAGCAGCAGCAAGCAGAAGCTGTGGTAATGCAACCAGCTGCGACAAACAGAGGTAATGCAAAGTAGCAGGTTAATAGTGTGCATACTGTGAACCCTCCAAATGTGTCATAGGTCTGTATCCATAGGTATGTCCATGTGATATGTTGTGTGTACGTAGTTCCACCAAAAGGGGATGACCATACATCACATGTCAAGCAGTCATAGGCCAGGATCCTGGCAGCATGTGTCTGTGTGTTGGCCCAGCAATGGCTGTAGTGACTGCTTTGAAATGTCAGCCAGGCCCAAAAGTCAGGATCAGCCCATCCCAAAGGCACACTGGCTGGGAACAAATGTCTGCAGGTGCCTGATGTCACTGCATATGCATCCCATACTGCATAATTCCATAGCGTAGCAGACCAGGCCCTTTACGCATATGATGTGGTAATTCCCAGGGTCAGTTGAGGTGCCCCCTTAGTGTTGTGGGACCACTGTTGCTGTATGCCACTGTCCAGGTACATATCCTGTAGCACAGCCAAGATAAACTATCAGTGTTACATGCGGTGGTATGTCCTCTCAGAGTGCTGGTAGCACACATCCAGGGGGACCACGAGGTCACAGTGATGCTGTGTGTTCTCCTCTGCTGAGGGCGGCTCTCACCTGGACATGTGCGATGATAGGGACGTTACATCCAGCTGGGATAAATATCTCAAAGGTGGGGGAGAAGGAGGGGGGATATGTGCACTGAACATGTCTACAGGATTGTTGCCAATATGCATGTGTTTGGTGAATGTTAAGTAGGTGTGGATTAACACAGAGCATATCTGAGGCATGTGGTCCATATGTGTAACATAACTGAAGAAGGCCTTGTGGTCATCCATAGTGTTTGTGTCCATTTCCCTCCCAGAGTAGGCCGTGGCTGTTGTTATGACGGACTGTAGTGTAGTACCAGTGCTGACCACAGATGCCTACCCTTAATGTGAATGTGCTCTGTCCTGCAGTAGCCTCCTGCTGTTGTTATACAATCTGCCTCTGTCTGGGGTCCACCGGACAGGATGCCTAACCTTTGTGCATAGGGTCTGGGTTAGACATGTGTGTGCAAGTGTCATGCAATCCGCGGCATGTCCGTGGTAAGTATTTGCAAAGGGGTCAGCAGTGTGGCTTGTGGCTTCCACTGGCCCAGTGTGCTGCATGGATACCATCCCAGTCCCAGCAAGTGAATAACTGTCTAACCACATACATATCAAAGTAGTCTACTGTGCTGGTGGTGGTGGTGGGATATGTATATCCAGGCCGAGTAACATCTGTCCACATCACAGTAGTGGACGGTGTCCCACATACAGTACCTTGGGATGAACCCCCAGAGCGAGGTTGTGCATTGCACCTGCCAGTGTGTGCTGACCGATGGGGCATGCTACTACGTTGTGTGGACTGTGGCAGGTATTGTTGCACAGGTGTTGGCTGAGCACTGATATCTGGCCATGTACCTGTGTATCCACCACGACACACACACATGCAACATATGGGAGTAGTAGTATATCACTACACATGAGTATCATGTATAGTATGTGTGCCATATGTTGCTGACATGGTCTGCTGATATCCTGTCTGTGTTCTCTTCCAGGGAGATGGCACAACAGCGTAACCCCACCTACTCTGTGGCAGAAGATGAGGAGATCCACCAGAGCCTGGTGCGGGAGTATGACATCCTGTTTTCCCGCACCAGTCAGAATCAGCAGGAGAGGGCTGCACCGTGGCAAGACCTTGTCCGTAGGGTAAATGATATTGGCATGCATAACAGGACATATGAGCAGGTATGACATCACTGCAGTGATTTAATCCGAAGTGTCTGGCAGCGTGCATCAGATATCCACAGGCAACAGGTCGCCACAGGAGGTGGGGTGGCCACACATCCCCCCCTCACCAGACTGGAGGGGCTACTCCTAAGTGTTGTGGCTCCAGCCCCAGAACACCAACAGCAGTACACCTGCATTATGATGGAGGCTGGTTCCACACAGCAGCACGACATGGAGCGTGCAGGTAATATGCCATATGTACACCTGACTGTTCTGTACACTGTATCATATGCAATATCAATGGCACAGATGTGCCCACTGACATTAATCTCATCATTTCTGCAGGTCCCTCCAGGGTTACAGAGAGACAGGCCATCCATGTTGGTGAGTGTGTTTAACATAACCTATAATAGTCCTGATAATGCTAGTAACAGTAGTGTAACTCAGTAGTGCTCTGTGTGTATACTGCAGGGTGTGCATGTGTGCATGTGTGCAGGTGTGTCTGTGCCCATGTGTGTATGTGTGCAGGTGTGCCTGTGTCCACGTGTGCATCTGTGCATGTGTGCCTGTGTCCACGTGTGCATGTGTGCCTGTGTCCACGTGTGCATGTGTGCATCTGTGCATGTGTGCATGTGTGCCTGTGTCCATGTGTGCATGTGTGCATCTGTGCATGTGTGCATGTGTGCATGTGTACACGTGACCATGTGTGCATGTGAACACGTGTGCATGTGTGCATGTGTCCACGTGTGCATGTGTGCATGTGTCCACATGTGCATGTGTGCATGTGTGCCTGTGTGCATGTGTGCATGTGTGCCTGTGTGCATGTGTCCATGTGTGCATGTGTGTATAAGTGCATCACTGGTAACAATGTCTGGAGACTGTAAACTGTGTTTCCTGTCTTCATCCCACAGGTTCTGGGGCTGCTCTGGTGACCTGCAGCAGGGAACCTGAATCCTGTGCCATGGCTACTGGTAATGATGATATATGTGTAATGGTACAGGAAGGTGTGTCAGGGTCTGCCATTGGTCAGCCAATTGACAGTACACAGCTGTCAACCCCATCATTGCGCACAGTCATCCTGCCTGTACATCCTTTGTCACCATTGTCCCTAGGTGATGGACCGGATACAGCGGGCATAGACCAGGGTAATGTGGTACCTGTGGCACATGCGTCCCCACACAGCAGCCATGGGCAGGGTGCTCCGATGGTACCACACAGACAGTTGCCCATGGGTTCTCGTGGGAGCATCCGTGGGCGTACTGCCTCTGGCTGACGTGCCCAAAGAGGTCTGTCAACCTCAGCTATGTTTCGGACTGTCATGCAGGCTCAGTCACATATGGAAAGGTACACCAGACAGGGTCTGAGGGAGCTCAGAACATGTCACACAGCCATGACAGACAATATGCGGGACATTGCGGATGCTATCCGTAACTTCACCGATGTCATAGACAGACGTTGTGGGGACATATTACAGCAGTTCCACAACCAGATGTCCATGAGCCAGGGCAATGGTGGGCATCTGCGGCGTCGACATGGCCGTATGCCGGCAGCGGCAGCAGCTGGCAGTCGGCGCAGACGACAACAGGCTCGCGCACGCCCCCATAGTGCCAGCAGCAGCCCCAGCAATGCTGGTTCTGAGCTGTCATCGGAACGCCCCAGGAGACCACATGCATGTGGCTCTGGACAGTCCCAACAGGGACATGTGTCCAGTCAACACACCCCCGCTTCTGATGACAGTACCCAGTCCTGCTTTGTACTGGATACGGTCCGTAGCACCCCTGCCAGGCACAGGTACTGTGTCCGTGCACACAGACACTGATCTGTATGGCCTGCCAGGTGCAGTCTGTGGCTGTCCACAAACCCCTGTATATGGCAGCCATGAGGTGGAACTGTGTGCGTGCATACACACATGCGAAATGTTAACACTTAGGGCAACCACATACACGCACACACTGCACCAACACTGCCCCACCCTGTACTGCTGCCCCTCACCAACACACATACACACACATGTCAATTGGTGGTATCAGTGGCTGACTCAGGCATACCTAATCCACACCCTGTGCATATGATGACACTGTGCCACCTTCTGCAATCTCCAACATCATTGTGGGAACAGGTAAACACATTGCTGATGCACAGGGTGACTACATAGACGTGTATTAGTAGTATCATGTTGGTAACAGTACAGTGTGCTGCTATGACTGTGTGTACCCCAGCATGCCTGCTGTAGTAACTGTATGAATGTCCTGAATTGTTATCTACACCCATAGTACATACCAAAGTATAACAGCTGCACATAATTGCATGCCGGTGGTAAGGTTGTCAACAGATAGCCGCATACATGGGTAGCACAGGGGGAAAGCTAACGCAAGTAGTGATATGCAATGGTGGACATGTACAGTACTGGTGTCAAGATGCCCGCAACGACTATGCCATGTGTATGTTCACGCATCTAGATATGTGTGCAGTACCAATGTCGTCCAGATCACAAATAAGTATGACATAATATCGGTTCTACCATGGGCATCTGTGCTGCGTATTCCTGGGTACATGTTGATAGTGCCTACATATTTGCATTGTTACTTACTGTTATTGTTACCCCTTCTTTGTTGTATAATGCAGTACTTCCAGCCCTGTGTACTGTAGCTTTGTTTGCATGCATGTTCGCTAGGGTCCCTGGAACACTGCTTACACCTGCAATGCAGAGTTACAGTGCTTCTGTAGACTGCTAGTGACATGTGCATAGCGCATATATGTATGTCAACCTTACACATGACAGAACATCACTGTCTGTCCTGTACGCATGTACGTTGCCTGTGACACATTGCACACATCTTACCTGGCATTTACCCACGTGTGCAGTCATATATGTCAGTGCTATGAAACAGTGGCAGTCCACCCACACATACACACCTTCAGTATGTTGTTCCCCATTGGCCCTATGTGTTGGTACTCACCATGGCAATCACACTACTAGGGTGGCATGTGCAAAGGTAACCTGTGAATCGCCTCTATGGTCCAGTCATGGTTTATGTGAGTCATGTGTCATTGTCACAGCTGCCACATGTATGCAGTCAGCCATCACCCTTGGCCAGGAATGTACAACACATGTGTGGGATGCCACCACACAGCCAATCTGGGGACTGGTCTCTCTGAACCCAGTAATGCCATACCCTGTCAGGTGGCATGTCATATATACTACGTCCAGGACAAACGTCAAACCCAATCCCTGCTGCTACTATTGATAATACCACTGAAGATGTTCCTGATAGCTTTGACCAGTCCTTTACTGAGACATTGCAGGCCCTAGCTAGCCATCTACCTCCTAGCTCCCCTGGTCCTGAAAGCAGCACGCCTAGAAAACTACTTGGGTCCAGCTGCCAACCAGTCACCACTTCACTTCTCCACCTTGGTTGTAACAGTGAAACCCACTACACTGTCTGCTGATCAACTCCCTGCCGAGTACCTATCAAAACCAGATGATGCTATTGCTTACCCCGTCTCAAAGGTAATCAAAGGAACTATGTTAGAATCTAACTTTCCCACCATCTGGAAAATGTCATATGTAATCCCACTTCACACAGGAGGCAGCTCTACTGAAGTCTCCAATTATAGGCCAATAGCTATACTCTCTCCACTTGCAGAGATTATGGAAACTTTCGTCATAGACAAGTCATGCACCACCTAATCCAAACTCGCATTATGGCAGACACTCAGCATGTCTTACATCCTCATCACAGCACTACGTCAGGCCTCCTAGCCTTTACTAACACCATAAGCCATACTTGCAACATTGATTATATATCCACAGCCCTCTTTTTGGATAACTCAAAGGCATACGATATGGTTGATCACCAACTTGTACTCCACACCCTGCACAGACTGTCTAGATACTGGAGCCTTCCAATGGTGTCAATCCTACCTGCATGGTCAACAGCAGGCCGGCCTCTGGCAGAACAAACCCTTTAACCTTCTACCTAACACCCTCAGAGTACCACAAGGCTCTATCCTAGGGCCCTTGCTGTCCTCCATCGTCATTAATGACCGTTATACTGTCATCCCAAAAGTCAGCTGTATCCAATATGCTGTATACTCTACTCTGATCTGCTCAGCCACATCTCCAGTAGAGTTATGGTCAGCTACCCAGACCACCTTTAATACAATAGAAAACTGGCTTTCTGAACATCGTCTGATCCTAAATCCCAATCAAACTAAACTGCTGTTATACCACCAACACGTAGGTCTACCACGTTCACCGTTACCATAACATCAACTGATGGCACAATAATCTCCCCTGACCCATCTCCGAAACTATTAGGTGTCATCATAGACAATAATCTCATATGTGACATACATGTTAACCAGATTAGCAAAGCCATCAATAGAAACCTAGGGTCACTTTACAGAATTAAAGCCTTCCTAGCCCCTCCAGCTAAAGGTGCCATAGCTCGCTCACACCTTGTTTCAGCCCTTCTGTATGCATCCCCTCTACTCTCACATATGAACAAGACTGTCCTTAACAAGCACTCGATTAGCTACAACCACATTGCCAGGTTTGCCACTGGCCCGCCTTTTAGGACACATCATTGCATCAATCTAAATCAGCTTGTTTGGCTTGCAATACCCAGCCTAATACAGTATAACCAACTGATTATGGCCTATAAAATCCTCTATAATCCAGACAATACTCCTGCACTTAAATTATTATCACCCCCTATAACAATCCTAGACCGCTTCGATCCTCTAACAATGTACTACTTCAAACTAGCAAGTTTAATAACGCAGCTGGTGATTCTCTCTTTGCAAACCCTGTAAGTAGATCCTGGAACTCACTTCCAGCTGATATTACCCTAATGTCCACCTTAGGTCATTTAACAGTAGACTCAAACAACATTTGTCACGTAACTGGCTATGTCAATGTATCAAGCCTGGCTAACTCGAATGTGTAACTTCTGTGAACCACTGTACTGTGTAATTTCAATTTAATCCTGGCTTGTGCTCAGGTCTAACATTAACCTGTGGAACATGTTTGACTTGCTTACTTATGTAATCTCTGTAAATAATCTGTTTGTACTATGTAATGCTAGTATTCTGTAATGCTCTATCTGCTACCCTCGTAGCTTGTCTCCACGGGCCTCCCCTGGAAATGGACATGCATCCAGTTGGGCTATCCCAGTCAACAAATGTAGGATAAATAAATAAATCAATACAAGATATTACAGTGACGACAATACCAGTCAGACATTGACACACACTGACAGCATGCTGAACACACTGGGGCATACGTGGGGACTCAGACTAGCAGCCTGCCTGGGCATCACACACCTCTGCAGCTGGCACACAGGCATATGTTCCGTCGGAACAGAGCACATGCCACACATGGCACGCACATCCCGTGACACATACCCACAGCCTGTAGGGCTACACAACACACCTGCTACAGACGTGTCAGGTACCTGTCATGTGTGCTGCACTGGGGTCCCGCTCAATATGCTGTATCTGGTGAAGGTCACAGTGATATGACTCAGGGGCACTATGGTCCACCACAGCACACATGCATACAGGTCAGACAGAGGCATGGACAGATATGACTCACTCATTGACCATGCCAGTGTGGCTGCCTGGGACATACCTCCCTGGACTACATGATAGGGAACATAGAATGGATCTCTCAGCATGTGGCACAGGCCAGTATGAGCCTGATGTTGGTTGCCAACATACCCTCACCAGGTATTCTACCACTATATGTGGGAAGGCTGTTGTATGTCTACATTATGCTCAGTCTCCATGTCATTCATAGGGTATCCACTGGCTGTCAACATGTGCTTACATGCTAGGGAAGCCACATTGATGTTCACGGGTCATCTTGCATGTGACACCCATGGCCCGATGTATACTGGCAAGGCTCCTTGGTACACACATACTGCCTTATGCTGCAGGACATGGTTTACATAGCGACCTCCGTGGGTATCACACAGGTTAGGACACTAACAGTGCTGCTACACAACAACAGCAGTGTACACCGGAGGATGCATGCACCAGACACTGCCCTCAGCACGGTGAACTGCAATGTCTGTGCAGTACCAGATGCATGATTCATGGCTCACAGGTGTTACCCATCACTGACAGCTTATGCCCCATACCATGCCTGTCATCCCCTACACATGTAACACACATGGATAGGGGGGTGGTATCCCAAGTTAACACAGATACATACACCTCCAGGTTGTTGGCACAGCACAAACCATCAGGACCTACTCATGTGCAGCTGACAGTGTGTCAGACTGCCATCTGGTTCATAGCATGACACACACAACCCTCACATACACAGGAAGACCACCTATCCTCCATAACAACACCGGCAATATGACAGTCCCATGAACTGTGTTTATAATGCCGTACTGCATCCAGCCGAACATTGTGTGTGAGCATTACTGTAGCTACAACACTCTAGTTGAAGAGTTCACAGCATGTGGTCACCGAATTGCAGTGGAATGACGTTACCACTACCACAACAGGTGGGAACATGCAGCACCTGTACATTGACTACATGTACACTATATGGCCCAGACCAGATGTGTATCCCCTGCTGTAGGTCTTTCACCATAGACACTCACACTGTATAGGGACATACCACGTGCGGACCCTGCACAGTTGTGAGCATTACTGTAGCTACAACACTCTAGTTGAAGAGTTCACAGCATGTGGTCACCGAATTGCAGTGGAATGACGTTACCACTACCACAACAGGTGGGAACATGCAGCACCTGTACATTGACTACATGTACACTATATGGCCCAGACCAGATGTGTATCCCCTGCTGTAGGTCTTTCACCATAGACACTCACACTGTATAGGGACATACCACGTGCGGACCCTGCACAGTAAGACACAGTCATATTGGTATACATTGCTAATACCATTTATCCACACGAAGCATGTGTCAGACATGGTAACAACTGCAGGTCACAGGTATTTATGTGTATGTGTCACACACATACATTATGTGTGCAATGCCATTGCTGGGTTAGGCAATGGCATGCATTGTTATGTACAAACACCCGCACAAGGTCATACTGTGTAACACAACCACACGTGACAGTTGTGGGTTACCAAAACATGCCTATCTGTACTCTGACGATGGTAATAGACACAGTAGCAGAGCACACTATTGGCATTACTAGCCAACTAGCCCTGTTTGGCTGTGCTGATAGTGTGGTGACATCCCCTGTGTTTACTGGTGGAGTATGCAGCATCTGGTGTATTGTAGTATTTGCCAAAAGGATCTGTTCCCTCACACTTGCATTTACACACACCCTACTACCCCCACACATATGCAATCACTTGCCGTTTGCAGGATTCATTTCCATACCTACCTAAGTCATGACGCGTGAGTGGGACGCATTAGCAAAGCGCACTGTTCGGTTTACTAGATAGTTCCTCGTCTCTGGCTATACTTATAGGGTGCTGACAACATCAGTACTTTGAAAGGGTAATGTGCATCAGGTAGTGTGATCACCTGATTGCCAAAACTAACATGTTTTTCATACAGAAATGTGCACACACACATGTCATTTACAGGTTTCAAACTCCTACCTAATTACATTATGATACGCAGGGGAAACGCATTAGCAGAGCGCGCTATTCGCATTATTAGGAGGCTTCCCTTCTCCTGCTGTACTTATAGGGTGCTGACATCATCTGTGTTTAGAAAGGGGAGTGTGCATCCTGTAGTGTGTTCTCCCAGTTGCCAAAAGGGGCACATCTCTCATACATATTCGCACACACACAATAACCCCCCTCATCCAAACACACACACTTGCCATTTGCAGGATTCAAACCACTACCTAACTATGTTATGACACTTGAGACGGATGCATTAGCAGAGCGCGCTATTCGCATTACTGGGAGGCTTCACTTCTCCTGCTGTACTTATAGGGTGCTGACATCATCTGTGTTTAGAAAGGGGAGTGTGCATCCTGTAGTGTGTTCTCCCAGTTGCCAAAAGGGGAACATCTCTCATACATATTCGCACACAAACAATACCCCCCTCATCCAAACACACACACTTGCCATTTGCAGGATTCAAACCACTACCTAACTATGTTATGACACTTGAGATGGATGCATTAGCAGAGCGCGCTATTCGCATTACTGGGAGGCTTCCCTTCTCCTGCTGTACTTATAGGGTGCTGACATCATCTGTGTTTAGAAAGGGGAGTGTGCATCCTGTAGTGTGTTCTCCCAGATGCCAAAAGGAACATTTCCCTCTCACACACACAAACCCCACTCACCCACACACATACACACACACTGAACATTTGCAGGATTCGAACCCCTACCTAACTATATTATGACACTTGACGGCGACGCATTAGCAGGGCGCACTATCCGAATTAGTGGGCAGCTGTTCTGCACCTGTAGTATTTCTAGGGTGCTGACATCTTCATTTCCACAGAGGTTTGTAGATGTCGTACTACCTGTCAGGTGGGGGATAGCATATATATGCATTTGCAGCCACCTACATCAGGGTCAGATATGCACATCGCACTGGCAGGTTATGTTCTATACCATGCTTTGGGACCACAGGACCTGTAACACACAACACAACCAGTCCAGCACATCACACCCACATCCAGGACACACACTGGGAACAGTGCCAGGATATGCAGGTATTCACATACACCATTCCAGTTGTCAACATCAGGTACAGGCATATTGTGTGTGAGAACTACTCAGGCCTCTACCACTTTACCCTACCGCCACTACAATTTGTGGGTCCATGTGCTATGGCAGAACCACACACCACAGCCACATGGGTTAATACATATTGCACCTGTCCATCTGCAATGTGGGTACTCACTGTTCCACACCAGAGGTAGACCACCATTGTTGATACCTGCCCATGTCCACCTTTCCCTGGACATCCATATCTCATCTCCACCCCCAGGCAAGGTTGTCACTGCACACAAACTGTGTTTAGCACAAGCAGACTCTACACTTGTGTAGACTGGGGTGGATGACTTCAGAGGACCCATGCTGGAGGACTATACTGGCCACTCAGCATAATCCTTGACACTTGCATCCTATGAGCATGTGTACAGTTTGCATTGGTCATGCTATCCCACATATACCCATGACTGCTCCACAACAAGACACCTGTCAGCTGTACACCGGCCATATATGTGCCGTTCAACAGACAGAGCGACCTACTACATTGCAGAGCTGTAGCCCACAGAGGGAGGACATCTGTGGATGGTTCCAGCACAGCACTTCTTTCACACATACTCATTACAACACAGTGTTGACAGTGGAATCATCCAGAGAATGCAGGTAGGGCTCCCCTCAGTCTGTTATTGACGGACACCTACTGTCAGAGATCCTCAGCAACCCTCTCACAGCACACACCGACAACATGGCTGTGGCTTAGCACATTCAATCCCTGAGTCCTCCACAGTGCCCCTGCTTGACAGAGGCACAGCTCACTAGCCTCACATGTCGCCTTCTGTGACCTACTTTACAGTGGCATGGTAGCCTACTATCCTGGGGATGCAGATGCCAAGCACACTCTGGCTGAGCTGCCATTCCCTGGGGCAAGAAGCCAAGTATTGACCTCTACACCCATATGTTCAATTGTCGGATGCACAATATTTGTTGTGCTGTTCTACTGTTTGCAGGTCTTTATTGCCATAGCATTCCCTGTTCCTATGAACAACTTGTGTATCTGTGGCAGATGTTTGCATATGACGGCAATCCACTATATCACTTATGTCTCTGTGGTCATTTACTGTGTGCACTGGGCTGATTGCTGTGTTGTGGTTGGTTCCTGGACTGACACGTACAAATACCAGATATGTGTGGCCAACTGCTACACAGAGATATGGCCTAAGTGTGTGAGCATGCCCAGTTCAGCCTTTCCATGTCATGTTGTCTGACATATGCCTCATTTATCAAAGTGTGCGAGCATGCCCAGTGTGAGCTTTCCATATGTTGTACTCTGAAGTCCAACACATATTTGGGTGTGTGTGACCTTCATCATTATCACATGTTTATGATTGTGTGCTGGGTGTCATGTTGTGTACTAACTGGCCAACTGCTTCATGTCTGCCACAACAGGGATTATACTGTGCCTGCAGGAATTGCATGGGATACTTTGCAGACAGTTCTCAACATACTTTCATAATGACCTAACACTGTAGTACCGTATAGTGTACTGGTTCGGTATTTCACTGTAGTGGACAGTATCCTGGGCTTTAGTCCTATCACCGCTTGACATCTTCATAGTGAGCACGACAGACTGTGTAGGGGCCAGCTGTGCACATATGACCATGTTGCAATATGTTCAGATATGGACTACCTACACCAGGCTCGTCCAACATTGCTAGTGTATTCCACAACATGGGTGGGCATTGGCAAACACTAGCGATGTTCTGTAGGCCATTGCTGATGGTAGTCACAGGGTGTGTTTGTCCTTTGACACACATTGTAACTGGAGTTTGCCATTACATATGTCATGGTTGGTATACTGTGCCTCTGTCTACCTGTGACATAACAGTGATACCCAGGGTAGCCTACCATCTCCCATACACTCATCAGGATGCCTCTTGAGGGGTGTCAATATGTGGCACTCTGGCTGCCCTGTACCAGGAGTTTACTGCAGTGTGGGGGTGCCTTCTTTGTTATGGATCATTCTGTACAGCTTGTCCTATGTATGTCAGTGCTGGGGTTCAGGTCTCTCATGTGCATAGCTCACTGCCATTCAGATTGTACAAGGTGCAACATGTTCATTCATTCTGGGTTGGACATGGCATCATACATCAGGCACAGCTTTCCTGTAGCCGGGAAGGATGCACGTGTGTGGGGCTGCAGTTTGTTTCCTCAGGCAACACATGGCATCTTTTCAGACTCTTTGCTACCCCTGGTGGGGTACTGTTGTGGACTTTACAGTCGTTGGAGGTGTCTGCTGCAGTATATCCCACAAGGGCTATTGTAGTCAGTTGTGATGCTGATGGAGGATGGCTGCAGAGCCAGAGTGGTTTCCCCTTATCTACATCTGCCAGCCTTCATGTTTGGGTGGGTATATGGTACATGTTTCTGCGAACACTACAGACACATGTTTGTCCAGTGCAGGTTATTTATCATCTTTTGTACCCAGGTCTCACATTACATGTTGGGTGCCTCATGGGTTAACACCTGCGTGGTATTTTGTGGGCACTTACTGCATATCCACAGTGGTTGTCTATACATATTTCTGCGATTAGCTTGCTGACTTGGCTATGGCTACAGTTGTTTGTTTGTGGGTGGCCCTTTTGTGGGTTTCTTGTGTCAGCTGGGGGTCGGATACGGTGGGCTGTTTGTACTCCTCTGCATACATGCTCAGTCACAGTCCTTCCATGTTGGCCTATACCTATGGGACATGTATACAGAATGGGGGTGGGGTGGGGACAAGACCAGGCCTTGTGGGATGCCACTCATATCCGCTTTGTAGTCTGGCATGGATGCAGCATGTCTGACCATGTCAGATCTGTCCTTGGTCTGCTTTGCAACCTCTCTACTGACATAGGGGTGTATATTTAAGCTGGTGAACATATCCATACTGAACACGTACGGTATGGTCTAGAAGCATGTGCATGGTCCAGCTACACTGTGTGGTCCACATAGCCCTCATCACTGACCTTAATGACTGCTTCAAATGGGTCAGACATGTTTAGGGGCTGGTTCTGCAGTTACAACAGCCACAGTGTGTCGGGTCCGGTATCAGTAGGTCCACATTAGCCTTCTGTCTGCGGTACATACTGATCCTTTCCATAGCTGTACAGAACAAGCTTGTCAGGATCCTGGAGTGTTAGTTTGGAGTATCCATTCAGGCAACCCCTTTGTTGTGATGGACCACTGTTGTTGTACACTGCTCTTTGGGTACATACCCTGTGGTGAGGCTGACATTGGCCAGTAGTGTGATTTTGCATTCCATTGCTCTTGGGGTCCATGTTGGCCTCAGCACAGGACACCATCGCATACCTTTGCTGCTGTGTGTTCTGCTTTGCAGATGATGGCTGTTACCTCAGCATCTGCAATGTCAGGGGACCATGTGCTGGGATATGTATTTTGCACTGGGGGGGGGGGGGTTGCACTGCACCTGACAGGTTGTATGTTAGCAATATGTGTGTGTGTTTGGTATGTTGTTTGTAATATCTGTGTGATTCGGAGCATATCTGTGGATGCCCAACATGGTTCCTACCATCAGTTGGGTAAGCCTTGTGATTATCCTTAGTGTCCTGTACGTGTTGTATCTTCATAGGTTCATGGGTTCATAGTAGGCTAGACACCCTAGGCCATTGGTAAGCCTAGCTAGAGTGTGTGTGTCTTTCGCCACCCCTTGCTATGTTCAATTATGGCCATTTATGAGGTTCTTCACTGTGCCTCTGTCTGGTCGTGACACAGTGGGGACCCCCCAGTATACATGTACGGTCATCCATCCACTTGGCAATATTCCTGTTGAGAGGTGTCAGTGAGGGGCTCTGCCTACCATGGATTGGGATCCTGTTTCTGGGTGTGGGGGGCCTATGGGTTATGTATCTGTCCCTCCAGCACATCTTATTTCATTATGTGTTGAGGTTGACATCTGTGACTCTCACAGCTCCAATGGCTTTGATTTCCTGTGGTGTAGCATGTCCATTACTCCTGTGTTGGGCATGGCCTGGTACAACGGACATACAATGCCTCTGTGTAGGCAGTGTGTGACTGCAGTCAGCTGGGGTGTCTACAGCCAGGCAGCATATGACATATATTTCACACCCTTTATCCTGTTGGTGGGGTAACTATGAGGTCTTCCAAACCGCTGCAGGTGTCACGTATGGTACATCCCATATGAGTCATTGTACTAGATTGTGGGTCTGATAAGGGGACAGTACAGCAGCACAGTGACCCCTGTTGATGTTGGTGTGAATCCTTTCATGATACGGTGTCCAGTATCAACAGTCTTCATAGCCACATTGGCATTGTGGCTGTCACATGACAGATTAATGTCGACCTGTGTCCCTAGGTCTCTGATGACTCCTTGCATACATAATGGTTTGACACCTATGTGGTACTTTGTGTACTTTGTCTGGTATTTGGTGGGACATCCATACTGTCCAGTGTCTTCGCATGTCTGTCTGGGGTTCTTGTGTGTGAGAGTGTGGTCTGTCGCATGCTACAGACTGTACAGCAGTTTTGACTACAGTTATGTGCACATGGGTGGTGTCCGCTGCTTTGTGCATTGTCAGTTACCTGGCTATATGGGTGTCTGTGCTGCATATGGATACTCCCCCTCCTTTGATGTCTTGGTGCAGGTGTTGGGGCCATAACACATGGTATGTGGTATAACCTAGTAGTGCTGGTGTGGTATCACTAGGCCTGCAGCAGGCCTCTGTCACTGGACAGACATCAATGTTCTCCATAATGGGAAGTGCCTCAGGGGCATGCATATTGCAGTTTACACATCTGGCATTGGGCAGCATTACCCTTATGTTTCCTACCACTTATGTTTTCTAGGGTGGTGGGTAGTCTTTTTGGCCTTGCCTACATACGGCTCTATGGAGGCGGCAAAGGCCTTATCCAGTATCCAGACACCCAGGGGTAACAGGTGCAAGCCATCCCTGGAACAGCAGCATGGCTTGTCATGCTTGACATCTCCGGCAGACACACATTACACCCTCTTGGACTGACAGCTGTAACTGTGCCAGCTGTTAAACATGAGCATTCTGTGTTTGTACTGTGGCATCATTCTTGGTGAGGGTTGGATGCTGCACACAGCCAGTGTCATCCTGCCCTGGGGTACATACTCGGAGGGACCATACATGTCTCATTTGTTGTTGACCAGGGAGGTACATCTCAGGTAATTCACCCCAGCATGGACATTAAGTGCATCATATTCCTGCTTGCTTTGGGGTGACCTGCGTACTTGTGTTACGTGGCATTTTGTGGCTACCTACAAGCAGCTTACTCTACCCTTTCCCTTGTTCAGTCTGGTGAGTGGGACAGCTGTGTTTCTGCCTATACAGACACCTATTGCGACTGTATCAGGCATTTGTTTCTCCTTCGGGCCTGTGACTGTTTGGCACACCAGCTTTGCGTACTATTTGTTGCATGTGCTATGTTTGAAGGTTGTGGTTGCTTGTGATCTACTTTGGAGGCATCTGTTGCTGTGGTGTGTTTGTAATTGAGGCCTCCGGGCATATTTGTCTGTGTTTATGTGTTTGGTTTACAGTTGTGGTAGGTCTATGTGGGACTGGGTTCGTGGTGTATGTGGTTACCTTCTCCTCCTGACTAGTGTTGACAGTACTGGCTTGTTGGAGCTCAACCTCTGCTTTGGATACATGGATGCATCTATCACATATGTTTATATTTATTCGGGGGTGTTGTGGTTGTCTGTGTACTTGGTACAGGCGTCACATTGCCTCTGGATTCATAGGTTATACTAGCTGTGGCTGGACTTAGTGGATTGTATGTGTGGACATATGTTGTTGCCATACTACTGGTCAGTGATTACTTCCCTTTTTATGTTTGCTCTATCATGTGGTATCTTCCTCATTCTCTTGCATGGTTTGGTAATGGCTGGAGCCCAGCATGCCAGATGTCTGTGTGTATGGCATTGTGTGTTGTTGTTATTTGTGATTGCATACTCCAAGCATTCCTGGCTGTGTTCATGGAATGCCTGTATAACATGTTCTGTGGTGTGTCCCATGTTCTGCACTTGCACAGGGCCTTTTCTGGATTCAACATCGGTTTTGAGGGCTGCAACCTATACTTTACACATTTTATGCACTGTGGTATTCTGGCCAGGGACTGGGGTCGGGTGTGTATTTCCAGTGTGCTTACTCTATGGTCTTGTCTTACCAGTGAGGGGTACACTTCTCATCTTGCCATCCAGTACACATGTTGCTGATTATCACATCCAGTATGCTTACCCCTCTTGTGGGGGTAGTACATTGTTCCTGGGCAGTTTGGTTTATGGAATCTGGGTAATTTTCCCCTACTGTGTTGGTGCTAGTACGATGCTACCGGTGTTTGGGTATTTTCAGTCGAGCAATATAATGTGGTTTGGGGGGCTTGATATATTCCTGTATTCCGACATAGGCCAGGTGATGTTCCTGGTATTAGGACAGTGGTCTGCAGCAGGCTATCTACTGCGAGGCAGTTTTAGCCATTGGTATTTGACCATGGCTATTCCATGCTGCTTCTTGTTGTGGTACCAACATGGGGGTGTGGTTATCCTTGCCATTTCTTGCTAGTCACCCTCCTTTTGTAGCTTGTTCCATGTTTTGCGGCTGTACAGCACAGTATGAGGTGTGACCTGGTAGTGCTAGGGTGCTGCTGTGAGCCTTGACCAGTTATCTATTACAGGACTGGTATCTACATTCTCCTTACTGTGTGCATTTACACTGCACACATCTTGCTGTTTGTACATCTGTCATGGGATAGTATTACATCTAGGTTCCTATCCCTTGTAGAACCTATGAGGTTGGGTGTGTGTTTTGCGACTTACCTATTCAGGGCATGTTGTGGGTACTGACAGCCTTTGCCAGTATCCATGGGGCATGGCATGCTAGGTGCATGCCACCCCTAGCAGGTGGTGCATCATGTCAGACTCCGCATATCTTCCCAGCCTGTGACACATTGGCTCCCCTTTGACTGACTGCATTACTTCAGCCGATTATTGTACTTGATCTTCTTGTCTTCATAGTGTGGCATCATGCTTGGTGAGGGTGAGATGTTAGGCAGGGTCTTCATGTTTGCATATACTAGATGATGTTACATTGCTTGACACATGCAATCATGCCTCAGGTGGTGCTGCAGGGCTGCCTCTGTCGGATGCACATACTACACTCCCTGTACATGTTTGAGAGCAGGTTGTGTCATGTTAGGCATCCCTGTTACTATATGAGTGAGTCAGAGAGGGGTATCATTCCCAGGGTTCCTACTGTGCCAGTGTATGTGCTATGCGTTGCCTCTTTGCCAAGGCCAGGGCATACTGGGCACGCCTCCTTCTGCCTATTGGGGCAGGCTTAGGTTGTTCCTCCTCCGAGTCACGCTCTGCCTGTGATGGCCTTGGCAATGGTGGGGGGCTGTTTGGCCCAGCCCTATGCTGGTCCTGCTGCAGCTGTTTTCGCAAGATCATATTATGTAGCATAGCACATACCATGACAATTTGGGTACATGTAGTTGGTGTGTACTGCAAGGCTCCACCAGATGTGTCCAGACACTGGAACCGTGACTTGAGCAGCCCAAACACACGCTCTATCACATTACGTGTTTGTGCGTGTGCCTCATTATGGCGTTCCTGTTCAGGTGTGTGTGCGTTTCTGATGGGTGTCATCAGCCACGGCTCCAGTGCATAACCTGCATCCCCCACTAGGTGTCCGTGTGGGATGTCCCCATTGGCAAAGGTCTGGTACAGCTGCGTCAAATGCCAGATGTGGGAATCGTGATAACTCCCAGGGCAGCCAGCACACACATTCATTATTATGCCCTGGGCATCACACACGACCTGGCAGTTGATGGAGGGGAAGCCCTTGCAGTTTATGTAGGCCCTACCCCGCTCACCTGCTGGTGCTTTGATGCATATGTGCGTGCAGTCTATAGCACCCAGTACCTCAGGGTATTCCGCTATTTGCTGGAAGAGACGCATATTGCTGGCCAATACCTCACGGGCATTGGGGAAATATACATGATCACCGACATGTGCTGACATGGCATCCAGGAACTGGTGTAGTACCCTGGAGGCTGATGCCTGTGATATCCCCATCATATCGCCAGTTGGTCTCTGGAAGGTACCTGTTGCTAGTATTCTTAGGCCAACACATACCTTGGTTTCTACTGGGATGGGTTCCCCTCTGTTGGTTCTGTGTGTGAGGCGTGGCCTGCACAGCTCAACAATCTGCTGCAGGAGCTCTCTGTCCACTCTATAGCGCTCTACTATCTCCAGCTCATGTAACCCATGGTAGGTGACCCTGGGCCTGTACACTCTTCTCCGTCTCCTCACTGTGGGTTGTCTGGCACCATCTGCATTGTCACCACCCTCAGCAAGTTGCCTATGTCTCATTATGACAGCTATGGCAGCCCCTAACATTTCTGCTCTGAGTTCAGCTTTTTCAGTTTTCACTTCTATTAGCTTACTCCTGTCTTGCAGTGTCTCTTAATGGAAACATCCTGCACTACTGTTTTCAGAGTTTTAAGTGCTGGGCTGGGCTACTATTCTGCCTGTGTAATTGCCTGCTTCTAATTATTTTCACCTGCTAGCTTCAGCAGTTATCCCTGCTAGCTTCCTATTAATTCTGTTGCTTCCTTTTTCCTTTCTCTTTCCTCAGGGGGGAGCAACTTGCATACTATCTGAAACACGCTCACAGTGGCTTACACGCGCGCACACGTGCTTACACAGTTAAGACTCTACTTATTCGGGTTTAAACACGCGTACACCCGCGCAAACACCGTTAGACGTCTGCCAACAGCCTACAACATACGCAGACTGCCTTACACGCGCGCACACCCGTGCAAACAGTGTTAAACTTCTCCCAACACACTCCCACATGCTCACACTGCCTTACACGCGCGCACACTGCCTTACTCGCGCTTCATTGCACGCACACGTGCGCATGCACGGCCAGCAAGAAACTTTGGTGTAGGTAACAGTGTACACCTTCCATTTCTTGACTTTCCATGACTTATCTAGTGGCACACCTCTTTCCATGATCTATGCCTGTCATCTGTCATGTTACACTGGCCTCCAATGAACTGCATTTCTTTCTACCATTCCCCCCTGTGATGTCACCTATCTCCTACTCTATTCCTCCCCCTTTTGTATCTCTTACACTACTCAGACCATGCTCATTTGGTATGTGACTGTGAGATTCAGTATCCTAACCCTCATTTACATGAGATTGCCTACTAATGCTTAGTTACATGTCTTAGACTCAGCTTCCCCCCTTAGCAACCACTACAAGGTGGCCATGTTGGTTTTGGTCTGCTGGTCCCTGCATTGTCACTCCATGTATTGCATGAAACCCACATTTGTGGGTTTATAACCTTCTTTTTTATGTTTTTATACAGCGCAGCCCGTTTGCGCGGGGCTGCGCTGGGTTTAAACATCGGCGATTGCCGAAAAAAAAATCATATTTTTAATATTTTTGCATCGGGTTATCTTGCCAATGGCCACATATTTGGCCATTGGCATGCTGCCTGAATCATATGCAACCTTTTTTGGGGCTGACATCGCTCCGTTGTGGATTTTGCAGAAATGTACTCAGTTGTCAACTGAGTACATTTCTGCAGCTAAAACGTCTCCTACATGGTCTGGTTTCTGCTTCGTGGATCGCTAATATACCTCATTTTCATACCTTTCGGATGCAAGTGAGGTATTTAGCATGTCCACGCCCAGTCCGTGTAAGAGACGTTTTAGCTGGTCTCTTACACGGAGTTTAGGGCTGTTCCTGGATTGCGAGGCTTGCATGGAGTGTTGCACGTCTCTTACACTCCGTGCAAGCCTTCGTGAATCCTACCCACAGTCATTCCACTTTCAAAGTAAATGGTATGCAAAACTCAATATTGTTTAAATAGGATAGAAATGCTACAACTCTCATCTTTGTTCCATATCACATAAGTTAACATTCAAGGAAATATATCCAAATGCTGATATATGAAAAATACATGAGTATCTATTCAAAATAACTCCGGGCAAAAGAAATCCTTCTAGCTGTACACTTTGGCTCACTATTGAAATGTTGGCACTCGTAACATAGAGTGCTGACACAGAAAAAAACAGAACAAAAAATGCAAGAGGAGAATAAATATTGAACGTTGTTCTTCTCCTATAAACTTGTTTTTTGCAGGGAGAAAGCCCACCCCTGCACCCCCCACACTCCTAAACCTACATATACCAATACCAAGATTAACATACCTCTGAGAAAAGGGAATATTCAGGAAAAACTGCTATCTCGGACCTGGTATATATAAGCCCATTTTTTTGATTAATCAGTTTCCATATTTTGGGACTCCCTGCAGGTCATGACATTTCAAATGATTACTGTACTTTACTTGACTGTAATCCTATTGATCATAATAACATTTTTGTCACTACCAATTCAATCAACTACACTAGAAAGTCATTACATTCAAGTATGTAAATCACTGCATTCAAGTCAAAAACTCACAACTTGTTAACTCAGCTGATGTGGGATAGTGTACAATGATTGTATTTCTAAAGAAACTGTGTACCGGTATTTTGTAGTCTGTCTTTTACTGAACTTAAAAACTTTAAACCCTTTCCAGAAACTCAGAAATTGTCTGGAAGAACCTATAATTCTAGTGCGTCCTAGTAGATAATCTTGGTTTTATTTTAAGAGAAAGACTACTTAAGGGTCAGAATTCCTGATCTATAAGAATGAATAATTTTCACTCATGTAACAGATTAATGTTTTCCAGACCATGTGACAAGAATTGATTGATGATTCCTTATCAGCAATGAAAGCATCATCATGCCTTCTAAACTGTAAGGCAGGTCTTCATGATGAAATAAAAACAATTGAGTATATACTCCTTTCATGTTTAATCTTAAGTGTGTACTAGTAACCATGGACAGTTTGTTTTCAATAAGCTACATGAAAACAAACATTTTTGAAAGTTATATGACTGCAGACTGAACTAAAACATATGATTGGCATACTTTTTCTACAAGTGGCTTGGATTCACATGGTAAATGAATGCCTTGTTAAGGTTTACAGAATGTCAAAGGCAGCTTGGATTTAAATGGCCTGTAGTTTGCCATTATTTTATCTACATTGCTGTACTTTATCTGCTGTACTCTATTGCATCTTTAACATAACACTGAATTACTTGAGCTTACTGATTTGCTGACATTACTGTTCCCAGACTTGCAGAAATGGGCAGAGTCTGAAAAGCAGTTCAAAAAAATGCTGTGGCAAGGTTCAACAAAGCACTAAAAGTGAACAATGAACTATACAGTCATGGAAGATGGGTGGCTTTATATTTTTATAATGAAATAAGGGCTGTCTTTCAGAAATGCTGCTTATAGATAACTTTTCACTTGGAAGTCCAATGCCTTGTATGTTAATGGACTGTTTGGCCCTTGTTAGAAAACTCAAATTATAGATCACATGGAAAATGACAGTGTGGTTTGGAAAAAGATATTACTACTGCTACTATCAACTTTATTTTGTGATCCAAAAGTGCAAGTTTTCTGTAAGGACTTAAAATTCTTACCTACCTCCCAAATAGATATTAATATTAATACAGACTGCAGAACATTATGAAGATGAAACCATAACTAAAAATATTATATGTCAAATGTTAGCAAGTCTGTAATAAGTGCATTTGTGTTTTATCTGATGTTATTTATCTGCCTCTGCTCATATTAATTGTAATATTTTTGTACATTGTTTTTCAAGAATTAAAGGAAAGATTTTTCTAGAAAGGAGGACGATGACAGACATATAGTCATATGAACAAAACTGTAGAGCACAGCACCACAGCAAGCCTATAAAAAGCAGATGGCAAAGAGCGGTGTAAAATCCAAATAAACTTTTGTTCGAACACAGGTCAGCGCTTTCACGACAAAAGCGCTTCTTCTGACCATACAAAAAATCAGCAGGATCTCAAATATCTCAAATGCAATCAATAAAATATCTACTAATACAAAAAAATCACATACAATAGCCATAAAAATTTGAAGGTACAGCAAAAAAACATAAGAAAGACTACCCATAATAATAGTTATAGCAATGTAGCTTATTGTATGACTTTTAGTACTGACAGCATAGATATATAAAATATTATTACAAAAAATTGGCATATTTTGTCTTCTGACCCTATTCTATATGAGTTTGTTAGTGCAGCCCTAGATTTTGTTTATAAAAATAAAAAACCATTGAAAAGACAGCTTTGTTTCCCTAATACAAGTAAACTACAGCAACCTAGTATTAGAACAACTAGTTTTGGTACCTCTATCTGTGGTAAATGTACTTTTTGTAAATACATTGATGTAGCCAATACATTTATACAACCAGACAATGGTAATCATTATGTCTTTAAAGTTAAAACTAATTGTGACACTAAAAAGTTCATAGGTTCATAGGTTGGTACTAGGCTATCAGCCCTATGGCCTATACAAGCCTAGCCATAACAATTCCCTGGCTATTTCTTCCCACACTATTTACTTCCCTGGACCTCTGTCAGCAGGGTGACTGACATGATCCCTGGGCTGAATTTCCTTTCTCCCATCCAATTGTCAAGGTTCCTTTTGAAGAGGGCCAAAGAGGCACTCTGCTTGACATGTATGGGCAAGCTATTCCAGAGTCTGGGGAGTCTCTTGATCAGGAACCTATCCCTCCAGCATGTTTTGTTTATTGTGATAACAAGGTTTAGATCCCTGGAGCATGTGGCTCTGAGGGATTGGGATTTCTTTAAGTGTAGCATGTCCAACAGCTCTGGGTTTGACATGGCCTTGTATGTTAAGCAGAGATCGCCTCTGTGTAGACGATATGCGACAGGGTATAGCTGGAGTTTTTTAAGGCGGTCAGCATAGGGCATCTGCTTTAGGCCTGTGATTCTTTTAGTGAGGTATTTCTGCTGCCTTTCCAGTTGTTGCAGATGTCTTGAGTGGTACATACCAAACGGGGCGTTGTATTCTATAATGGGTCTAATGAGGGATGAGTATAGTGGGACCATGACCTCCTTTTTTCCTGGATGAAAAGCCCTTAGTGATGAAGTGTGCCACATAGAATGATTTCCTGATTGTTGTGACAATGTGGTTATCGAAGGTGAGACCACTGTCCACCTGTGTCCCTAAGTCTCTTATCACACTTTCGGTGTTTAGTGTACTTCCACCTATATGGTAATTTATGGGTACATGTTTTTTCCTAAAGGGGATAACTATACATTTCTTGGCATTGAGCTTGAGCCCATAGCTCTGGCACCAAGCATCTGTTTCTGTAAGGCCCTTTTGTAGAGTATCCACATCATTTGGGGATTCAATAATGGCTCACAGTTTGCAGTTATCTGCGAACTTTGTTAGCCAGAGTCCCTTAGTGTTGGCCTGTACTACAGAGAAGTAGATACCAAACAAGAGCGGTCCCAGGACTGAACCCTGAGGTATTCCACTTGTCACTTGTCTGGAGCTGGATTTGGAGTCAGCTACTTTTACAGTCTGGGTTCTGTCAGTAAGCCAGTTGGCAACCCATTGGGTGACATAGGGATTAATGCCCAGCTTAGTAAGTTTATCTATGATTCCAGAGTGGGGGATGGTGTCAAAGGCCTTGGCAAGGTCTAGATAGGCTGTGTGAACCACCTTACCCTTGTCCATGGCTCTGGAGACTGATTTGAAGAAGTCAATCAGGTTCAGGAGACAAGATTGGCTCTTCATGAACCCAAACTGGGTGGGGTCCAGTGTTTGAAGGTTGCCAATGTCTTTGTTTATAAGTTCCATGATTATACACTCCATGGCCTTGCAGATAAGGCTCGTCAGACTGATGGGACGGTAGTTTCCGGGATCCAAGGTGGATCCCCCCTTGTGGAGTGGGATAACTGTAGCTCTGCGCCACTCAGTAGGCATGAAACCTGAGGTGAGGCTATGATTAAACATGACACTTGGGTGAGGAGCCAGTTCATATTATAGTTCATGTAGTACACAGCCCAGGATGTCATCTGGTCCCATGGATGCTGTATTCTTAGCTTTGGAGAGTGCGTTTTTTACCTGTGTGGCTATTACCAGAATTTGGC
The DNA here is from genome assembly GCF_019279795.1 of Protopterus annectens. Classification (NCBI taxonomy): domain Eukaryota; kingdom Metazoa; phylum Chordata; order Ceratodontiformes; family Protopteridae; genus Protopterus; species Protopterus annectens. Next base: position 1,465,982,442 of record NC_056744.1, on the reverse strand, counting down.
AATCTTCCAGTATTGAGATGGGCCATTTGGGGGGGGGGGTGAAGTTGGCACTAAGTCTATCTGCCAGGATATTGGCAATATCCTTGGGATCAGTATATTTAATGCGATTTTGTTTTAGCTCAGAGCAGATCTGAGTATTAACATTTAGATTCTTGACATAGTTATAGAATGCCTTGTGGTTGTCTTTGGAATCTTTGGCAATTTTATTTTCGTAACTAGCTTTGGAGGATTTTATGAGGGATCTCAGTTTCTTACTGAGGCTGGTAAGGAAGTTTTTTTGCATCCTGGGATTTTCCTCTTTTCTGCAACAGTTTCTTCCTTTGTTGTAAAGTTTGTTTATGGCAGGGGACCACCAGATTGGCATCCTTTTTTTGGAGGAGAGCATCTTGGTTCTATTTGGGATGGCATGATTCATGCATGAGTGGATATGCTCATACAATGCCTTAGTGTAGGATTCAGCAGTTGAACTTTCAGTTCCCATCTGCATGGGTGTCATGAAGTTTGTCAATTCTGACTTGAGTAGCATGAAGTTGGTTTTGGAGAAGTTTTTTATGGAGGTTTCCTTACTGGGGGGTGGGGGTGGGAAGTGGATGTTAAGGGTGATTAGCTTATGGTCAGACCTGACCAATGAGGGGGTGACCATAGGTGTGGAGCATCGATTTCCCATGTTGGTAATGACCAGGTCTAGGATATTGGAGCCCCTGATGGGACTATGGATTAGTTGATCCAGGGCGTTAGAATTTATGAATTCCAAGAACCATTAGGCAAAGGTGTTGGTACACGAGTAGTTTTCCCAGTTAATGGCAGGGTAGTTAAAATCACCCAGTATTAGGGTGTTTGGCTCTATCTTAACATTAGTTTATTTAGCACAGTGTGTGACTTGTTCAAAACTGTATATAGGAAAAATTAATAAGTGACTTAAGGAACGAATTAGAGACCATTATTATTGTGCCAATAAGGGCCATAGTTATAGTGCCTTAGCTAAACATATACTAAAGAAAGGCACTAACCATTGGTTTAAGTTTATGGCAGTAGAGGTAATTTATGGAGAACATCAACATTTGTGCAGTGACAGAGACCTGGTTCAAGGCTCCAGAGATCACCCCTGCATTACCAGGCTATAATTCATACCACACCTTATGGCCATCTAACCTGGACTGAAACACTAAAGGCAGAGGTGTGTCCATATTCATTAAGGATATCCACACCTCCAGGCTAGCTGCTCAGCGTAATGCATCCGAAATTAGCCAAGTGCAACTAACTCTGAGCAAGACCACAATCCAAATTGCAACTTGCTATAGATCCCCCACCATGCCCCAGGATTCCCACTCCTCATTTCTTGATACACTGGAAAATATTAGGGTACAACCCAACACCCTAACAATGGGCGATTTTAACTACCCCGCCATTAACTGGGAAAACTACTCATGTACCAACTCTTTTGTTCAACGTTTTCTGTAATTCATAAATTCCAATGCCTTGGATCAACTTATACACACCCCCACCAGGGGCAGCAATATCCTAGACCTGGTCATTACCAACATGGGTGACCGGTGTTCTACTCCAGAGGTCAATCCCTCATTGGTCAGATCCAACCACAAGCTAATCACCCTAGACATTCACATCCCGCCCCCACCCCTCATTAGGGAAACCACCTTAAAAAATTTCTCCAAAGCCAACTTCATGCTTCTTAAGACAGAAGTGGCAAACTTCATGACACCCATGCAGATGGACAATAGAGGTACGACTGCTGAATCCTACACAAATGCATTTTATAAGCACTTACACGAGTGCATGGATCGTGCTATCCCTAACAGAACCAAGATGCGATCCTCCAAAAAAAGGAAGCCAATCTGGTAGTCCCCTGCAATAAACAAACTCTACAACAGAAGAAAGAAACTGTTGCAAAAAAGAGTAAAATCCCATGATTGGAGGAACTCCCTGGTGAGCCTCAGTAAGAAGTTGAGAGCCCTCATAAAATCCTCCAATGCTAGTTATGAAAACAAAATCGCCACTGATTCTAAATACAACCACAAAGCATTCTATAGCTATGTCAAGAATCTCAATGACAACACTGAGATCTGCTCTGAGTTATAGCTCAATGGCACTAAATATATAGAAACAACTGATATTGCCAACATCCTGGCAGATAGGTTCAGTGCTAACTTTACCCCCCTCTCACCCCCTAAAGTGCCCATCTCTATACTGGAAGAATGCAAAGTTCCTGTAATCATGGCTGCACAGGTAAAAACCACACTCGTCAAAGCCAAAAACACAGCATCCATGGGACCTGACAACATCCCAGGCTGTGTTCTACACAGACTGCAGAATGAACTGGCACCCCACCTAAGCACCATGTTCAATCATAGCCTCACCTCAGGCTTTGCACCCACTTAATGGTGCGCAGCGGCGGTTATCCCATTCCACAAAGGGGGAGCCACCACGGACCCCGGGAACTACCACCCCATTAGCCTAATGAGCCTGGTCTGCAAGGCCATGGAATGTATCATCATGGAACTTATAAACACAGACATTGGTAATCTCCACACTCTGGACCCCACCCAGTTCAGGATTGTAAATGGCAGATCATGTCTCCTATACCTGATAGACTTCTTTGAAGCAGTCACCAAAGCAGTAGACGAGGGTAAGGTGGTTAACACAGCCTATCTAGATCTCGCCAAGTCTTTTAACACCACCCCCCACTCTGGAATTATAGATAACCTCACTAAACTAGGTATAAATCCTTATGTCACAAGATGGGTTGCCAACTGGCTCACTGGCAGAACCCACACTGTGAAAGAAGCAGACTCCAAATCAGATTTCAGACCAGTGACAAGTGGAGTACCACAGGGTTCAGTCCAGGGTCCTCTTCTGTTTTGTATCTACTTTTCTGAAGTACAGGCTAACACAGAAGGTCTTTGGCTAATGAAGTTCACAGATGACTGCAAACTAGGAGCCATAATCGAAACTCCTAAAGATGTGGACTTCCTACAAAAGGCCCTCATGGTGACAGATGCCTGGTGTCAAAGCCATGGCCTCAAGCTCATTGCCAAAAAGTGCATTGTCATCCCCTTTGGTAAAAACTCTGTACCCATGAGCTACCACATAGGTGGTAGTCTACTTAACACCGAAAGGGTGATAAGAGACCTTGGGATACAGGTGGACAGTAGTCTCTCCTTTGATAATCACATCACCACAGTAGTCAAGAAATCCTTCTACGTGGCACACCTCATTACAAAAGGTTTCTCATCCAGGAAAAAATAGGTCATTGTTCCCCTCTACTCACCATTCATTAGACCCATTATAGAATACAATGCCCCTTTTGGTATGTACCTCACAAGACATCTACAACAACTGGAAAGGCCACAGAAATACCTCACAAAGAGGATTACCAGCTTCAAACAGATGCCCTACGCAGACCATCTCAAAAAGCTCCAGCTTTACTTCATCGCATATCGCCTACTCAGAGGAATTCTCTGCCTAACATACAAAGCTATGTCAAACCCAGAGTTGTTGGACATGCTCCACTTAAAGAAATTGCAATCCTTCTGAGCTACACCCTCTAGGGACCTAAACCTTGTCACCACAATAAACAGAACATGCTGGAGGGATAGATTCCTGTCCCAGAGACTTCCCATACTCTGGAACAAACTACCTGTCTATATCAAGCAAAGCTCCTCATTAGCACTCTTTAAGAAAAATCTTGATGATTGGATAGGAAATAGGAAATTCACCCCGGGGATCACCTCTGTGGCTCTGCTCAACAGGGCACAGGAAAATACTTTTCTTGGGTGGCAAAAGCCAGGGTACGTTTTTGGCTAGGCTTATATAGGCCCTTGGGCCAATAGCCAAGTACCTATCTATGAACCTATGAAAGTTTTAGGTTGGGTGATATAACTAATGTTACAAAAGGGAAAGAATTAAGATGGATTCATAAACTATCAGCACATAAAGGTGCAGGTTTGAATTAATCAGTACCTCTTAAGCCAGGTCTGAAAGAAAGAAAGAAAGCTTCTTAAATAAATATACCGCTATGTGTATTTTTATGGCACTAACCTTTTATGGTTTATGTCTTAAAAGAAAGTTGCACCTCCAAATTTTTATGTTTATTGTACTTGAATGTTTTTATTGGTAGATATTTAATTGATTGCATTTTACATTTTTGAGATGCTGCTGATTTTTTGTAGGGTCTGAAGGAGCGGTTTTATCGCCAAAGTGCTCACCTGTGTTCGAATAAAAGTCTATTTGGATTTTGCCATCTGCTTTTTATTAGTTTGCTGTGGTGCTGTGTTCTACAATTTTGTTCATACTACTTGGATTGTGGTTGAGCACAGCTTTACAGTCAGCAGGACTTGTTTTACCATATAGATATATAGTCATGTTAAAGTGAAATATTGGGGTATAGTTCTCTCAATTTATCTGAATACTTTTATAGAAATTTACAGTGTAAAACATTTTTCTGTTTAGCAGCTATTCTTAGCATAAGCTTAGAAATGGGGGTTATTATAAATGATTAATTTGTTTATTTTTATTTGATTTTTATTTCCTTTTATTCCACTCTTCTATGGTCTTCAAATGAACAAATCCCTCTTGAAGCTGCCTATAAAGTAGTTGGCCATTAAGTGAGCATTTTAGAATTTTCTGCAGCCTTTGCCAATTTTGTGATGCAGTTACATTGTGGATAGTGTAAATGATGAGCATGGCATTAAACTTTTTATAATGGAATTATATCTGTCACTTGGAAAAGCCTACATTTTTGTTTGTTTACATGTAAAGGAACTGCTTACCTAACTACTGAAATTGCTTCAAATGTTTCTCGAAGCTATCATTTGCAATGCCTCCCTGAAGCACCTGGGGTGTTTTTTTTTCTGAAATTGTGTGTAATAAATTTTCTGACCTGTCTGTGTTTGTTTCTTATTTGTTACATTAAATATCACTGAGTGTTGAGGCTGTACAGATCAGTACTGCTTTTTTTGTCCTTTAACATATTCTTAGTAGGGCTACAAGTACCCCTGATTTTATGAAATACAATCCAGGTGAATCATTTTTTCTTATCTTTCCTATCTCTGTTTTCTAGTGCTACTCAAACTGAACCACAGTAGAAATTTATGAACATCAGTGGCTCTTTTGGGCATATGTAAATATCATTTTCTACTAGTTAAAAAGGGACTAATTGTTTTGTGAAAGAAATTGAGGCAAACTGCCTCAACTGCAGCCATTTCAGGTTTGTCAGAGATCCCATACTACTCTGACAGGTTAAGACTTGAGCTGTAACATCCCACAGTTGTTGATAAGCACTGCTTAGGTATGCAGCATCTGGCATTTGAAATATATATGCTTCTTAATCTTTACAGAAGTTTCAGGAGAGCATTTGAATAAAAATGTTATTAAAAAAGTAAAGTGGATATATCAGCTACGTGTGGCTTTAGAACTAATTTCATCTCATGGTTGAAGCACAGCTAAGATTAGTTTTCATTCATTCTGCATTTTAAATGTTGGAAGCTGGTTTGAAATGTGGAAAAAACATGATGAAGCACTTTCCAAGTATTATTTTTGTGACTGGTCATAGATGGAAATATGCTGGCAGCCTAAATCATGTTTCTTTTGTTGGGAATTTTCTCATTTAATTAATGAGTGTGAAAATATACACTATAACTAGTGTGGGGAGAAAGAGCAGATAGAAAAAGATGTGTGGTTGAATGCAGGTTGTGTAAAAAAGGGACACTTTTGGATGACCTGTCGATAGCAGACAATAAATAATAAAAAATAAGGGGAAAGGGAAGGAACATACTCAAGGAAGGAAAACAACTAGCTGAGGGAGAGGGTGAACTGGGTGAAGAAGAAAAAATATAGAGGGGGAAGGAGGAGAGACTTTGTATGCAAGAAAAGAGGTCAGAAGAAGAGACTGACACTAAGAATTGTTTGTACTTCTACCCAGTGAAAATTCTGATTCTGACGATCAAGGACAGGGAAAATATTCAATAGGGGAAAGAGTAAAAATAAAAATAAATACTTCTCCTGGACTTAAAAATAAGGAAAAGTAGCAGTTTTAGAGCACCTTCAGTAAATGTGAACAGTATTATAAGAAGAATAGGGATATTGGAATGGTGTGCTAAATGTGATATGGATGTTGTATTAGAAGATATAAGATATATTTAAAAGGGAGACGTAAGGAGGCTTCTGCATATTTCAATAAACAGTAAAGAAATATATTAATATAAATGAGAGAAATGAAACACATAAAAGAAGAGATAAAAAGAACACAAGTGCAAATGAGCAATGTAGTACTGTATGTGGAAAATATGTTTAAGAGTATAATTTCAGAAAATAAAAGAGAATGGAAAATAAAGAAATTTCCAGAATGAGTTAAGAAAGAATTTGAAAGAACTCACGAAAGTAAATGTGGTTCAGTATCAGGCCCAGATGGTATAGGGAAGGGAGTGAACAAATAATTAATGGCCTGGTAAAGAGGGTATTTTATAAATATACTGAATTAAGGTTTGAAGGAAGGTTTTGCTTATGAAGTGTTAAGTAGTTGTATATTAAAATTTATATGGAAGAATAAAATATCATTGGAGATCTGTCATGCTAAATAACACATATTGTGACATTTTTTATGGGAATAATACATAGAAGAATGGAGGGAAGGATGAGGAATATTATGGGAAAAAGCTCACATGGTATGAAAGTGAAAGGATATCAAGAATTGTTATTGGTTATAAGAGAAATTGTGAATGATGACTATCCTGTTCTTAGACACCCTCCTCACCCTTGGGGGTCTAATAACAGGATAGTGTATGTAAGATCTGCATATCTTAAACACAGGATGCCCTTAATTGGTTCACTTGCATATATCCCATGAGCCTCTAGTACAAGAGTTTTTAAGGAATCACACAGCAAAAACCCTAGCCTAGTCAATTTTGTCTTGCAGTTTCTATAGATTGGTTTATCTATATTCTTGTTTTAGTTTATTAGGAGGGCTTCTTACAAACACCTTATGGCAATGGACATTGGCTGGGTTAAAGTAATCTTGCCGGTTGGGTTAAAGGAAGCTTGCAATCTTAATTCCTACCTATCCTCTGAAAAGATTGCACAATAAAGGAGAGAAGAAGAAGAAGAATGTCATTTTTGTGATTGTACAGGAGAATCTTTTGCAGCATTTTGAAAAATAAAATTCTCTTAAGATCTGTTAAGCTCGGACCTCGACCTGCTGGTTTGATTAACTTAAAGCTGTTCAGACACAAGTCTAAATTGGGAATAAAATTTGGAAAAAATTATGTAGTTATACATTGAGAAGAGTTAATAAAAGAATTCAAAGAAATATGTCTTCTGTGGAAGATGCATAGATTAGCATTCAGAAAAAAAGGTTTATCTGGTGAAATTGCCGTTGGTGTTTTATTTCATATGGGTTTAAAGATTAAACCTAGTAAAAACAAATGTGTTGTATATCAGTGAGGAAGAAGGGGTGTTGGGATTACTAAATCAAGTTGTTCTGCTTCTTTAAGCTTGTATAGAGTATTAAAGTGGGCAAAGGAAGAGAAGGAGAATTTAACAGTGAGTATGTTTAAATATGAGTGCAAAAATATGGGAGATAAGAATATGAAAAATATGTGAATGAAGAAAATTAAAAATTATTAATAAAAATACTAAAATGGGGAATAAAAAAGTATCGAGCAAAATACTAACATGGAAAATAAAAATTGATGATATAGAGAAAGTTAGAAGGATATTGTATAATAATATGAAACAATATTATTATGTAAATCCATGAAAAAATTACCAGAAGTGATTAAAGCCATTAAAGTAAGAAAAAGTGGTGTACTACGATAGTCGAGTGTCAGGATTTCCTATGGAGACTGGTAATAAGTAAATTACAACTAAAGGTGTATGCCACATCATTTGAAGGGCGTGTGTTTATTTTGAGAAGTGATAGACACAATGTCTCATTTTTTTTTTTAGAAAATGTGAGAGTTGTGAAACTCTGGAAAAAAATTGTGTGAGGATTTTTTTTTTGGAATAGTGATGACAAAAATATAGATCTTCATACGATTATGTATGGATATTATAAGAATGAGATGAAAGAATATGTGTGAAGGGTAAATAAGAATTTATTTTATGTAATGTGGGTTATTTGCAATGAAAGACTGAATGAAATTTATTTTAATGGGCAATGGATTTTGCCAGATATATTGTATAAAATCAGATTATGTTGGTGGAAGGAGGAGTGGGCATAGGTCTCAACCTCTTAAGAGGCCAATGTGGAAAACAAACCCTAGCAATGTGTGACAGTCAAAATGTGGAACACATTACTTTACACTGCCCAAAAATGCACCATTTCCATAGAATCTGGATGAACATTTGTAAAATAAGACACACTTGTGAGTCAAGTTCAAAACTTATTAAATAATCTGCAAAACCATAACCACACCATAAATAAATATGAATCAAAACTAAAATCACTTGCTCATTAATACCATGTAGTACTACATTTTCTAAATGGATCTGTTAAACATCACATAACTGATTCCATATATACACACACTAAGTGCATGAATGAAAGGCATCCTCTCATATTTTAGATGCCTCAGATGCACATTTATTGTATGCTGCTATGGCTTTCTTAACAGCATCTAAGACATGTTTTGGCAGCTTAAGATCACAGCAGTCCAGTTCTTCATTCATGTTAACTGCTAATAAAGAGTGTTTTTGTGCTGAGAGACTGATGTAATTCAGTCTTTACTTTCCTTACCATACTTAAAGCTCTATCAGCTTCTGTGTTTGAATGTGGCCAGCAAAGCAGAGTAATCATCAATTGTTTGAAAAAGTAGCAATTTCCTATCATCTCAAAGGGTCCCTCAGAAGGTGTGCTCAGTACTTGGACACACATTCTCCCTTTTTCCTCAAGCTGATATTGGGTAAACCCATCAAGTAATTGTTCAGCTTCAGCATCAGCATCATTCCCACAGATACCCAGATGAAAAGCAACATCCCTAACAAGTCCCGAAGAGTGTCAAGATTAACGAGGAATGCAGCATCTTTCATTAAGTGGTCTTGCATAGGAATTTTTTAAGCATTGTACTGTATATATAACTTTTTTTAATAAAAGATAAATTCTATAATTGTACCAGCAATATCTTCCTCATGGCTATTCATGTACTGTTTGATTTCACAGCAAATACGCACATCACTGTTTGGCAGAACAGAACTGCTGTCAGTTAACACCAAAACATTGTAGTGTTTGAGAAGTTGGACAGCAGCTGCAGGTACCTCTCAACCTGGAAACATCAAAAATCTGGACAAGGCCCATGAAAAATAGGTACAAATCTGTACGCTGATTAACATCTAATTTGCATACATAATTATGTAACCACGCCCACTCCAATGGAATTGTGGGATACCAAATTTCAAACACAAACTGACGAACAACCAACCAAAATATAGCACCAGAGTCCTCCTGCAGCCATTCCAATATCCCATTACCTGGCTATTCCGCCCCATTTACCATAAACACTAATGTATGCATTCTGCTTTACTTCTACAATGATTTGGATTTTATTTTTAAATTTTACAGCACAACAATGCAGAGATACTAATAGACATCTGGTAAACAAAGATATACTGTCTCACAATGAAAATAGGCTTTGGCATTAAAACTTCTCTGCCCTTGAAACTCACATTCACTGAAACAGCATTGAAACCCAAACCACATCAAAAGAAAATGCATCTGGTAAGGTTGAGTAGTGGATAAAGATTACATTTGGGCTGTTTTCAAACCATTGCCCCCTTCCACACAAAACAAGAAACATACTTGTGTTCTTTTCTTTGATACACCTTCCTGACTTTATTCAAATTATATTTCTTGTATACTACAACACACTTGTTAAACAATACTAACAATTATACCAGACAAAAAAGTAATCACTGTCAAATTGTTCTACATGTTGACTACGAGCAGGTACATTGATTTCAACTTCAGTTTCCAAATGGCTAAAATATATTTACCAATAGATGTTGAGCTGCTGACTGTGTTAGTTCTCCTTTTAAAGATTTTTTTTTGTGGGGGGGGGGGGATACATTTTTTTCTTCAGTGTTCTCCTTTTGGTAACCATGCTATCCAGAGTAGTAAAATTCTTAACACATTTTCTTCCCATACAGTAACAGGAACACAAATTGAAACTAGATAAACTATACCCACTGCTGCTAGTGCGACTAACAAATGAGGTAATAGCAAAACACAACACTGAAGTCCAAGCAATAGCTACAGTAAACCACTCTGATACCGGTCTGCTTAATTTCACACACACTACCCTAATTTGAATAATGAGAATAGCAAAACAGCACTGAAGTCTGAATAATGAATGAGGGACTCTCTCTGGGACCGGCAGTAATAAATCACTCTGCTTAATTGCACGCACACACCTGCTGTCTGAATAAATAGGTGGCAGCAAAAGAACCACTTTTTGCTCTGGCAGCAATAACTACAGGAAAACATTATTTAATTAGATAAAATGGGAGGTACTGGCAGCAGTAACTACAGCAAACCATACTCTGCTTAATTGCAGGCACACACACTTGCTAGTCGGAGACGAGGGAATCTGGCAGCAATAACTATGAGAGAGAAAAAACACAGCACTGAAGGCTGAATAACGAGGGAGCCTGGAGCCACTCTGCTTAATTGCACACACACAACAAACATACCCTCCTCTCCTAGCTAAGCTATGCAGACTGAATAATAATGGAATGAAAGGGAACCCCTTTGCTTAATAGATTAACTAAATTGCACATGCAGCAAATAAGAGTAAAAACCAAAGCAGCACTGTCAGACACACCTTTGTTTCTTACCTAATTAACCGGGTGCTTTATCAGTCCCACATGACTTTAGAAAAAAGAGAAAACTTTTTTCTTTTTGAATGCAGTTTTCCCCACACTTAGATTTAATGTCATCTCAGAAATATGCAACAAAATCCATAGAAAAAGTGAGTGAGGTGCTGCAACCCCTACAAAAGCCATATCTTACATTTATATCACTTTTTCTTTTTTTTTTTCATACTTTCTCAAAAGCACATGGTATATGTTCAGCTTATGGAAACTGTAAACAGAGATGATTTAAACAGGAATCTGTAGTGTTCAGCAATATTTTATCACTAAAATAATCAATTTGTGTCTCATACAAAAGTAAAATTTTACAATTGTAACATGAATTTTATCCTTTCATATTCAACAATAGATATGTACGCTACTGCTGCATTTTCTCTTTGTTGTTAAGTTACCAACACAGTAGCGTCCCTTTCATTTATTTTTCATACGCTTCTTACTCGATAGTATCGACTAGTTTCTTTCTGATAACTCATGTCTTGAGTTAAAAGATTTACACTGCCTACATTTTCCACTGCTTTAATGTCTCTAAAATGCTCACAGTCTCACATGACATGCACAGAATAAAATTCCAAAGTTTCTTTACAAGACCTGTCAGGTGAAAGCTGCCGACTGCACAGCATGTCTCAACAAATCATACCAGATGTGCATTTGGCATACATTCTGAGGATCAGTGCATGACAGCAGAAATGTTTGGAAATGCCTCTTTAAATCTGTGGCAGTTTTGTAAGGCTAAACAATGCTTCTACTATCGATACTAATATTTTAGCTTTTTCTACAAGATATATTAACACAATACTGTTGCCTTTAAAAGACTTACTATTTTATGACTGTGATATAACAAGATGACACATAAGGAACAGTGTTATGAGTTTTTCTAATTACTAACATTGTGTTATAATCCCACGTTTACCCGCTCACGCTGCCTGCTGCTTACCCCTTGGAAGTTGGAATTTGAAATATAAAACCAAAGTAACCTACCGAACCTAGCGATAGCTGCAAAGAGAGACCAGAGACCTCTACACCAGTTTCATGTTCCTATTTGTGAAATATTTGTTACACATTTTTTCTACTACATCTCTTCTTCCATTCCTCCCTGTCTTCTTTTTATGTCACCATCCAGGCATCTATTGGGGCTTTTTGATTATATTCTACCCACATTTCTCAATCCTGCGTATGCCTGTAATGTCTAAGGGGAGCCATGCAGTGGGCTGACAGTATAATTATCCACACCTCCACATGTGACTCAACCAAAGCTCTGCCCTCCTTATGGACAGCACATGTACATGACCCTGGTTTACACCAGATGTGTGCTTGGGCAAGCCCCCCAAACCAGTCTCTCCCCCCAGGACAGGTGAGCTGATACAAGCTACTTGCACCCAACTCCTCTGCCAGGCTCCTCCATTGTCTGAGCCTTGAATTAAATTTGGGTCTTTTGGATTGCATTCAGGGCTTCACCCTTCTGTTCCACAGAGCTAAGTCCTCCCTCTCTTTTTTTACTGTTAACTATGACCTTTCCAAGCCATTCTGTATGACTGTATCCATGTCATTGTTGCTGGTTAATTGCTATGACATATATAAAAGGGTAATGGATTAGTCCTATAGGACATCAAGTTCCTATATGAAAGTAGCTTAACTACAATGTATGCTATCTCAAGACCGTGACACAGGTGATTCAGGCTGTCTAGGGTAGTCTGTTAATAGCATTTAATGAAACATTTAAAGTTTTGGATGTAAAGAAGTGTTTGGCAACATTTTTATAGTTTCCCTTATTTAGTGCTAGTGTCATAAATGCACATTTATACAATAGCTTATTGTACAGCACCATGCAAAAAATTGGGAAAGGCAAATAAGTTAAATATTGCACTGCAGTAAAGCAATGTCTTGATTTTATTTTTTGAGATGGGGTAGAGTTCAACTCTTGTCATTAAAACAGTTTGGTTAAATATTATTTCATTATGGTTTCTTTCTTTTTAAGAAAGTCAGCACACTTCATAACTACTTGTTTATTTTGTCCATCTTTACCGCTTTCAGACATGTATTCAGTACCACCGTAAATTTTGTTTCCTTTGATGACTTGTTTAACTTGCATATCACTGTCTCAAAATCCACTATTTCATGCATGCTACTAGTTCTCATCTTCATTTTATTTTCCAGACTTCATTTGTATTAAAGTGCATTTGAATGGAATTTGTTCCATTATGCTTCCTTTCCATGTATGTCACATATACTATACTTAATTTTTATTTCCGTTAGGCTCAAAGTTTCTTTATTCATTTTGTTAAAAGATGTGTCATGACAAATGGCTAACCCTTTTCTGCATATTCACAATTAACTGTAGCATGGCTAACCCTTTTCTGCATATTCACAATTAACTGTAGCATTAAATAAACAGAATAAAAGTAAAAGCATTTTAATATTATTAGAATAAAATACAAATGCACATTTTACCCTGTTGTAAATATAGCTATTTCACTTTATTTTGCTTTACACAGGTTAGCAAGTTAACAAAGAACATTCAGAATATGTAACAATACAAGATATCTCATACAAGTACTTAACTTGCGCTCACTATAAGCTCAACATAATGATTCACTCTTGAACTTAAGGTAGTGTGTGCCTTAAAGTAAAAAATAATATAAATAAATAAATAAGACAATTGCCATAGAGTCATGTACTTCCGTCTTCATATAATACATGCAAGTGTCTTTCGCTGGCAAACTAACAGGAAATACAGACAAAATGTACATTGTGCTTCACAATTTTCATAGGACGTTAACTGCCTCTGCTCAACTACATCAATATTTAATTCATACATACCTCCCGATAGTACTGCTGCGACTCCCTCTCATAATTCTCGTTGTTGCTTGCTGCCTGTATTCCTGGTTCCTGCTTGCAGCCAGCTCGTAAAAAAAAATTAAAACAAACATTACCGGTATAAAATGTAATCCATTAGGGTTGCCCGGTTGCTTACTGCTGTATTCCCGCTCGCAGACAGTCGGAAATAATGACGTGAGCTCTTGAGCTCAATTCCGACTGGCTGGTAGCCCTGACGGCACTGACGTCATCGCACACGTGATGACGTCAGCCCCGACAGCGCGATTTTTAAAAAAAATAAATAAATAAAGCAAAAAAATCGGAAATGAAGGGGTGCCAATCGGGAATCGTGGCACCCCTTCATTTGGACCCCAAAACTCGGTAAATACAGAGTAATTCGGTATGGTTGGGAGGTCTGAGGGGTCTGACAGCATACTGCTGCAGCAGTTTATCAACAGTGGCATGCAGTGTCAGTAGCTGACTTTCTCAGCTCTGAAGCTGGATGCCGAACTCCATTAAAGGTTCCAGTGCATACTTGAGAAACTTAAAACTCATATGCAGATTATGACTCTGCAGGTGGTCAGAAATAAAGATAATTTTAGCAGACCATGGCTCTGCAGACAAATACCATGAATTTAGAGTTCGCCACATGTCCAGGCTTCTGCTAATCACATTCCCAAGATTCAACTATCTGGTAGATGCATGCCTAATAATCTTGAGGAGGGTCAGTGTCTATGAACAAAGCAAAATTCTTGCAGTTTATATGCATTGGAACTAAAATGGCAGTACACATTTGATATAAGTTCTTCAACTGATGAATGCAATACTTTTACACCATCCTTGCTACATAGATCAGTCAGGTGGCACAAGTACCCTGTTAATAATGGTGGGCTTGTTTTCCAGTCATTGAGGCAGCATTGTCTGAAGAAAACTCCACAACATTAGAAGCTGGAATGTTAAAGCATCAATCAATGCTTATCCAGTTCCTGACACACATTCTGGCATATGAAGGAACCATATGACATTTTTGCCTGCCTTTCATCAAGGTAACAGACAAGGATCACAAAAATTTGCCATCACCCTTTGCTTTGGTTCATATACAGACAGAATGGTGATTTCTGGCAGTTGGCAGCAGCCTCATTTTGGTAATGAGGCTGCATTACATTCCATGCTTTGTCAATCCACATCTAATTTTCCTGAGAACACCTTGATTCTATCCACATTTCTTCATAAATTTCATAAATTTCAAGATGTGGCCTCCTGCTGCAATTGTTGTGTTTATCAAACAGTGACACAAAACAAACCTCTGCTTCAACAACCTTTTTACTTGCTAAACTCTGAGGTCAAAAGAAGTCTGCCATTGTCCTTCCAGCTATATGATGCATGCTTACAGTTCTGTCTTGTGTTTCTTACTTTTGGCATGTCACTACAGATCATGTTTATTTATTTATTTATTTATCATTTGTTGACCGGGAAAGTCCGACTAGGTTCCACAGAGCCTGTTTTCAGCGGAGGCCCGGGGAGAAATGCTCCATGTCATCCACCATGAAGAATTGTGAAATCAGTTTCACAGGTCTCGCAGAAAGCATACTTTATTCCATACCTACCCATAGAAAGCCAGTCAAAGGTGCTTGCCCAACTTGACTGAAAAACTGTGCATCTCCTCCTCTTCATTGGAGTGCTATCTATATCCATATCCTTGTCCCCATTGTGATTTGGGCGGTCTGTACCTAGCAGGTATGTAAAACAATGGTGCTACTGAATAAGCACAAAGAAATTGGGCTATACCGCAGGAAAAAAAGTAGCAGAACACTCTCCTGAAAAATGGGGCAACAGGCCCACAACCTGCCCACATCACTGGGAAATTGCTGCCTCTGCACCATCTCTTCCTGCTCATCTATGTTCCTTTTGCTCATTATAAAGGCCTGCATGATCAGATTAGGTTTACTTCTGCTTGTTGAGTGTGTGTCACTCCTTTGCTTTCACAATGACACTTGCAATCCTCCAGTGCTTACTTGACCACTTAACTAGTTTTGCAGAAGGGAGAGTGATTTTCATTGCAAAGATGATATTTGCAGTATGCTCAAAACACTCTTGATACTTCCTGCACTCCACTTCACTATTAGCACTTCAGATATGTTCTAGGCCTGCCCTGCATACTGGTCTGTACCTGGCAAAGATGCCTAGTTTAGATTCTAAAAGTTAATACAAACTATGACCCTCTGTACTTTTTAGAGAATGTGACATTAAAAGAATAAACATGAGAGTGTGGACATAAATGTGAATATACACAAAACTTTTACTTATCAGGTCTGACTTAGAGTGGTTGTGACCAAAAAATGCAATAACTCGCATCTTTAACCAAAGCAGACATACCATATCCCAACAAGGGAAATTTGTAGAACAAGAATTCCTAATATCCTACTTTAAAATCTAAATATCACACTTTACCTGCAATAGAAAGATCCATTATAAGGAATATATAGGTAGCTAGTAAAGCTGCAATGATACTAGCATGAACCTGCTTCATTTCCAGTTTTGGAAACACTACTGCAAAATAAAGCCACTGGGTAATACAGTAGGAAATATAGAAAAGTTTACATTGGAACCTCACACCTGAAAAGCCCATAGTTCATAAAATAGATCAGTAAATATAATATGCTTTGCATCAAAATACGTTAGCTAAGCAATATTCAGCATGACGCATGACTAACTGCATTGTAGCTATTGAACACATTTTACAGCAACCTATGTTTCTTAGTCATTAAATCAGTAGTTGTGACAAGACTCATATATTTAGTCTTGCCCCCGGATTCTCTATGCCTTGCATGGCATGCAGGATTAGTGCAGGAGCTCCAGCAGACAATATGTCTGCCGTGCGATCCAGGAACAGCCTGCAGGGGCATGCACGAGTGCTCCTGCACTAGTCCTGCACGGACTAAGCCCCTGTATGCAAATCACCCCATTTGCAGGAGAAATCTAAGCAAATGAGGTGAATTTACAATCCATTTACAATCCAGAAAGCTTGCAACCGGCCGGGCAGGACTAATGTAATCTGCAAAAATATATTCGGTTAGCAATCGAGTACATTTCTGCAAAATCCAAAGCGGTGCTGTGACAGCTCCAAATAAAGGCTGAATATCACTCAGGAAGCATGTCAATGGCCAAGTATAAGGCCAATGGCATTGCAAGCAACATAAAAATAAAACAAAAATCAACTTTAATTTTTTTTAGCCGATCTCAGCTGTTTAATTGTAGGACAGCGGCGTGCAAATGGGATTGGGGGGAAATAATAAAATAAACCTAAAATAAGCATTCTAACTAAAATCACTAATCTGCCATGCAAGTCAATGGCAGGCAGAAGACAACATGGTGAGTAGTGGTTGCTAAGGGGGAAGGCTCAGTGTGAGACATGCAACTATGCATTAGCAGGCATTCCTATGCAAATGAGGGGAATGATATTGAATCCCAGTTTTCCCCAGCATGCTAGTCAGGTCCCAACAGTGTAAGAGCAGGAATAGCTTGGTACAAGCCTAGGAGGTAGCTGACATCATGGGGGTGTGTGTCAGGCATACTGTAAGTGGACTGGAGCCCTGTGCCTCAGATTTGTTCCTAGCTAAGCACAGCTAAGCAAGGGGGTGTATCTGAGTCTGCTTAGCAGTCTTTACATTGCCAAAGTGGGTGTGTGCGCTGCACACCAGGTTTTAAAGGTTAAAAACAAAAGTTAAACCAGGAAATAGCAGCTCTGTACACATGTGAGCACTCTGTTTGTGCGGCGCACTCCCGGGCTTAAACAGGAAGGCAATGCGAAGGGAAAACAGCAATAGGAAGGTAATCTAGTAGAACTAGCATAGCTGTCAGTGAAATGTAGCAGAATCGGCCAATTACACAGGCAGCAGACCAACCCAGCCCAGAACAGTACTATAAACTATGCAAACACCTTCCCCTCTGGTTTTTCCCACACTCTACACCACCGGTGTGTACAAGTGGGGAACTTTTAACACTCACAACAGCAAAATGATAGGGGCTGCAACAGCTATCATACAACAACTTGTGGAAGAGGCTGAGGGTGGTGAGGATGTGAGTGCTGTCGACCAGCAGATAAGAGTGTACAGACCCAGGGTAACCTATCAGGGGCTACATGAGCTGGAGATATTGGAGCACTATAGGGTGGACAGGGACCTCCTACAACAAAATGTTGAGCTGTGCCAGCCATGCTTCACATACAGAACTAACAGAGGGGAACGCATCCCAGTGGATGCCAAGGTATGTGTAGGCCTAAGAATACTAGCTACAGGTACCTTCCAAAGGCCAACTGGGGATATGATGGGGATCTCAAAGGCATCAGCATCCAGGGTACTCCACCAGTTCCTGGATGCCATGTCAGCACATGTCGGTGAGCATGTATATTTCCCCAACACCCGTGAGGTGATGGCCAGCAATATGCAACTGTTCCAGCAAATAGCAGAATACCCTGAGGTAGTGGGTGCTATAGACTGCATGCACATATACATGCATCAAAGTGCCACCAGTGAGTAGGATAGGGTCTACATCAACCGCAAGGGCTTCCTCTCCATCAACTGCCAGGTCGTGTGCGATGCCCAGTACATAATAGTGAATGTGTGTGCTGGCTGCCCTGGAAGCTATCACAGTTCCCACATCTGGTATCTGATGCAGCTGTACCAGAGATTTGCCAGTGGGGACATCCCTCACTGTCACCTAGTGGGGGATGCTGGATACACACTGGAGCTGTGGCTGATGACACCCATCAGACATGCACATACACACAAAAACTCCAAGAACTCCACGATGAGGTACATGCACAGACCAGAATTATAGTAGAGCATGTGTTTGGGATGCTCAAGTCATGGTTTCAGTGCCTGGACACATCCGGTGGAGCCTTGCAGTACTCACCAGCTACATGTACCCTTGTATGTGCCATGCTACACAATATAATCCTGCAGAAACAGCTGCAGCAGGAACAGCATGGGGCAGGACTACACATGCCCCACCATTGCCAAGGCCTGCACAGGCACAGAGTGACTCAGAGGAGGAACAACCTGAGCCTGCCCCAGTAGGCAGAAGGAGGCTTGCCCAGTATGCCCTGGCCTTGGCAAAGAGGCAACGCACAGCACATACACTGACACAGGAGGGACCCAGGGAATAACACCTCTCTCTGACTCTCACATACAGTAAAATGGATGTCAAACATTACACTACCTGTGCTCAACCATGTGTAGGGATTGTACTATGTGTGTCCGACATAGGCAGCCCTGCAGCACCACCTTCAATACTTGGACACCCACAAGGTAAGTGACTCACACATGCCAGTCAGGGGGGTTCACATACCCAACAACAGTCACAGCCAGCAGGACATGTGTAAACAAAGACTGTGCTATGGCCTCTGAATGATGGCTATGGGTACCCCCCCCCAGGCCTACACAGATAGACTACAGCAGGTCAAGCAGTGGGACATTAGTTATGAAGGGAAGGAAGTCAGAAACTAATATGTAGGTAAATCAAAGCTAAGATCTGTAGAACACTGGTATGCCTCTAGTCAGCATGATAGGTAAGAATACAGAATGAAATGGAGTACCTGACATACCAGTACAGTCATAGCAAATGTGTACAAGTGTCAGGTGTGCCCCCCCCATCCTATGCAGTAATGTAATAACAGTCAGGTGTGTCCCCCAAATCCTATGTAGAAATGTAGAAATAGTCAGGTGTGACCCCCACCTGGTGTAGAAATGTAGAAATAGTCAGTTATGCCCCCCATCCTATGTAGAAATGTAGTAACACTTAGGTGTGGCCCCCCAACTATGCAGAAATTTAGTAACAGTCACGGCCAAATGATCCATGGATACCCTGCAGAAACAGTATGCTACCTGTAGGTGTACAACACAAAGGTCAGCAGTGCAGTACAAACTACCTGGACTCAATCCACATATTCAATACAGACGGGCATACTGGGCATGCTCACACACTTAGAGAAATGAAAGCAATGTCAGTCAACAACATACTGAAAAGGTCATACTGGGAATGTGCACACACCTAAACACATGAAGGCCATATCTGCAAACACCAGTGGATCAGACATATCTGACACTCGTAGATGTTAGTGCAGACACTCCCAGTATGCACCACACATGCTTTGCACATACAGTTGATAGGAATAAGACATATATCTAAGGACAATACACAATAATAAGCCAAAGGTAGACGTATATAGATGTGTGGAAGAGGGTGACTGTGACAAGAAGCCATCCAGGCCTGTCCCACTCAGCACAAAGCTAAAGGGCCACAACCACATGAGGTTCAGATGTCACTCACTCTAGATAATAGCCACCGGTGTCTGTCAGCATTACAGACTATGTGGTGCATGTGCTAGCTGTGCAACATGACTGTACAAGGAAGTAGTCATCTAGCAGCTGTATACACATACCTGTGAAATTTGACCCTTTGTCTGCCCGCATGTGGTGTGTCAACCTCTAGATGAATGGGTTATGGCCCATGCACACACACACACTGCTCAGGTCATCCACTGTGAAATACACCTTTGGGAGAGTTGTAGCCCAGTAATCTTTGTGGCGTGTCTCATAACTGTGTACTGCTGTAGTGTGATAAACTAGTTAGGTAGGAGTTGCAATCCCAGACATGGCAACTGTGTGTGTGTTTGTGAGTGTGTCTGTCTGTGTAGAGAGCAATACTTTTTGGGTAGTCACACTCTCTATAACTCAAATGCTCCACTTTGGTAAGGCTGCTGATGTCATCCACCTAGAAATACATCTCTGGGAAGGTTGTAGCTCAGTAATCTCTGTAGCACGTGCCATAACTGCATACTGCTGTAGTGTGATAAATTATTTAGGTAGGAGTTTTAATCCCAGACTTGGAAAGTGTGTGATTGTGTGTGCGTGTGTCTGTGTAGAAAGCAATGCTTTTTAGGGTAGTCACAATCCCTAAAATACAAATGCTCTACTTTGGCAAGGCTGCTGATGTCATCCACCTAGAAATACACCTCTGGGAAGGTTGTAGCCTGGTAATCTTCGTAGTGCATCCTATAACTGTATACTGCTGTAGTATGATAAATTAGTTAGGTAGGAGGTCTAATCTCAGACTTGGCAAGAGTGTGTGTGTTTGTCTGACTCTGCATAGAAAGCAATGCTTTTTATAGTAGTCACACTCCCTACAATACAAATGCTCTACTTTGGTAAGGCTGCTGATGTCATCCACCTAGAAATACACCTCTGAGAAAGTTGTAACCCAGTAATCTCTGTAGCGCGTCCTATAACTGCTTACTGCTGTAGAGTGATAAATTAGTTAGTTAGGGGTTCTAATCTAAGACTTGGCCAGTGTGTGTGTGTCTGTCTGTGTAGAGAGCAATGCTTTTTTAGAGTAGTCACAGTCCCTACAATTCAAATGCTCTACTTTGGCAAGGCTGCTGATGTCATCCACTTAGAAATACACCTCTGGGAAGGTTGTAGCCCAGTAATGTCTGTAGCATGTCCTATAACTATACTGCTGTAGTGTGATAGAATAGTTAGGTAGGAGTTCTCCTCCCAGACTTGGTAATTTTGTGTGTGTGTGTGTGTGTGTGTGTGTGTGTGTGTGTGTGTGTGTGTGTGTGTGTGCGTGTGTGTGTGTGTGTGTGTGTGTGTGTGTGTGTGTGTGTGTGTGCAGAGAGCAATGCATTTTAGGCTAGTCATACTCACTACAATTCAAATGCCCTACTTTGGCAATCCTGCTGATTTAATTCACTGTGAAATACAACTTTGGAGAAGGGGCACTCCAGTATTCTCCGTGGTGTGTCCTATAACAGCATCATGCTGTAGTCTGATATAGACCTCTGGTAAGGGTTCTATCCCCACACATGGCAGTTGTGGATGTTTTGTGTGTGTCTATGTTTGTGTTGGGAGCAATGCATTTTAGGCTAGTCATACTCACTGTAATTCAAATGCCCTACTTTGGCAATTCTGCTGATGTCTTTCACTGTGAAATACACCTTTGGGGAAGGGGCACTCTAGTAATCTTCATGGTGCATCCTATAACAGCATCATGCTGTAGTGTGTGTGATATAGACCTCTGGTAGGGGTTCTATCCCCACACATGGCAGTTGTGGAAGTTTTGTGTGTGTGTGTGTGTGTGTGTGTGTGTGTGTGTGTGTGTGTGTGTGTGTGTGTGTGTGTCTATGTTTGTGTAGGGAGCAATGCATTTTATGAAAATAAGATAAAAAACAGATGTATGGTAGAGGTCAGTATCATACAACAAAAAGTCCAAACTGAGATAAAATAGGGAGCAATGTGTTTTAGGTTAGTCACACTCACTACAATTCAAATGCCTTACTTTGGCAATCCTTCTGTCATTCACTGTGAAATACACCTTTGGGGAAGGAGAATTCCAGTAATATTGGTGGTGCATCCTATAACAGCATCATGCTGTAGTATGATATAAAACTCTGGTAGGGGTTCTATCCACACACATGGCAGTTGTGGATGTCTTGTCTGTTTGTGTATGGAGCAATGCATTTTAGTCGCACTCACTACAATTCAAATGCCCTACTTTGGCAATCCTGCTGATATCATTCACTGTGAAATACACCTTTGGGGAAGAAGAACTTCAGTAATCTCTGTGGTGCATCCTATAACAGTGTAGTGCTATAGTGTAATATACTAGTTAGGTAGGAGTTCTAATCCCAGACATGATAGGTGTGTGTGTCTGTGTTTGTCATTCATATCCTGTGTGGCTGTGAGTGTGTAACAACTGGACTCAATGTGGAGTGGGTTTTGCCAACTTCTTATATGTTGGGCCAAGTAGATATCACAATGTCCACCATACAGGGATAACAGATGTGAAATAGCCAAGAGGCTGGGGTGCAAATCCATACCCCTAAATGTGACATCAATACCAGCTGAACAACGTTAGCAACCATTGAATTACACAGGGTACACTCTCAACCTATGTCTCATACACACACACACACTTGCCTAGGCAACAGCTGAACAGCCACTATGTTGATAGCACCCTGCATATTGCCCACTGATAGTAACCATGTTGTGATTGCAGTGGGCTACAGAGGGCATGCACCCTGCCCATCAGTCCAATAGGCATGTACATGCCAAAACGTGCACCTCCCCCATGTTCTCCACTGGAGACCTGCAACACCTGTGTGCCATCAAATGTGACTCACAAAGGACATAACATGCCTGAAACACAAGCCCTGTAAGGACAGATGCCACTGACACCAGGGAATACTGGGTATCATGCTATCAATTTAGGTGCAGGGCCAACCTGTTGTCCATGAACAGTTACTGCCACATGAGGCCAGGACTAGCACATCTGATGATAATGATCTGTGTACACAATATGGGCCAGACATGCCTGGTACAGTTCCACATGTCACTGTACATGCATATGGGAGGTGTGCACATCCTAGACATTGTCCATATCATGGTTGAAGAAACACATACATGGCAAGCAGTGCACAGAGTTGGCCACATGCAATAGTCACCCAGGTGACTGGATGGTGAATACAATACCCACCTGTGTGGGCAACTCCAAACACTACACCCCTTAGTCACAATGCAGACCATTGTCATGTGGCCTGATGTCAAGGTATACCCATCACCTAGCCTTGTATAGCCATCTGGCACCGTCAACCACAACACACCCATGAAGCAGTGCACACAGGCATATCAGTACTGGCACCTGTGTCTGTGTGTGTGGTGTATGATGCGTATGACCACATTCACACTCACTATGACCCCCATTGCCATACTGAAGCATGCTGTCTGATGTCAGACACCTCACATACCCTTTGCACATATAACCTCCTTATGACCCCTGTGGTTCATGTGATACCTACACAGCATGGTGTTGTGGCAATCCCACTAGTGATGAGTTGTATTCCTGGCCCTGCCAAGTGTGGCAGTGTGTGTGCATCCCTGTGAGAGTGTGGCAGTGTCAACGCTGACACCTGTTTATGTGGGCAGGCACATGTACTACACCTACCACATAGCTACAATATCCCTGTTGCAAATGTCACTCACCATCACATATATGTTCTGAGGGCACCCAACATGTAACATATGTGACGCATTCAATAACTGCATGGACATGTGATAACACTACACAGTCATTGGGGGTTTGATACCCTATTCTGGTAGGTGTGTGACACAAACATGCATAGGTTTTACTCTCCAACCCCTCCCTGGCTTTTCTGTGCCTCTGTCTGCCTCCCTTACTCCTTCTCTCGTGGATGTGGAGACTTGCATCTGCTTTGCTTAGGCAGCAGCATGTGTATTTTAAGTGATGCTCAGGATCAGCTGATGGTCTCTGCACAAATTGCAGCCCTCCTCTAGCTGATTACATGTGGAACAGCTGTGGCAACATTCCTATAGCCAATTGCATGGAAACACACACCAATATCTAGGAACATCATGATGGTGTTAGGTCTTTCATTCACTGTGAGCAGGAACTCGATCTGTTGTTTGGCAAACAGCATCTCAGATGGATTGGGGTTTACATCTAACAACATACACTGTGGAAACAGGCCAACACACAGGAGGGGGATGTGCCTGACCTGACTACAGACTGTAAGTGCTGCTATACTGAATTTGGAGTAATGTTGGTTTAACAGGGTGTGTGTGGATATGGTTGTCCTACATGTTTTCATACCTGCCATGCCAGTGCTATGTTTATGAAGGAACACCCATCTGTAGGGCCATCTGCAGACTGGCCAGTGTGCGGTGCCTTTTGTTTCAGGTGTTACCCACGGAGCACCTATCTGTAAACTGCAAACAGTATTGTGAGGATTGCAGTCTGTAGATGGTGACAGCTGTGAGAGTTACTGACTTCATATCCCTCATAGGACAAACGGTGCAACAAACCCTGTTCCAACAGTAAATTTATGAGGTTGTCACAGCAACATGTCAATATTGGCCCTGTGTATGTGCTTCCAGCTACAACCCTGACAGCCTTTGTACATATGTCATGCAGGAAGGGGTGCATATGTACTGTACACCATAATTACTGGCATCATATCTGATAACAAGCCAGTGAGATATCAGACTGTTACACATGTAATGTATAGTAGGGGTTATATTTCATGACATAACCTGGACATTCTGTGGTTGTGTGTACAGTACTGAGGCCTGTGTACTTATGGTGATTGTTGGCAGTGCGTACATTGTTAATATGTACCTTGGTCTGTGTATGGACTGTGGTAGATGTCATTGTTCTTGGTCCTGTTCTATTTGATGTTACATGCTGCTCCACTGTATGTTACCCTATCGGCTTACATGCTTGTAGGGCCATACACGCACATGTCCAATACCACAGACAGGCAGTGGACCACACTGTGTAGTGGCCTAGTATATGTAGGGTGAGTGTGTGTGTGGCACATATGAGGTTGGTGTTGAACAGATAGTCTATATACTGTAATAATGTAGTTGTGGCTGTGTTCACACTGGTTGTGGTGATGCACTTACACACAGGTGTATGTTACTCTGTGCTGTGGCATGCCTGTAGAGTCTGCTATCTATGTGCAGGTACATGTGCATTCTCCCATAGGAAATGTAGGCCAGTGTTGAGCTGGTCCAACTGTAGCCTGCACAGTACTTTGTTACATGCCTAGCAGCTTTGTGTACTTACCTAGTGAGATGTAATGTCCTGTTACTTGCCAGATGTACTGCTGCCGGGCCAACATAACAGTCATGTATGTCAGACAGAGCAGTGGGATGCTGTACAGATGTATGTCAATATCTAGTGGGTGGTACGTGGCCATGGCACCCCCTTACCAGTGGTTATTATGTGGCAGGACAGACAGGGATGTGTGAATGCATAACCTATGGGGGCAAATGCATACCGGTAGTTACGTGTTATACCCATCTACATGGCTGTGAACATCCACATTGTCAGGATTGGTCCACATGTCTTGCACTAAGGGGTATGTGTATACCTCTGGACTGTCCAGAGTGTGTCAGACTGTCCACATATATTAGCCATTATCTCTGCTGTAGTCCACAGGAGCATTACATGATAGCAGTGGTACTGTACTATGATGTCCTTAGAATGTCTGTCAGTAGCCAATGGTGCACATGTTAAAAGCAGATGTGACCTGCCACACACACCATATCTGGGATGACAGTCCCTATTACAGTAGCAATACTCTACAAGTATACCTGCTATACATGCATTACATCCCCTTGCACTATGAAGTTTGGTCTACAGGGGCTGAGGTAGGGCTGCACTCCATGTCAGCACATATGGTGATGATATATGTACATATACAATTCCAGATATCTATATAGACATACATATATACATATCGACATACATAGATGGATATGTGTATGTACATAGATATACAAATAAACACCCAGATATATACATATATAGAGCAACATATGTCTACACATATACAGACAGAGATACATATGCACATATATGTATGGATATCTATATATATTTTGACAGTAGTAGGTATATCAGAATAGATATGTATGCACAGATAGTTATTGATATCTGCATATATACCAACATAACTAGGCATATCTGTACACATATGATGTGCATATATATATATATATATATATATATATATATATATATATATATATAGCTATATATATACATATATCTATATATACATATATGTATATCTATGTATACATATATCTATATATACACATATGTATATGGGAGCGTTACAGAACCCTGAAAGCCCAAAGTCCTGAAGAACATCAGGGGTGAGCTGCTTAAGGTATATGGATGTACATTACCATACAATCCGCCTTGGTTAAATGCAGGCCTACTGCCACCTGCCATACAGACTGTTCTGTTTGTCAGTGTGCTTGTAATGGTGTCAGTTGTGCCTTGTTATGTAACAGTTACATCCCATTGTGTCAACTGAGGCCTTTACCCCTAGGGATTGTCTACAGAGTGTCGATGGAGGCTGCTGAACTATAAACCTGCATTACTTACTTGATGGCCTTGGCCTGAACAGTGACATTTATTAACTTTTCCAGATGACTGTATTAGTATAACTGTTTCACAGTTGCATTACTTAGTATATATGGATGTCCGTGTCTAAGCAGCTATATGACATGGCATATACAATTGTAATAATACACAAATAAAGCTTTCCCATTTATGCACACCTGTGTGTGGTGTTATATCCTTTGATATCTCTGTGGGTATACGTTGCAGGCAATGAATGTCATTTCTGTGGGTGGCTCATTCAGTCTCCAGTTGGTAAGGTGGTAACTGTAGGAATAGTGGCTGTTCCATATTGTGAGCATGTACTACATATGTAACTTACTGTACATATCTGTGTGTGTGTATGTGTAGTTACATATATATATATATATATATATATGTATATATATATATATATATATATATATATATATATATATATATATATATATATATATATATATATATATATATATATATATTTATATATATATATATATATATATATATATATATATATATATATATATATATATTGCCGGGTATACGTGTTTGGTTGTGGGGGGGTATACCTATATTGTTTGGGGCCTCTCAACCCCAGTAATGGTGCATGTGGACATATATGATTTAGTTATTTTCCCATTGATATCTACAGATGTATGTCCATATAGGGTCTATATTATAACATCAAATTTTCTAAAGTTTGAATGTTATAATATCGAACCAGTTTTGTTGAACGCTGAAAACAGCGAAGGTGCAGGACACCGAATTCTTTCCCAGGGAAAGAATTTGGTGGGCCATTGCTGTGGCTTTGCTGATTTCAGCGTTCGATATGTTGGAGCTTTACGGGTCAGGTTCAGGTAAGTGTGCGATTGTGTGTAGGTTAGGGTTAGGGGGCGAGTTAGGTAAGTGAGGGTTAGGGAGCAGATCAGGTAAGTGTGCGGTTGTGTGTAGCTTAGGGTGAGGGGGCGGGTTTGGTGAGTTAGGGTTAGGGTGTGGGTGAGGTGAGTGTGTGATAGTGACGGACCTTAGGGTTAGGGTCGGGTTAAGGTAAGTGGATAGCTAGTAGTGTATGTAAAGTTTAGTTTAGATTTAGGTGTAGGATTTTAAGTGTATGTATGTGGATTGCTGTTTTTGTGTGTGTTTGTGTTGTGTGTATGTTTCTCAGAATAGCAATTTTTTCCCTGGGAAAAAAAAATTGCTATTCTGACTGTTCGATGTTTGCGGATTTCAGTGTTTAAGGTTTGATATTATAACATTCGATCTTTGTAGATTTCGATGTACTAATATAGACCCGTCTATATATACCTATATAGATATGTATATCTGCTTACATATATATAACTATGTCCATATATACCTACATAGATATATATCTGCTTACATATATGTAACTTGTTGTGTATATTTAGACATATAGGTGTAGAGATATATATCTATAGATGTAGGCATTTGCATGTATATATATATGCTCATATATATTTCTATATAAGTATATATTTCTATATGTGTGTGTGTGTGTGTGTGTGTATGGTTCCCATTCAGAAGCCTGAAACATCATAAGCCTGAAAATCAAAATCCTGAAACCAAAAGCCTGAAAATTCAGAATCCTGAAAACTCAAAATCCTGAAAGCCCAAAATCCTGAAACTCAAAATCCTGAAAACACAAAATAGACATACTGATGTCATTGTGGCTTTGCTATTGTTAGCCCTGTGGTGTTAGGTCATGCGTTGGGGTCAGGTAAGTGTGCGGTTGGTTTTATGTTAGGGTTAGGGGCGGTTTAAGTGAGTTAGGGTTAGGGCGCAGGTTAGGCATGTATGCAATAGTGACAAATATTGGGGTTTGAGGCAGTTTAAGTGAGTTAGGGTTAGGGCGCGGCTCAGGTGAGTGCGATAGTGACGGACCTTAGGGTTAGGGTTAGGGTCAGGGTCAGTTGGTAGATATTAGTGTCTTTATAGTGACATATTAGCATTATTTGTGTTTTCAGGATTTTGAGTTTCAGGATTTTGGGCTTTCAGGATTTTGGGCTTTCAGGATTTTGAGTTTTCAGGATTCAGAATTTTCAGGCTTTTGGTTTCAGGATTTTGATTTTCAGGCTTATGATGTTTCAGGCTTCTGAATGGGAACCGTGTGTGTGTGTGTGTGTGTATATATATATATATATATATATATATATACCTATATAGATATATTGTATCTGTTTAGATATTAATATATTTACACACACACACACACACACACACACACACACACACACACACACACACACACACACACACACACACACACACACAGACAAACACACATACACACACACACACACACACACACACACACACACACACACACACACACACACACACACACACACACACACACACACACACACACACACATACATACATCTAAATGCTGGAATACATTCCCTATACTGTTGAATGACTGGGCTGGATGATATGTTTTGAAAACATCAGGGTTATGTATGTCTGACATGGCATAGTGGTAAATCACTTTGGCTATAGAGTGCGGGCTCCTTGCAGAGGCTGTTTATTTTGTTGCTGGGCAGAACACGAGCTGTTGGATAGAGTGATTAAGGCACTTTTAAGCAGTTGCAAATGGGTTTGCATGGGTTTGTGCAGAGGTAAGCACTGCTATCTTCCGGTTACAATTTCTTATACTCAGCTTCTAAATTGCTTAACCTGTGTAGGTATAGCCTACCCTCACTCAAACAGGCTTAAACCCACTTACTGCTGCTTAAAAGTGCTTACTCCCGCTTAACCCCATACTAATTTCTTCAAAAGAAAAGAAAAAGGGGTTGATAGGAATGTGGTGAAAAAAGGGGCACAAAGAGGGGAAAGACAGTAGGGAAAATAACCAGGGATATGCAGAAAGGGTGTAGGGAAGGTCCATAGCTGCCCATTTCTTCTACAGCAACAGCTGTGCATATACACTGAATTTGGAGGTAGATTTGGACACTCAAACCCTTGGGAGGGGGTGAGGACAACAAAGATAATTGTGATGCCAATTAGACTGGATTACATGTATCCAGTGGACACATGCGAAATGGACAACTATGTATAGGGTGAGTTTTTTTTGTGGGAACAGATTGCCTTTTTTTTTTTTCAGGTGAGAGTGGGATGTTGGGGAGGGGTCGTAGGTATATCTGGGGAGGTAGGTTGGGTACATTAACAGACAAGACAAACAAGAAGCATACAGTGGCGGTATATGACACATGTGGGGGGTAAACACCTTGATGGGGAGGGGTGTTGGGAAATCGGAATCCCACAAGCCCCCTAGTGGAAACAGTGGGACTGAGGTCCCCACCCAGGGGCAGTCACCACTGCACCTTCACAGCCCTGAAGGTGTCTATGCAGGGGGCTGAGTCGCAGAGCTAGTTTGACTCTAATCGTGACACATGGCCCTTGAGCTGGTGTAGAAGATCACCAAACTGATGGTTGATTTCTCTACGCACCATGACCCAGACCTGGTGATGGGTGACAGGTGCCTGTCTGCGACCACTCCTGGGGGGGTGAGCACCATCCCCTGAGGTGGTTCCACCTGAAGGTGGTGCAGGACCAATGGACAGGGAGGTCCCGGGTTGGGCCCCAGGTATGCTGGTGCCCGGTGCCATTGCCAGCTGAAGTGGAACAGGTGGGTCCACTGGGACCGGTCTTTCCAAGTGTGCTATAGTGTTTAGATGTCATCATCATATGTGGGTTAGTAATAGTCAACACATTCCAGGGTTAGGTATAACAGCATGCATAGATATTCCCATTAACCCAGACACCAGATACTGAATAGTTGCATAGCGAACAGAGCACATGCATATATGGGACTACAATGAGTCCACAATAAGAACAGCATGCAGGTACATTGATGGCACCATGCCACCAATGTTGGAATGATGCAATATAGTACATGCATGGGAACCATTAAAATATTTATCAAACAATTGGACATTATCAGAGTCATGTTATCTGTACCTTACAAGTCTTACTACACTATGCTATAGCCTTAGTTTGGACAGTGATATGGCTGCCGTCATCATTACACATGAACCGGTTTTACCTGCAGTATATACCTCTTACCTGGTATATCTGTGGAGGGAATGTTTGTTAACACTAACTGTTTCTACACATACTCCAAGATTCCATGCTGATGTTCTGCACATACCTTTCCAACTCTTTCTGCACAGATTCTAGCCATCTGTTGACCACATGCTGGTTTGCCAGGACATATCTAGAATATTGCCCTCTTCCACCTTTAGTGACCTGACACACACATATACATGCTTTCCTACACAGTTATATTATGTAGTACAGTGTGGGTGACAGTGACCAGTGATACTTTATTATTTAGAGAAACTGCAACACTCACAATTCCCTACAAGAGAAACTGCAACACTCATAATTCCCTACAATAACAGAGTGAACAGTACCAGTACAGGTTATAATGGTCTGTATTTCTCAGTGCAGTGTTCGTATCTGACATACCTGTGGGAGCAATGTTTGTTAGTGCTACCTGCCTGTTGCCACACAAACGTCCGGATTACACATTAGTATTATGCACATACATCTCACTCTGTTACTGTCCACACTCTGGTCACAGCTTGACAACATGGGAGTGTAGATAGAACATACTTGCAATATTACTCTCCTAACAGTTTTGGCGGTCGCTACAGTGACAGGTGTGTTCTCATAGATGTTTGACAATCACTTGTATTCTCTGTTTGCTGGCTAAACATCTGGGATCATCCCACAGACTTGACAGGGGGACAGGCAGCAGATATGGACCCATATACTGGACATTCTGGCCTCATCTGTACAGTTGTGGGGTATGATTCTGTATGCAGCCTACTTCCACTCCCAGGATTCAGACCATGGCAGTGTCTGCTACAATTTAAACACTGTCCATCACAGTTGTCTCTGCTATATAGATATTGCTGTATATCTCCTATCTGCTTTCTGTTTTATTAATCCCCTGTGCTTTTGCATTATGACATTGTATTACAACACTCTTATACAGATTTCGTAGTCAGTTATATGTTGTTAGCCCAGAATGTTCCCCTGCAAGTGCAGCAGTGCACGGCTTAAAGAGACAGTGATCCAAAAACAAAGCAGCCAGCACCAATGTGTAAAAAAAGTGTAACTTTTATTATAAAGTTATCACAAACAGACTGGTTTACACATTAGTTTCAAGCCTTCCTCACTGAGGAAGGCTTGAAACTAATGCCGAAACCAGTCTGTTTGTGATAACTTTATAATAAAAGCTGCACTTTTTTACACCTTGGTGCTGGCTACTTTGATTTTGAGTTATATGTTGTAGGACAGTGTGGGCAACAGTGATGTCTAATACCTCATTATTCAGAACAACTGCATCAGTCGCAATGCCATACAATACCACTGTGAATAGTACCAGTACTAGGTCTCATTCTTTTATTTCTGGACACAGTGTTGTTATCTGACAGACCTGTGGGAGGAATGTTTATTAGCACTACCTGAATGTTACCACACACAGTACCAGATTCCACATTACTATTATGCACATACATCTCACTCTGTTACTGCACACACTCTGCCCACAGCTTGACAAGTTGGGGTGTAAATGGGACACATGTGGCTTTTTAGTCACATAAGGTATTGGGGAGTTGCTAGCATGCCAGCTTTGTTCTCATAGATGTGTGTCAATCAGTTGTATTTCCTGTTTGCTGCCTATATGTCTGGGATCATCTCACTGATTTCCCAGGGGGACAGGTTGATAGGCAACAGATATGAGCCACTTTAATAGACATTCTGGACATATCTGTCCAGTTGTGGGGGTATGATTCTGTATGCAGACTGCTACCACTGGCAGGATTCGAAATATGGTTGTGTGTGCTAAAAAAACAACAGTTCACATCTCAATTGCATGTGTTATTCGGTTTTTGTTGTCTGCATTTTCCCTGTTTACTGTCTATGTGTCTCTCAGTTGTACTAAATGGCCTCTGGGGATTACACCTGTCATATACAGGCATTCCTACACATTCAATTTATGGTGCATAGTGTGGGTAACTGCTTAATACCTCAGTACTATTACATGATTGCAAATCTACATTATCATATGATACCAGAATATACATATGCAGTCCAGCAGTTATACCTGTTTTGTCAGGCTACTACGCTTTTATTGACATACAAACAATATGTGACTCTTCCTGCCATATTCTCTAGTGTATGCAGTACTTGCCTTGAACAATACAGGTTTTATACAGGCAATTAATTTACTACTACTTTTAGTTTTATTTCCTATGACAGCAAATGCATGAGTATTACTGACTGCCTTGCATCGCAACCTTTCCAGGTGACTAATGTGGGCCTCCTGGTATGCAGACTGCTCCATTGCAGCTGTGGGGGCCATAAGATGAATATTTAGCCATACCAAGCTGGCAATTATTACACACATATTGGGGTGATACTTACACATGACTGGAACTTCCCCTGCCTCTCTTGCCTCTTGGAGCCACTCCTTCAAGAGGTCCCCCTTACGCCACTTCAGGTCAGTATAGTGGTGCCTGATCTGCTCACCAGTTTAGGGTATGCCAGTGGCACTGATGAGGTCATGGTCGAGACAGTCCCAGGTCTCTGCCTTATATTGGGAGCCCTGGTACTGGCCCTGCTGCAGTGTCTGATCATGGTCTTTGACAAGGAGTCCTGCCATGACCTTGGACTCCAGGATGCACCAGCGCTGCGCCCAAAAGTGCACACCTTCTCCCCTTACTGCCATAGTGCCTGCAAGGGGAAGCTACAAGCAGTTATGAGATGTATTCCCACCAATTGGGTTTAAGTAGGGCCAATTTCCTTCACTTGTCCATGATTGGCCAGTTTTGAAAAGGCTAAGCTATGGGCAAACCTGCTTACCTAAGGTTGTCATTGTTTAAATGGGTATAACACTGGGCATAGTGGGTTAGCTGGTCTACATATTACTTACACCTCCTATGCTGGCCTGTGCAATGCTTAGCGTTGCTTACATTAGATTTTGCATTATATTTCCTTTTTGGCATTGATTTCTTATTCATTACATCTTATATATCTGCCTGGTATCCATGATTAATGTGTAGGTACACTCTATGCGGTCCTTGTGTTTTATTGGGGACTTCAACACTCTATTACAATTGCACCTCACTTCTGGGCTTATTGCTGTACTCCAGTTCACATAGTTATGTTGTGTAGTGGGTTATGGAACATATGACTGCATACTGATTCCTTTCACAGATTCAGTTTGGTTTTACTATGGTGATGACTTGTTTGCTGATATCTCATTCTTCTGTACTTCTGTGATGGTTTGATGGTTAACTACTGTGACTATGGTGTATAGGATCCTGGGGTCGAGACCTGCATGGCTGTTTATTTTGTTGATGGGCAGAACAAGGGCCATTGGATACAGAGTGATTAAGGCATTTTTGAGCAGTTGTAAGTGGGTTTGCGTGATGGTAAGCACTGCTAACCTGCCGTTACATCTGCTTACAGAGAGTTAGCTTTTGAACTGCTTAACCAGTGTAGGCATTGCTTACCATCACGCAAATGAGCTTAAGCCTGCTTACTAGTGCTTAAATATGATTACTACTGCTTATTTGTGCTTAAACGTGCTTACTAGTGTCTTATTCGTTATGACACTGACACCTCCCATGTGCATTTACTGCAGTGCTGCAGTTCATAAAAATATGTTATTTAGTGGGTTATGCAAAATAAGGATTACTCATGACATGCTTTGCCATGGAAAATGAAATCTGCTGCAGTGGGGCTCAAACCGGGAATGCCTGCTCGTAAGGGGAATGTTCTGCCCACTTACTATTGGTATGCTGCTTCATTTGCATATATCTGCCTTGTTATCCTCTTCAGCCATTTAAGCTGCTTTAACCGTAGCTAAGCGATAGGCATACCCGTGCACCTATGGTTAGCTTTAATTGAATTAAAAAAAAAATAAAGGGTTTCTTCATTTTATTTATGTATACTGTTGCAGTTGTACACAAGGAGGACTGTTGGTGGGGATATGCGGACACCTATGAGCGGTCTCGCTCATTTCATACCCCTTTCTGCTGTTCTTCATTGCAGGGGCATGTATATTCTGAATGCTCATTTCTCAGACATGCCTCCTGCACTCCTTCATGCTCCATGTAAGCCTAGGAGCTCAGGCAGCGTGCCTCATTACTATGCATGTCACGCTGCCTTTCTGCTCCTAAATGGCCACCTCCATGCAGGACTAAGCTAGTCCTGCATGGAAGGATAGTAAATCCGGGGGTTGGTGTCTGATTTGCTTCAACTTACATTTTTTTCACAAAAGTGCATGAAGTTACTCACGTCTACCATTATTGAAAAATCCATATAGTTCATGTACAAAGTTAAGAATGAGCCACTATTCAACCAAACTGATACTGCAGGGCAATTTCTAACAGCACTATAATTCCTTCAAAAAGTTACTGGATTATAAATATCAACTTACATTTGCTGCACAGTAAGTTCAACAGTATTCAATTATATTTAAAATACACAACTATTAAAATAAAAAAAAGTATGCTCTTTAGTAACAGCATTTCCAGCCCCTCCACATCTTCTCCCAACAATAAAGGATAAACCAGAGCAGAATTAGTGAGAAATCTAGAATTAATCAAGGACACAAAATACTGCTACTATTAACTGGAGGCATTGACAGAATGAAAGTTAATAAACATTTTCTGAAGCAGAAGAAGTCTTTGCTATTATTAAAGGAGATGTGCAATTTTTTCTCCAAAAAGCACCTAGCAACCTTTTAACGAGTCAGAGAAAAATCCAGAAAAAAATCAGGGACAATCAGAGACACTTAAAGTGTTACCCAACAGCAAAAAAAGAAGTTATGTACTCACCATAATGTTCCATGTTTGTTGCCCATCTCGCCGTTCATTCTTACAATGATGGCATCTGCTTCAACTCGGCTGAATACACAGCTGAAAGACTCAAACTTGGCTCGTGGCAAGTAGGTATCCCATAATGCAGTGGTGTAACTCCCCAGATCTTGTTTGCTGCTACTACTAAATGAATTGTAAATAACTATATATATATATATATATATATATATATATATATATATATATATATATAGATATATCTACAAATATATGCTATCCCCAATGGAAGGAGAAACAAACTGAAGCAAGGAACTCCTGAAGGTAGTAAAACATCCACCAGGTCCACAAGGAGTCTTTGGAAGGGGGAAGGAGGGAGGGTTCGTAAGAATGAATGGTGAGATGGACAGCAAACATGGAACATTATGGTGAGTACATAACTTTTTTATATATAAACCACACTCGAAAAAGAACAGTCTTTTTACCACACATCAATAGGTCAGTACATCCACAGGAACCATCAGGAAATAACATGAACCACATCAAGCTCTTTTTTTTCTTTCTTCTTTAATTAAAAAATACTAGCAGCGAGCAAAAAACTTCTTTAACAATATAAAACAGACCAAATCCTCTGGCGCCTCGACTTCCTCATACACTTCCACATACTATCAAGTCAAACATACTATCAAGTCAATTCCATATGGGGAGTTTATGAGGGTAAAAAGAATATGTAATAATGTTGAGGACAGAAATATTGAAATAGAAAAGGTAATAACTATATTTTATAAGAGAGGATATGATGAGGAACAAATTAATGAAGGAATGAAAAAAGTAATGATGGTTAGGGAGGGAAATAAAAGTAATAATAATATCAATAAAAATAAATATTTTGATAAAGATAAGGGGGAAAAAGAAAATATTTATTTTCTATCTAAATACAATCCCTTTTCTGTTGAACTAGAAAGTATAGTGAAATATTACTGGAAAATTATGAGAAAAGAACAAGTAGTAAAGGACTTGGAGCTGAAATTTACATACAGGAATGGAAGACGTATAAGGGACTTATTGGTACATGGTACTTTTCAGAGACCTTTAAATAGAGATTCACAAGTTTTATTAGGAAAGGGCACGTTCCTCTGTGGGAATTGTGTGGTCTGTCAATTTATTGTGAGAACCTTTCCAGAGATTAATGGTAAAAGGTATCAGGAACATGGTTACTTCACCTGTAACAGTGTAGGTATACTATATGGGCTTAGGTGCCCCTGCAATAAATACTATATAGGTGAAAGTAAGACATTTTTCAATCAGACTTAAAGAACATATAAGAGATATAAGAAAAGGTAGGCTAGTTAACCCAGTAGCAGAACATTTTTGTGACTATTATGAAGGGAACCCTAAAGGACTGCAGGCAATAGTATTAGAACAGTGTAAGGAGGGCTTTTTAGCACCGGAGGGGTTAAACTAAGACAAAAAGAATCCACTTTAATTCTGAAATATAATACCTTATGTCTGAAAGGTTTAAATAAGGAATGTAATTGGAAACATTTTTTATAGTGATTCTTTAAGATGTACTTATGTATAATTGGAAAATTGGGGGGGTTTGTCCTCTTTTTTATATAAAAGAAGCATGTGTTTTATTGTGAAAATGTACTCTGAAAAGGCTGTGGAAGTCAAG
Source organism: Protopterus annectens (assembly GCF_019279795.1). Lineage (NCBI taxonomy): Eukaryota > Metazoa > Chordata > Ceratodontiformes > Protopteridae > Protopterus > Protopterus annectens. The sequence goes on along the minus strand of NC_056744.1, from coordinate 1,465,945,245 downwards.
GCGCTAGAGGATTTGGTCTGTTTTATATTGTTAAAGAAGATTTTTGCTTGCTGCTAGTATTTTTTAATTAAAGACAGAGCCTAGTGTGGTTCGTGTTATTTCCTGATGGTTCCTGTGGATGTACTGGCCTATTGGTATGTGGTAAAAAGACAACTTCTTTATGTTATGTTGTCCTATCTTGCCTTCATTCTTACAATGATGGGACAGCATTCCTAGCACCTTTTCTCTGGGTGGCTTATGAGAGTACACCTTTAAGCACTGTGGAACCAAAGGATGCCCTGTCCCTGGAGGACAAATCCACTTTGTAATGTGTGATAAATGTATGAGGAGTGGCCCAGGTAGCTGCAGCACAAATATTATCCATAGGAATTTTGTCCTGAAAGGCAGAAGATGTAGCCAGTGCTCTAGTGGAATGAGCTTTAATCTTAAATGGTAAATCTCTGTTATTTGAGGTATAGATGAATGTAATGCAGTTTGAGAGCCAGTTGGAAAGAGTAGTTTGGGAAACTGAGCTACCCTATTTTGCATCTGAAAAGGATACAAGCTACCCTTTTTTGCATCTGAAAAAGATACGAACAACTAGTCAGATTTTCTAAAATCTTTTGTCCTGTGCAAATATTATCTGAGTTGTCTGTGCACATCCAGTTAATGTAATTTGTATTCTGCCTTGTTGCTATGATTAGGAATAAACACTGGAAGCTCAATAGATTGATTTATGTTAGTTGAAGAAGAGACTTTAGGTAAAAAGGATGGATTAGTTCACAGGGATACCCTATTCTTATGAAATATCAAATATGGCAGTTTGATAGATAAGGCTTACAACTCTGATACTCTTCTAGCAGATGTTATAGCCACCAGAAAAATGGTCTTCCAGGAAAGGAACTTAAGGTCTAAAGATGAGAAGGGTTCAAAAGGTAGTAACGTCATGTGAGATAGAACAAAATTTAAATCCCAAGGAAAAACGGGTTCCTTAAAGGGAGGTTTTAATAAGGAGGCACCTTTCAAGAAGGCTCTACACAACCTGTGTGACATTAAGTTCGAGGTAGGATCACCAATGTGGAAATTTGAGATTGCAGCGAGTTGTACTCTGATGGTTGCTGCAGCTGAACCCTGTTGGAATAGTTCTGCCAAAAATTCCAAAATAGAGTGAATGGGTGCAGAAAAGGGGTCAATGTTCCTGTTTTAAGCCCAGAGGGGAAAACCGTTTCCATTTGCTAGAATACAGTTTTCTGGTGGAAGCTTTATGAGAGGACATCAAGATATGTTTAACTGTTGGAGTGAAATTCTGAAGCCTGACTAGATTGGGAAGTGGGAAGCCAAGCTGTCATTCTGAGGGTGTGTAGAGAAGGATGAAGCACACCTGACATATGTGTCAGCAGTTCTGGTACTAGGTCCAGAGTCCAAGGCTTCTCCTGAAGATGAGGCCAAAGGAAGGGGAACCAAACTTGACAAGGCCAGTAAGGAGCAACGAGAATCATCCTGCTTCCAAGGACTGTGCTTTCTGAATGACTTTGAGTATGAGAGGAAATGAAGGAAAGGCATACAGAAGTCCCGAGGGCCAATCATGAGTAAGTGCATCTCTCAGTGTCTTCCCCACAGGGGGGATTAGGGTAAAGTAGTTGCTGCACTTGGCATTCATGGGAGTGGCAAAAAGATCACAGCAAGGCAGACCTCATGTTCAGAAAATTCTTTACGCTACATTCTGATTGAGAGTCCACTCATAAGGCATTAAAATTGCCCTGCTCAGGTTGTCTGCTATCACATTGGGTTTCCCTGGAATGTGTGTTGCTATTAGAAAGTGCTGGGAAGAAACTGCCCATTTCCAAACTCTTAGGGCCTCATGACAAAGGGGGTAAGATCTGGTTCTCCCCTGCTTGTTTATGTATCAAACCACAGACATATTATTTGACTGTAGCACAATTGTGCCTAGAGGGAGAGAGTCCTGAAGTGCTTGCAATGCAAGAAGCACTGCTGTCATCTCTAGGACATTTATATGCAGGTGAGCCTCATGTTCTTGCCATATACCTTGGACTGTTCCCCCAGAAAATGCCCCCCCACCCTATCTGGGAAGCGTCAGTGGTCACCATAGCTATGGGTTGTTGTGGAACAAAGGGTCTCCCTATGGTCAAATGGCTGGAGTGTATCCACCATCTTAAGTCATTTTTTCATGATTCCGTTATCCTGATCGGGTGAGACATAGGAAGTTCTTGAAGTGACCATTGGGAGAACAACAGCCATTGAAGGATCCTCATGTGCATTCTGGCAAGAGGAACCAGTGTTATTGGGGAAGCCATTGCCCCTAATAATCTTAGAACTATCTTTGCTTTCACCTTGGTTTGGGAAGAAGATAAAGTATCTGCTGTCTGAGTGCTGAAACTCTGTCTGTTGGAAAACGTGCTACCATAGAAGTGGTGTCTAGATCTGTGCCTATAAATGTAATATGTTGACAGGGCAACAAGGCAGATTTTTGAAAGTTGACTGTACTAGCCAACTGAGTGCAAACGTCCGAAGTCAGATCCCTGGCTTGTTGGAGTAGATGCTTGGTGGTGGCAGATAGGAGCCAGTCATCTAGATAGGGAAACACTCGGAATCCTAGACGCCTCAGGTGAGCTGTGACTACTGCCGTGCATTTGGTGAACACTCTGGGCACTGTAGTGAGACCAAAGGGCAGAGCTCAGAACTGATAATGACTGGCTCCCAGCCAGAAGCGTAAGTACCTTCTCAATGCCCTGTCCATTTTTATGTGGCAGTAAGTATCTTGAAGGTCTATAGAGCACATCCAATTGTGTTTCCCTAAAAAGGGAAGTATAGACTGCAGTGTCACCATTTGAACTTTGACTTCTTGACAGCTCGTTTAATTTGCTTAGATCTAATATGGGTCTCCAGTCCCCTGTTCTTTTTGGCACCAAAAAGAATCTTGAGTAAGTTCCAAATCCTATTTGGTCTGCAGAGACTTCTTGGATGATTCTTTTGTGCAGCAACTTTTGAATCTCTAAAGCTGCTTGCTCCCTTAGATTGGGTGGAACATCTGGGATTGTTCTGGTCTGTGAAACATGATCGAAAAAGGGAATGGCATATCCTCTGGATATTATTCTTAGTACCCGCTTGTCTCTTGTGATAGTCTGCCAGACTTCTGGGTACATAGATAAACGTCCCCCAACTGGCTCCAGAGTAGAGCAGTCAGGCCTCCTTTCAGGAGCACTGATAAGAACATCTACAAAAGGAATCATGGTCACCCTGGTTCTGCGGGACCCCTTTGCCTCTAGGGCGGCATCTACTGTTGTTACCTCCCCTCTGCCCTTGCAGAAGGTATCACCCCATGCGTCCTGGAAAATTCTCTGGGATCTTTTGAACCACATTTTCCCGCTCTTCTGACCTTTAGGATAAGGTCTTGAAGGTATGAAAAAATGTACTCGAATGACAGAGAGAGTTTTCCCTTCCTGCTCACATCGGGTGGGATTGTCTTTTACTTTGGATCCAAAGAGTGAGGAACCATCAAAAGGGGTATTAGTAAAAGTAGACTTAAAGGGCTTCACAAAATTGCACAAGTGCATCCAGGAGTGTCTCCAGAGGGAAACTCCGGAAACCACTGCCCTGCTCGCTCCATCACCTGCGTAGGATATCAGCATCATGGAAGAGTTGACGATGGAATTTAAGGTGGATAGCTGGGAGGAGACCTTCTCATTCACCCCCACAGCCAATGTACCTTGTAGAGTATCTCTTAGTTCTTTCAGGAGATCTCTCTGTAGCCTTGTGAAATGAGTGAGGTAGTTCAGCGATCGAAGAGTAAAGGTTGCTGATGAAAAGACACACTTCCCGTATCTGGCCATCGTTCAAGAGTCTTTATTCGGTGGATGAACAGATGAGGTTCTCTCTGAAAGTTCCTTCTTGGTGGCTGCTGCCACCACCATAACACCTACAGGTATACCCTTAGTGAGGAAATTCTTTCCTGAAGGAGCTGACAAGAATTTGTTTGGCCTCTGAGGGACTGGTTCCATTGTGTCAGGTGACTTCCACACTTTTTGACTGACCAGGTCCATTAGCTCATCAAAAGGCGGAGACACCCAGGAGGCTGAAGGTTGAGATCCAAAGCCTTCAGGTACACTGACTCTTCATCAGAAGGGGTGGTGGCCTGCCAGCATCCTCTCTGCTTCAGGATCTCTAGAATATCTGCAAATGAGATATCATCAGAGGACGACCATGGGGACCCTTCTGATTCTTTAAGGTCAGTGTCTGAAGTGACAGACTCATCTGGAGAGTCTACATGCTTCCTCTTGCAAGTTCTCTTTTGAGGCGGCTCCTCAAAAGGGTAGTCTGGGGAGGCCTTGGAGGAGAGGGGTTTACCCAATGGGGGATCCTGAGACTCTGGATCTCTGCTGTCCTGTGGAATGGGTGGTGCTGAGACAGTAACCGGTGCCTTAGGGGGATGAATGCTGGTATCCTTATGTGGAGCTGTAGGGGCAGACAGCACACTCCTCATCACCTCAAAGGCAGTTCCCACCATCTCCGAAGACTCTCTCAGCTCTGAGGAGACAGAGGAATCCACCGGAACCAGAGAGATCAGACTTGAGGCTGATGTAGGAGCCGAGCTAACCCAGGCCAATGCTCCAAGGGGCAGGCTTGGCAACAAAGATGATCGGGGCCGAGAATCCCCCTCGGGGCCATCCGGGAATCCCTGACTCCCAGACTCTCTGGACGGCACTGAGAGTGTCAGAGCAGAAGTCGGCTCCATGAACACCAAAGGGGGTCTTGGAACTGATGTATCCACAGTAAATGGTACCAAGCACTCTGGCTCCGAAGGTCCAGCTTGGCTCGGAGGAGAAACAACAGTGGGTACAATTGGTATAGTAGGCTCCGGAACCAAATGGGTTGGAGCCGAAATTAATTTGGTTAGCGCTGGTGACTTCAAGAGTCTGAGCACCACCCACTCACATCATCGTCAGATAAGCTCCTGGTGTACCTGGAGGATAGGGATGGAGAATGAGACCTGTGCAAAATGGAAGATATCAGTGTCGGGGAAACCGGTGAAATATCCATGGACCGGCTACGAGAAGATATCTTGTGGCTCCGAAGACTTTGGAGCTGAAGAACCAGGCTTGTCAATTGATATAACCTCCGACGGCTCTGAGAACTGTGGAACTGAGGAGGCAGTAGCCTTAGAAATCTTTGGTAACTTGACTGGCTGCTCCGACTGAGCCAATGTAGCAGGTGATTGTATCTTTTGAGGTTTGTCCTTTTTAGAAGGAGAAGAAGAAGAGGAAGAAGAACTGTGGATAGCTTCCTCAAAGGTTGGTTTTAAGAGCCCCTTAAGGTTCAGTTTGTTTCTTCTTTCTTGTAAAACCCTGGCACTGAAGAAATGACAGAATGTACAATCCTCTTGTAAATGAATAGCTCCAAGGCAATACACACATATGACATGACCGTCAGTGACAAACATTTTTTGTGAAAACTTCTGGCATTTTTTGAAGCCCAAAGGCTTATGTTCCCTCTACTTTGGGTCTTTGGACATGACAATGATAAAGACCACAATGTAACAACAAGAAAATCTAGTTTCCAAAACTACTAATCAAAAGCTAACTACAGGAAAAACTGAGGAGACAAATACCAAGGGAAGAAAGTAGGGCCTCTAACTAAAACAACCCTATTTTCCAGAAAAACAACACACCAACTACAAGCCCTCTAACTAAAATGGGCAAAGAGCTCTCTAACTTAGACAAGCTACTATTAAGCTATACGACAAGACACAACAACAACCACTACAAGGGATACAATAAGGCCTACCAAACAACAGCCAAAGACAGCACCAAAGGGAATAATAGCTATAATGCTTTAGATATTACTAGTTTGAAAGCTAACAATGTAACTACAATGCAAGAAAAAACATCTATTGTAATATAGAAAGAGATTAAAGGTTCTAATAAGGTAATAAGTAGAAAAATTTTCACAACTTAGCCACAGCCAAGAAGAGCGCATCCAACCTTGAAAAGCAGCAAACGAGATCTGGAGAGTTATACCACTGCATTATGGGATACCTACTTGCCACGAGCCAAGTTTGAGTTTTTCAGCTGTGTATTCGGCTGAGTCAGAGCTGAGGATCGGCTCCGAACCCATCATTGTCAGAATGGAGGCGAGATAGGACAACATAACATTCTGTGTTTCCATACTCACTGTCTCTGTTTTTGTCAGTGAACACACTAGCCAGCAAAGGATTAGCCCTTCTCTTCACAAAATCCATCATTCTATTGGAAATATTGTCATCAGACTTGTTCAAAATCTGCGGATTATAATCCAATTCAATGACTCCAATGGAATTTGCTGTAGCTGCCCCAATAGTTTTGCCTTCAGCCATTGTTACTAGCCATGACAAGCTGAAGAAAAATCCAAAAACACAATCCAGGTCACAGTTAGTATAAAGGATCGGTTGGAATAAAAAAAATGAGTATACATTCCACAAAAGCATCCAACAGACCAACCAACAGCAAGGCAATTGTAAAACCAAAAGTAGAATGTATTTGGTATGTGCTTTCGTAGTGTAGAAACATCACTTCTTCAGACCTAAAACATATCTAACAAGGCTCTAATAAATACTGATATCAATTAAGTCAGCACCAATCACATCACCTAACAAATCATCAAATAAGTCCTAAAAACAATATGAAAACAGTTTAAGAAAACACTAAACATCTTTATTTGTTTTATTGCATATGTATGGGTGTTCAAATTTTTAGATGCATTAATTTTTAAACACACTACTTTTATGCATGTTTCTTAAAGATTTTTTGTGTTTTCTTTGAAACTGTTTTCATATTGTTTTTAGGACTTGTTGGATGATTTGTTTGGTGCTGTGATTGGTGCTGACTTAATTTGTTCAGTATTTATTAGAGCCTTGTTAGATGTGTTTTAGGTCTAAAGAAGTAGTATGTCCACACTACAAAAGTGCTTACCAAATAAATTCTGCTTTTGTTTTTACAATTGCCTTGCTGTTGGTTGGTCTGCTGGATGCTTTTGTGGAATTTATACTCATTTTTTATTCCAACGGTTCCTTTATACTAGCTGTGATCTGGATGGTGTTTGTTAAAGTATTACTGTTAAGATGAGACATTGAATAAGAGACTGTGAATTAATAAACATTTTCTGAAACAAGGTTATAATTCAGTACCTTTTCTCCAAAAATCACAAAATTTAGGAAAGAATAAAAGGGATAGAGTTAATATTGCAGTCAAAAGTAGGGTTTAGACAATACACAAAAATAATATTAATACTAATCTGAGATATTGATGGAATAAAATATTAAATTAATAAACTTTTTCTGAAATATCAAGGTATAACTCACCACTTTTTCTCAAAAAAAGTCACCAGTTTTTGATATAGTAAAAGTGACAGATCTAACATTGGAGTCAAAGCAGGGACTAGTCAATACGCAAAAAGATTGCTATCAATTTGAGACATTGACAGAATAAGAGACTAAATTAATAAACATTTTCTGAAACAACAAGGATATAATTTACCAAATGTTTTTTCAAAAATCACAAGTTGGAGGGAGTAAAAGGAACAGAGCTAACTTTTTGGAATCAAAAGCAGGGACTAGTTAATACACAAATGCCAAGCATTGACTTTTGCAAGACCTACTTCTGCCTGAACTATACAGTATAAACCAAAGGTAAATATTCCAGAACCATGGAGAGAGATAAAATAATTGTTTATTCACAAGCACAACTCCAAAGAGACATTCACAGTTAAAATTGCTTCTTCAGGCTTGTAAACAGATGACTTAAAGAAATGAACAGTCTCTTACATATGCATCAATTAAAATGTAATCAACCAATCATTCAATTAATGCAACAAACATATTCCTTTAAAGTGTCAACATCAAGTAATTCTGAAATATTTAACTTTGGTTTACCTATTATTTACTATTTATTTATTCTGGATTCAATAATCGAAGATTTTCTTTTTCTCATTCAACTATACAACCTCACAGCGCTCAACAAATCAGGGACAAATCCAGAAATAATCAGGGACAGCGACACTTAAACTATTATTAACTTGAGACTTTGACAGAATAAGAGAATGTGAATTAAACATTTTCTGAAACAAAAGTCTACTTTACCACCTTCTCTCCAAAAATAATTAGTCTTAGAAGGTAGTAAAAGGGACAGAGCTAACACTGGAGTCAAAAGTAGGGACTAATCAAATCACAAATAAAAGAAAACATGAAGAAAGAACCAAACACTGCAAGCCCTACTCCTGTTTGAGCAATGCAAAGTACATATTTAGCTACTTACCTCTGTCCAATACAGGAAACAAAGCAGTTGCAGCACAGTTCATAATAAAATTCAGGAATCAGGAATAAATTCAAAATTAGGATGAGATTTCAGCATTACAGCCTCAGGAAGCAACTGCAGTCAGCAGCCCAACATCAACACCTCCAGGACCATTCCTTCCAACCAAAGCAAGACAGCACACACAAGCAAATCTAAGCCTTTTGATATGGTTGGTTGTTAGGATATCTGGTCTCTGACCTTGATGTGCTGCAGAGTTCAACTCCCATTCTGTACTGCTTGGTCCTTCAGTTGCTGTATGCATCTTTCTCCTACTCTCCAATCTGATTCTGCATTCATCTCACTCAAGATGAATTTGAATCTTCCACTACACAAACAATTCAGTGCTGAACACCACAAATATCCTCACAATGGGTAAAGAAAGGTGATCTTCCTGCTCCCTGCAAAGCCTTTATGAAGGCATTGCAGACATATGACAACTATTATCGGCATGCAATTAGATGAATTGTGGAGCTTGTCATAGGCTCCTTTTGCCTCAGCAGTGGTTGGTTGATTAGTTTGTATACTGTGATGCCAATTGGCTGTAATTGTGGTATATGAACCAATTAAAACTTGTGCAGCACAGCCACCACTGTTCGATGTGAAACAATGGACAATTTCAGTGGTAAATGATGAATGTTCTGCACGGACCAAAACATTTGGCTTCTCAGGGAGATAGGTCAATTATGGAAGAAATAACATTGAAGATTTTGTAAGAAAAATAATAAATGCTGAGAAATAGAAGTGAGGATATATATGTGCCTATAAATTTTTATAAAAGAAATGTATGGTCTGGTGGTAACAGTGAACAATATTTTAAATACAATAATTATGAATGTTAAGAGAGGATTTGGTAGGTACTATGACTGACCCAAAGCATGCTATTTCTTTGGAGATGAACATCATTTAGAAGAAGACTGTGGCAAAGGAAGAGATAGCCGATGTAGAGAAAATGGACATTTAGCAAAAAATAATCTAAGCCTGTTTATAGAAAATATAAAGAATTTGGACACTTCTGGTTTGACTGTCCCATATTAGGAAAGGAAATTGTTGATGAAAAGAAAGGTTTAGAAGAAAGACAAACATTAGAAAATATTATTAAAATGTATTGAAAGAGAAGATGGTATGATGAAAGGGGGTAATGAAGTAAAGTTTAATTATGAATAAAATAATGAAGTAGTAGTTAAAAAAAAGTTTAAAGTGAGGTTACTAATATACAGGATGAGAACAGATTTGTAATTTTAGAAAGTGAAGGGGAAAATGAAGGCAATATGAAGACAGGTATGAACAAGATGATGAAAAACAGTTGGTGGGAGGCTTAGGAAAAGGAAAAAATACCTGGTAGTAAAACACTTACAAAAAGGGAAATGGATAATATAGGAATTTTAGCATTAAATGTGAAAAGCAGTAAAAACAATACAAGAGGTTTGGTGGTGGTGGAATGGTGTAAAAATAAAAATGCATATTTTTGCTTGCTAGATATCAGATGTAACAAAGAAGAAGAAAAAAAAGAATACAGGCAGTATGGCATGGGGCAGCAAATTGTTGGGTCATTTAAAAATGAGACGTGTTAGAAGATTCTTATAAAAATGAACATTAAAAATTCTAGATGTAACAACAGCAGTACCAGGAAGAGTAATGATGTGATATGAGAATGAGGCAAAATATAATAGTGATTTATGCATATACTAATACAATGGAGAGAAAACAGTTTGAAGAAATCAAAAACAAAACAAAAAAAAAAAACCAAAAAAACAATGTATTAATAAATATGTCAACTGTGACCTTTAAAGAAAATGGGAAAATAACATGGGATGTTAAGATGTTAAGTGCTTTAATAAAATGTGAGGCTTTAAATAACAGAGAACAGACATATAAAAGGGGAATTTTTTAAGATTGAAATTGCTGATATAATTTAAATTAAAGATATGAATTTAATAACATGGAAGTATAGATGGCAGAGTTTTCAGACCATATAGGAATATGTGACAGAATAGAGGAAGACAGTAAAATAATAAAGGAAGGAAATTGATACAGAAAAAAGGGTATTAAAAAAGGAGGAAAAAATAAGAAATATTATGGAGAGATCATGAGACAATGAGATCATTTTTATAAACATTTGACACAGTGGTGGGTAATATATAGGTAGAAATATATTTAGAAGTTGAAAGAATAAAAATAAATAAGATGAAATATAAAGCAAATTTACAGAATAAGGAATGACAAAATAAGGCAAATAAGAAAATGTATGTGAAGAATAGAGAAAAGGTAAAATTTAAGTTACATAAACAAAGTTTTTTCTGTAAAGAAAGAAAAAAGAAATTTCTCCTTATCAAGGAAAAAAGGTAAAAAATAAGAATGGATGGATTATATCTTAGATGGCAAAATACAAACAAGAAGATATTATGAAGGTGGTAGAGAATTTTGTAGAGAAAATGTATGAAAAATTGGACATGGATGGGCAAGAAAAATGGAAAGTGAAAAAATATTTGAAAAAATTTTTTTTTTTTAGAAAATGATATAACAATAGAAGGAATATAGACTATAATAAAAGAAGGTAAGAATAAATCAACTGCAGGTTTGGATGATACAAGTTATGCATATTATAAGGAAATGAATGAAGACGAGAGTTTTTCTAAATATGAAATTAATAGATGAAGAAAGGTGTAATGGAAGAACACATAGGTGGTGGAGTGATACAATATGTATGGAAAAGGATGAAAGAGAAGTTATAAAACACTGGAGGCTTAAAATCTAGGAAATGCTGACAATAATATATTTATGAAAATACTATAAAAAGGTTGGTAAAAGAATAGGATGAGGTAGAAGGAGAAGAGATATAGTGTATTAAAGGAACAGAGATGATTCTGAAAGAAAATAAGGTAGTAAGACTGGTAGCATATAACATAGTTAAGCCTCTATTAAAGTAATCCATGAAGGAATGTGGCAGGTTTTCGAAGAAAAAATATTAATGTAATAAAGAAATTGTATAAAAATTCATGGGTACAACTTATGATAAATGGATGAAAACAGAAAAGCAAAACAGGGATTCCCATTAAATATATACTTATTTGTGTTAGCAATGAATACAGCAGTACAAGCATGCATATATGAAATGAAGGAGGCAAGATGTGAGATAGAAGGAAATGTTATACTACCAATATGTATGAGATACACAGAGGATTTAGTTCTAAGAACAACAAACGAGGGTTGGATATGTGAAACTGTAATGAGGGTCAACAAAGCTGTTAAAATGCTCATCTGCAGTTAAATATAATATAGTGTAAGGGATTTAGTGAGATAAAAAATAAATGGAATATCTTGCAAAAAAAGAAAATAAGAATTTTTGGGAGTGTCACATTTCATGAGTATGAAAATGTAATAAGTCAATGGAGGCAGATACAGGAACAAATAAAATTTTTTTTTCCTGGAAAAGTTTATACCTATCATTTCAGAAAAAGACACATATGCCAAATTGTTATGCATTAGTAGCATAAAATATTTGGCGGGAATATACATGTTTCCACTTAAATGGAAAAAGAGTTATTAGAGACTTTTTAGCTTCATTTTGGGGGTCAAGGCCCAACCCAGTGAAAAGAGGGATAATTTATAATAAAAAGGAGAAGGTGGTTTGAATTAAAAAAAAATTCAGTGATGCAATAAGCATCTGTGCTCTTATACTGGGTAATGAGAAAGCAAAAAGAAATGATAGGCAAGATGTCATACGAAAAATATAAAAATGTACAGATAGAAAAACAGGGAAAAGGAAAAAAAAGAATACAAGAGTAAAATGAAATTATGGAAGTTAAAAGAAAGTGAGTCGGATAGGAAAAGAATGGCATAAGGAGATTTTAGAAAAAAATACATGTTCAGTGATTCCATGGAAAGAATTAAAAATGAAAAAGGCATTAAAAGACAAAATAAATAGGTTTGATTTTTTATGAAGTCACAGCCCTATACACAAACATCCCACATTGGGCAGGATTGGAAGCCATTCAATTCCGGCTCAATAAAGCTGAGCTATATAGTCCCGGCTTTAACTCTCTTCTTGTTTGTTTAGCTGAACAGGTTCTTACTAAGAATGTTTTTTATTTTCATGGGAGATGCTACTGGCAGTTAAGGGGTATGGCTATGGGAGCCTCTTTCGCTCCCATTTATGCAGACCTTTTCATGGGCTACATCGAAGAACAATTGATATATGATGAAAACCATAATATATTCTTGGATAATATGGATATCTGGAGACGTTATTTAGACGACTGTTGGATGGTGTGGAGGGGGGATGCTGGTTACATAGAGGAATGTGTAGAATACTTAAATGAAAATAAATGGGGGATACATTTCACACAATTATGAATATAAAGAAATCACATTCTTGGACATTCGCATTTTACGTCAGGTTGCTCACACACTTGAAACTGAAGTTCACAGAAAATTCAACACTTTACTACATGCGTCCAGTCATCACCCCCACCACATCATCCAGAACATCCCCAAATCTCAATTCTAATGCATTAAGCGTATATGTTCATCCGATGCACCCTTTAATATCAGCAAAAATTATATATCTCATAGATTTTTAAGTAGGGGTTACCATGCAGACAATATTAACAGGGCATGTTCTTTTGCTACTAAACAAGACAGGAAGAATTTGTTAACTTATGGTAAGGGATCCAAGGAAAAGGATGGACAACCTCCCCAACCCATTTGTTTAGTTACATTTGGATGCAATACAGATGGCTTTAAAAACATTATTCAAAATCATTGAGACATTCTGTTGGCCAATGACAAATTAGTTGGAATGCTTTCCCCCCAATGTCTTTTCTCTTATAGAAGAGGCCGTACCATCAATTCTCATTTAATCCATTATAAACATCTCACCCCTACTACCACACAACAAGTTACCCTATTTGGGGATAACTTAGTGGGCAGTAACACTTGTGTTCATTGCAGCTCCTGTACACATGTATGTAAAACAAAGGAATTCACCAGCAGTAACACCCCACACATTTTTGAAATCAGGTGCTTCGGCAACTGTAGCAGTGACTGGGTCATTTTTCTGGCCTCCTGTTTTTGCTCTGCTTTTTATGTAGGGCAAACATCTAGGCCATTAAAACATAGAATTAGTGAACATCTCAGTGATATAAGAACTAAAACAATATCTAATGTTCTCTATAAACACACAATGACCCATGTCACTGCTAAATTTCAATTTACAATTATTGATAAAATCCAAGAACACAAATCCAATAAAGCAGGTTGGCATTCTATATTAAATAAAAAAGAATCTGGTTGGATTGTCAGTCTTGCGGCTCTGTTCAAGCCTGGCCTCAATGAATTAAGTTAATTTTGGCTTGTACCAATCAGCTTTGGTTTATGGTTTAACTTGGAACTATTTAAATGTGTAATGGATTCATGTGAGCTTATGCACTGAAGAAGGCTGTAAGTTTTGCCGAAACTGGTATGTTGCTTTGTGCTGTTTTGTCACATTAAATCCTAAATTTTATCTATCTCCTTGGTACTGGTCATTTTTGGTGTTTTTGATTTTTTTATGAACCAGAGGTTTGTTTGTGGAAAACTTTAATAGACAAATCAGTGAAAAGGAATATGAAATATAAGTTGATGGAGGAAAGAAATATTTTTTACTGTAGTGACAAACAACAAAACATTGATTTTTTTGGATTGCAAAAAGAATAAGGTATTTTTAGAAAAATTAGGAAGAAAAATTTTGAATTGTTATACCAGGGGCACGAGGAAAATAACTTTAGTAAAGACATCAACAGTCTTAGGAAAAGAAGTATATACAATCCCCCTATTAACCAACAGCTAAAAAATTTTGAAAGTATGGTTGAGAAAAAAATTAGAAAGGAATTATTAAAAAATAGGGTTGGTCCTAATATTACTAAGGAGGAATTTGAGCTTTTGCAACAGCTATCACGTGATTCTAACATAAGAATCCTTAAACCAGATAAGGGAGGGGGGACGGTCATAATGGACCAGATGTACTATGAATCTAAAATGTTGGAAGTATTAGAAAGTGCTTGTGACCTGCTTTGGGAGTTTTATCCTGTGATTGTCCTGTCGTGACTTCTAAAATAAACAAGATTACAGAAAAGAACTGAGCCTTTTCCTTCACTGGTGCATTTTTTTCTGAGTGAGTACTTTTTCGTGCTAGCCTCCATTGTTTTTGTATTTTTAGAAAAGTTTAAAAATGAATATAGATGGAAGGATTTAACTGTATAAATATGAATATGAATATGATAATACACAGGAAGTATAATAAAGCAAAGAAATGTGATATTGTTAAATGAAATAAAGTACTGTTTGTGACAATATGGGTACTGTGGAAAAAATGATATGAGAGTTTGTTATATAACAAGAAAATGGAAGGAGATGATGTATTAGCTAAAATAAGAAGAAAGGTTGGAGATAAAAGGTAATTATGAAATATAATTGCTAAGTTCTTTAGTGCTGATAACTTGTAAATAATTTCAGGTTTGTGCACAGCATGTGCCTAATGTGATTATAATAGCTAGAGAAAAGGGGGTGTTAAGTACTGGGGCAGCCAAAAGCATGTTTTTAGGTGGGATAAATCACATTTAATTCAAGACTGTATAAAAATAATGCGTGGGCAGCGGGGGAGTTTGAGAATTCCAGGGGAAAAAAAACTAAACCATGTTGTAGAAAATGTAGAAATAAGGAGCATCTTTGTTTGGTTTGATTGTCCTTTAATTACTAAGAAATGCAAAGTGAGGAAAATGAAGGGAAGACCAAGTTATCAAGTAAGAAAGCATTGACGAGCATGATGGAATGGCAGGGGTTATGGAATTACAAGGTGAAAATATAGAAATAGATGCACTAAATGAAGTACAAAAAATAAAGAAAATAACTACATAAGGGGATGGAAAACAGGTTTGGCCCATTAGAAACAGTGGGGAAAGAAGAGTTAGATGTGAGCTCTTAGGCAGAAGAAAGGTGGAAGGTTCTATTGAAGGGTGAGGAGGAGAAAAAGGAGGCTGAAAGATGAACTGACAAAAAATGAAAAAAAAATGAAAAGGTTAATATATGTATAGCATGGCTGAATGTGAATAGCATGAAGAGTGGTGTTAGAAGAATGATGGCTTATGAATGGTGTGAAAAATCTGATGCACAGGTAATATGTGTGCTTGATATAAGATTCATCGATAAACAGGAAGGAAAAACTGATGTGGAAATGAAAAGTAGTGTGAAATATAGGCAGCAATATATGTTCAAGTACTGCATATCAAAAAATATGAAATTAAAATATTAGATATAATGGTGGTGGGCAGCGACAGTGTGTGTGTATGTGTGTGTGTGTGTGTGTGTGTGTGTGTGTGTGTGTGTGTGTGTGTGTGTGTGTTATTTAAGAAAAGGGAAGAAGGTATTTAGAATAGTAATAGTATATGTGTATACAAATGTAAATAAAATAAAAAAATAAAGTTATGTGATAGTAAATATATCTGTTATGATTTTGGAGGGCTTTGCAATTTAAGAAAGAAGAAAGTTATCTTAACACAGTATGTAAAAATGAGAGGGGTAGTAAATAATGGTATGTTAAAAATAAGTAAAGGGAGAGAATATACTTAAGAGGGGTTACTTAAAACAAAGATTGATTATATACTATTTTCAGATGACATGAGAAGAATAAAAGATGGAATTAGAGAAGCAATGTTTTCAGATTGTATGGCTGTAAAGGCAGTAACAGGAAAGAATGAAAATATAAAAGAAGGAAAATGGTTAAAAAGACTGACAGGAAAAACTGCAGGAGTGGAATCTCTTAAGAAAGGAAGAAGGCAGTTGTGGGAAGATCATAATATAATAAATCTGTATTATGGAAGTCTTACAGAGCAACAGATGGTGTATAAAGAAAAGTTTAAAAACATACTAAAGTAGAGAGAGAGAGAGTAACAAAAGAAAGAAAAATTACTTATAAGTAAACTTATATTTGTGAAAGAATAATGGAGAAAGGAGTTTTGAAGAAAAAATATAAATATACTAACGAAAAAAGTTGAAAGAATATTTGAAAGGGAGAAAAAAAGAAGTTCCCCATTATAAATATAAAATAGAGTGAAAGTAAAATGAATGTCATGAAGTTTGCAAAAGCACAGTTAAAATATAAAGAGGAGGAAATTATGGATATAAATGAAATGTATGCGTAGAATATGTTTTTAAAAATGAATGTACAAACGGTATGTGGAAAGTAAATAAGATGATAAAGTAGATAAAGGAAGAAATGGGAAAAAGTACTGAGAGGAAAAAGTTAAAATGATGCTATAAAGAAAGGTAAAGAAGAATTCACATCCGGTCCAGATGGACTAGGGTGCAGTTATCAAGAAATGTTGATATTAAAAAGGGTGCTTTTCTGGAAATATTGAATGGATGGATAATGGTATAAAGGAAATTGGTCACAGGGTTAGAATATAGTAGATGGGAAGTTAAGAAAGGGATACAGATACTTTTAACTTATACAGATGGTTATAGATGCCAAGAAGGTTGATTGGATGAAAGAGATCGTTTTCATTACTGTACAAATTATGGGTAGGAAATTCACAGTTAAGTCAAATGTATGTGTTTGGGGAAGTAGTAACAATGGCAGGAATTTATTTTAACAGAAGTAAAATTAATTCTCTAGCAGTTATGTTTGGAAGGGAATAAATGGTAATAAAACAGTAGATAGAAGTTCTAAAAGAAATATGAAAGTTAACAGATTAGTGGAGGATGGTTCAGTTTTTCCTAAGACAAAGAGTATATAGTTTAATCGGGTCTATATTATATGTTTGAAGGTTTAAAACTTCGACTCTCATATGTTCAACACCATATGAGCGAAGTTTTAAAACTTCAAACAAATAATAAAAAATTAAAAAAAAAAACTTACCTGAATGCTCTGGGAAGGGGGGCAAGCCTCCCTGCACCCTCCACGTGAGGGGGCTGTGCCCCCCACACCCCCCGCTACTTAAATATACCAACTCCGAGATCACACTACATTGAAGTATAGGGAAATATTCCCTACGGCGATCTCCGTTGAAACTTGCAAGCTTTCAAAAGTTCGCTCATATGGTATCAAGCATATGAGGCTCGAAATTTTGAATGTTCAAGATTTCTAATGGAACCTGTTTAATCACATATATTTTAGGAACACTACTATGTACAGGTGGTGTGTATATATTTTCATACTGCATGGAATGTGAGTTGTTGGCATACCTCTCAACCTGGAATCATCAAAAATCTGGACAAGGCCCATGAAAAATAGGTACAGATCTGTACGCTGACTAACATAGAATTTGCATACATAATTATGTAACCCCGCCCACTCCGATGGAGTTGTGGGATACCAACTTTCAAATGCAAACTGAAGAACAGACAGACAAAATATGGCACCAGAGCCTCCCTGCAGCCATTCCAATGTCTCATTACCTGGCTATTTCACCCCATTTACCATAAACACTAATGTGTGCATGCTGCTTTACTAATACAATGATTATTTGGATTTTATTTTTACATTTTACAGCCCAATGCACAAACACCCATAGACATCTGCTAAACAAAGTAGCACTATCTCACAACGAAAATAGACTTTGCATTAAAACTTCTCTACTGCAGTTTAGTTTCATGCGTTTCAGTCTTTAAATTATGATCATTTATAAATTCATAGTTTGTATTTCAAATTCTTTGTGTGTATGTGTCTGTAGTGTGTAAGTCTGTGAGTGGTTACTCTAAAACTAATTATTAACTGATAAATAATACAGCCATTTCAAAATTCAATGACTGCCACAAAACAGACTTTGTTAATATTACAACTAAGTATATAATCAACTGCAAATGGAAAGGAAAAACATTTGGCTTATCACATACTTGTATGATGACTCATGGGAATGCACATTTTAGTAAGTGCTCACATTTATCTGTACCAAGTGTAAAGCAGTATAGCAAATTCAGATGGAGTATAAATATTAACATAACAGAAAAATATAGAATTTAATATAAAAGGAGCCCTATAAATGTGATCCTGAGTGGTTAAATATGAGATAAACAAAGTCCAGCATGACAAAAACATAGCAAAATGATTTCATTTACAAATAAAATCAAAAATAAAATACATTCATACACACTCACAAACATACAGTTATTTAGATAGATAGACAGACAGCAATATGTATATTGGTATATAATTATCTTGGTTTCTCAAATAGTGTTGTTTGTTAGACAGAAACTAGATTAAGCCCATAAATAAATTAATAAGAAATTTATTATGTGTTCTGTACAAATCTATGAAATGAATGAAGATATCTGTCATGACAAGAAAGGAAATGAACTGCTAGTTGAGCATTAAAAAGGATTTTAGCACCTGGTCTCCGTGGAATGCATTAGTTACATGTTAAAACAAGCAGCTGCTGTCTTTTAAAGGCAGACAAAATGTTTCAATGTTCCTCTTAATGAAGACTCTGCAGTACAGATTTGGAAAATTACTGTATTTCTATATATAATCTAAAACTGTTGCCATATTACTTTTATCAAGATGTCGCTTAGTTTTACATCTTAATAAATGAGTCAAAGAATAATAACATCACAAACTTTTCAAAAATATCTTTCAAATGAGAAAAGATGTGATATTTTTATCCTGAATATTGGCTGTGAAATGCAACTCGTCAGATCTAGGTAGCTTCTTAAAACAGATTATTAGCCTAGCAAAAAAAAAAAAAGTGTTCCCTCCATCCTCAAGGAGGGCAAGACAAGATAGACCAGGGAGAATTTAAAGCTGCTCATTCAATTATATAGCTTACCTCTCAACTGTCCAGATTTTTAAAGAATGTCCAGATTTTTGCTTCTTATTTTTGTTCTGCTTCTCAAAGTCTGTGAGTTTTTTTTCTGGCAAATTGCTGGGAATTGAAGTAATTAAATTTGAGTTTCAGACTTCAGTTCCTTCAGAAAATGTATGCCTGCCAACACAAAACCAGCTATTTTAGCAACAGTTTATAAAAGTAATGTTTAAAGTCTGTCCCTAGGGTTTTTGTCCCCCAATTATGTTTAGCTGTGTACAAATTTCTTGCACTGAAGTTTGAGAGGTAGGTTTTTACCTTGAAAGAGACATGGCAACACAAACGGATCAGAGTATGCGAGTGGCAGCCACACACACATGCACACACATGCACATGCACACACACACACACACACACACACACACACACACACACACACACACACACACACACACACACACACACACACTACCATTTCATGTTCCTTACTTCTTCTATATAAATCTAGCCAGGAGCGAAAATAACAGCTAGCGAGCGATAATCCAGCCAGGCGAGCCTTCTAAATAAATCCTACCTCCAGAAACAGTAAGCAATAATTCATTCAGCCAGAGCCTTCTAAATAAATCCTTTCTGGCTTTGGCGAGTGATAATACATCCACAAACAGCCAGGCAAGCCTTCTAATGCATCCACAAACAGCCAGGGCAGGCGAGCCTTCTAAATTTCTGTTCCCGCTCGCAAAACATTTAAAACAGAGCCAGAAATACATACGCGCACTGGGTGAGCTCAGTTCCAACAGGCTGGTAGTCCTGATGGAGCTGACGTCATCATAGAGCGAAAACTAAAAAAAAAAAGCGAGGAAAAGAAAAAACATCGGAAGTGAAGGGGTGCCACTCAGGAATCGTAGCACCCCATTATTTGGACCCCAAAACTCGGTAAAAAATGAGTAATTTGGGACAGTTGGGAGGTATGGTTGCTGGCTATATTTTTTTATTTTTTTTTTTTTTTGTGGGGAAAGTACAGTTGCATAAGAACCATAACAGTAGATGAATCATTGTTGCAGTATTTCAAACAAGTGGGTTACCACAGCTAATGTCCAGCTGTGGTACCAAAGCTTAACTTTCCCTAGGTTGTATGTCTGACATGTGACCTCAGCTCGTAAGTGTAGAGGTATATAGGCAGATGTATGTGTGTAGATCCTCAAACTATCTCCAATCCAGTGACCTGAAGACCCCTGAGACAGTAACTCCATCAGCTAGGAGGGAGTGAAGCATAAAATGGCAAGAAGCCCTTTCATTCTAGGGTCTTGCTACATGGAAGAAAAAAGGAGTGCAAGACATATATAGAGAAGATGGTAACAAACTCAAAGGAGAAGGAGGGTGGGAAAGAATACTGCAACAGTGATCAGTAGGACATCTACTGTTATGGTAAGTTCTTATACAACTTTACTATTTCCTGACTGAAATGATTGTTGCAATATTCCAAAGAGGTGGGTGATTCCCAGAGCTGAATGGAATGTACAGGGGGTTGGTTAATTGACAGAGGAACTGTTCAAGAGGCCACAGAGGACTGACCTAGTGAAGGCCACTCTGGACCTTGAAAAGGCATCACTCTTCTGTTTAGTGAAGGTGTTTACAGAAGTCCATGTGGCAGCTTCCAATATGGCCCTGGTATCCACTCCTTTGTAGAATACCCCAAATGATGCCACTGCACTGGTAAAGTGAGCTCAGATGCATGAGAGCAGTGGTTCACCATGAAGAGAGTAACAGAAGGGGATGGACTTGGAGATCCAGCTTACAACAGTTTGTTTATCTACTGGCTGGCCAACTTTGAGTCCAAGAATGAGACGAACAGTTGATCAGACTCAAAAATAGATTTGGGCTTATCCAAATAAAACCTCAGCTGTCTGTGACATCTACAGAATGTAGAAGTCTTTCCCGTGACTCTTCAGGTTGATGAAAAAACAAATAGATTGATGGCTTGGTTGAAAGACAGCTCATTTATTTCATTTAGCATGAAAGAGGGGTTAGCCCTATTGGTCACTCTGTCCTTGCGAAAAATAAGAAAAGAATGAATGGCCATGAGTACCTGTAGCTCTCAAACTTTCCTAAATGAAGTGAAATCCAGAAGCAGAACACTCTTCCAGGTGCAGAATTGGAGATTTGCTGAGGCTGCGGGTTCAAAGGAGGCAGAGTAAACTCTTCCAGTATGAAGTTTAGGTCCCAAGGAGGGAGGTGTACAGGCTTCCTTGGTGGTCTAAGATGCAGAAACCCCTTAAAGAGTTGTTTGATCTCAGGTCTTGACATAACAGGAGGGTTGAGATGCAGACATGCAGAAATGACTGATTGATGGGCTTTGATAGAGGAATAGGCCAGACTTGCATCTTTGAACTCACAAAAGTATTTTAGGATTTTAGGATGGAAGGCACCTCTTATTTGTTGGGGTCCTGGCTATTCCTACGGCATCAGAAAGAAAATCTCTTCCATTTGGCTATGTAGGATTTTTGAGTGGTGGGTCTCCTTGCTTCTTGCAGAACCTTAAATACATCTTCTGACAACTGGTGCTTGAAAGGAATCAGAGCCCTATCATCCACAAGCTTAGGTTTCGAAATGACAGGTTTGGATGAAGTAATGAAACTTTATGCTCAATACAGATATAATATAATAATAGAGGTAAGTAAAGGAAGGCGCCACAAAGGAACACTTATCTGTCTTTAAAGAAGCTATGGTACCCATGTACCAATGACTAAATGCCAATCAGTCTGACAGAGGCATAACCTTTGTTCAGGCTGGCAGTGAGATAGTCTGAGTATCTACACTCATACGTTCACCAATTTACCCCTATGCTTATGAGCTGAGGTCATACATTAGACATACAACCTAGGGAAGGTTAAGGTTTTGTACACTGGCTGGACATCAGCAATTATAACCCACTTGTTTGGAATACTGCAACAGTGATTTTAGTCAGGGAATCAACACTGAAGCCAATCAAAACAAGGATAGTCTACAGTGTAAAAGAAAAGGAAGGATTGAATTTAATACATCCAGTTGTTTTCTTAGGGTCAATAAATTTGTTTTGGTCATTAAAAAGTCTTTGAAAAAAAGACAATACTAAGCAATTTATTTGAAAAATAAATGTGTATATGTATGGATGGGGATTAAAAAAGAAAACTGAAACAAAAGGTTTGGAAGAAAAGGAATACGACAGTAAAATAAAAACAAGGAAAACTGATACAAATGAAGTAAAAATGGAAAGGAACATATAGTATAAAAATAATGAAAGAGACCTGTTATACTGATCTTTGGGAAAACGGGGGCGGAATACAAGAAATTAATAAGAAAAAAGCAGGAAAGAAAAATTTGAATCCTTTTGAATTCAGTGATTTTATGTGACATTAAGTATGGACAAACTGACAGTGAAAAGTAACATGGAATATAAAATGACTGAAGAAAGAATGTATAGTATCTGTAATACTGAAAAGACATCACAACATTTTTTTCAGACTGTAAGAAAATGTAATTGTTTTTTGGAAATTATTCAAAGATGTTTATGACTGGAAAGTATTTAAAAACACTGCTATGGACATGACGCTGTGTGAGAATGGGATAAAAATGTATTCACTGCTAAATTAATTTTATAGAAAGGAAGATATGAAGAACTGCTGTGTAACAAACGAAAAGATGATGAGGAAGTAATATACAATACAAAAACAGTAAAAATGATCAGGCAGCCCAAAACTTGCAGTGAACCTTTATTGCCAAAGTTAAAAACTACGGTTAGTCGCTTTCATTGTCTACTGACTGCCTCAGAACTATTGAGTAACTTATACTATACAGTGAATAAAAACACATACCCTGGGATTCATGAAGCTTGGGGCAAGGCTGGCGTAAGGCTTGCACTGGCCGTGCGGCATATATATGGAGTAGTAGCGCCATATGCATATTAATGAAGGCATGCAGCCGCCACAGCCACGTGCATAGGAAACGTGCACGAGTGCATGAGGCGTATCGAAGTTGCGCACAGAGGCGTGCCAATGTTGGCTGTTGATGAGCAACCTAAACTGCTGAATATTATATTCCACCTGCAATAGTAATTGCACCTATCAGTGTCCGTGGATACTGAAACGTATGCAAAGCATGCAAGATAGTCCCTGCAAACAGAAAATGAAGAAGCAAACACAAATGCACGGTAGGGAATAACGGGTCCCTAACCCTTGAACAAATGACATGGAAAACCGTGTGCCAGTAGTCCAACGTAGTGTAGATAGCTATACCATGTGAAAGTGAAATGCATCGTATGTTAGCGTGCCGCCAGTTGGTACGTCCAGCCCAATGTAGAGGGTCACCAGCTGACCCATAATGTGAGGGAGGGTATATAGCTGGGCAGATGTGTCCATAACAAAATACACGAGGAGAAATGTAGATATATTTAGTGACCGTATGTCCGAATCATATCCCACAAGGCATGTAATAGTCACATACAAAAGGTATGCCTGTATTTTCACATACCAAATGTGATAGGAAATAGAATACGCATGTAAACAAAACAGAAGGAGCATATAAACAGCTACAACAATAAGGACACATGTAGGCTGAAAGGAACAGTATGATCCATACCGTCGACTAAGATTACCACCTGTCCCAGTTTGCAAGTGACAGTCCCTCTATGGGCAGATGTGTCCTCACACAAACTTGTAAAAATGGCAAATGTCCAGATATTATAGGACATAATTATTCCTTAGACGTTATGTAATAGTTGCATTAAACAGTTTCTCTGTACGTATATTACATAAATGTCATAAGAAACAGAATAAGCCACCAAAATGCTACAAGAATAAGCTTATATATAGTCAAGAATTGTAAGCTCTATCTGCTGAACTGACCGTGGGTATGTGTCGGCATGTAAAATGTGATGTGTTCACCGCAAATGTCACACTGTGGCCAATTGAAAAGGTGGAAACCCTACTGTCGACTGTGGGGAGGCATTGTCCACAACAGTCGGATATGTGTAAGGAATAGCTTGGACATAGGAAAAGGTGCCATCCTACCAATGAGTGCAACGGGCTGGCAAAATCCGGAAGTCAACGGTATAAGCCGAACTTGTATGTGACACAGTCGAATGGGTAGTACCCGGGTATACCAACCAAGTAATGAAAGTTAAGTATGGGCGTGTACCTATGTGCGTGAGGTATAGCATGTAGAAAGCAAACATGGCAGGGTAGTCCACACAACCATAAAGGTACCAGACACATGTAGGGTATTCAATGTGGGCCAACAACCAAAGTAGTGATCTATGGGGTATGAGGAATTTGCGTGTGAGGGATGGATGGGTAATGGTAAAATCCTCCAAGGCAATACTGTGTCGTATGCAGAAAAGGTGAACCGGAGGTGTATGAGGGAGCAGGGGGTGAAGCTGAAAGAAACACAAACACATGTAGAAACAGCTGCAAGACAAGCAGACAGGCCATAGTGTAGAACACAATCCCACAAACATATGAATATGGAAATGTGCGATACAAATGTATAGATATGACACCGTCACATACCCACAGATTGGTCCTGATGGAACTGGCCATAACAAATGCAACACACCTGGATGCATAATGGCCTACCCAGCATCCCCTCCACATCACACAACCTGCTCCCTTACCAGAACGTCCACCAAATCCAGCCGTACTTGGCCTACTGGTTCATTGCAGACACAGCTACACATAGTGACCCCTACGCATATGTAGTAGGTAGTGTCACCCTAGGCAGTTTCAGGATTGCAAACCATGTATCCCTTGCATGTAAAACCCCCTGCACATTTTTGTAAAGCCAGAAAAATCTTCGGAATCTGTCTTGTTTTGGTCTTGTCAAATTTTTGGGATATCCCTCATGGGACAACTAACCTGTGTAAATAGTAGAATGGGTATGAAGACACGATGTCCAGTCTTGTAGATATCTGGACACAAGTCAGAATGTGCAGTAGAGGTCCATGACACTGTCCAGCCCTAAGTGGTCATGCATAACCTACTACCCAGGATAAAACACCTTCCCATGACACACATGTCCCGACACGAATAGGCGGGAGAATATATTGCACACATTTGCATAGTGGCAAATGGCATAAGGGTGATGAAGACACTGACATAAACAGGATAACTCTGATCAAGTGTGAGGGACACTTACTGTGTGCAGGCATGACTGACCATACCTGTCAACCTGTGTGAGCAAGATATCTGGACAGAGCCATGAATAAAAGTGAGAGAAAGGCACAAAGGTAGGGACAATTTGTAAAGATAGCTCTTAGAAACATAGAAATTTGATAGAATAACAGTTTGCACATTGGCATTAATATCCTGAAGAGTATGAAGTCTGAAACCCAACTTTCTGTCATCACGTTCCGACTTCAGTCTTTAATGATTAGCTACTGCTTTGCCAGAACACAACAGCATATTACAGAGGTCCGTATTACATATTTACAGTAACAACCTTTCACATTTGTGTAATGTACAACTGCATACCTGTAGTCACTTCATGTCCAAAATAATAATCCCCGTATGACTGAATACAGGAAATAGTCAAATGTGAATGGGAAAACCCTCACAGTGGAGTATGGACTGTAACAACCCCACCCATAATATGTATTGCCAAGAGAATAAGCTGCTGACAGGTGCACAAACACCTGTGTCTGTAAACACAGGTAAAAATTCATAATAGGGAGAAACTCCCTGTCCATGTGCTTCATCTGAAATTTGAACTCGGCCAGGGAAGTTCCGTTCACCAGGCGGACAAACCTAAACTCAGATCACTACATGAACACCCTGACAATCAAAGACCTGTATATGCCAGGACTATAAGCCTTGGTGTTCTGCATATCCTTGGAGTGATTAACTGTGCAGCTGGGGTCCACAGCAGTAGGCAATAGGGAATGTGTAATATGTAGTACCACATTTTTCCCAGCAGGAGAATGGATGCCTGTGTTGTAAGTGAAACGATGAGGCGTATGTTGATGTAGCTAAGTACTATGGGTATGCATATCAATGAGGCAGAACACCAATAGAATAGTGGTTCCGGCATCCGGCCAATGTGAATGCAGTCCAGGTTGAACTACGACCACAGCACATATAAGTTTAAAGTGTAATGAATGCGTTTGTGCTGTAAACACATTTAAATATGTAAAGGTGAACGTGTGTTTCTCATATGTCCGTAAACCGGAATACAGATATGTAACTGTTACGGTCACAATTAGGAAAGGCCACGTAAGCACAAAAATTTATTAAACATATGTAACCCACAATAAGGATATGCAAGTGCACCTGTGCGTGTGTAATCCGCTCACAGCATAGCAAATGAATGCTGTTTTCTCCACGTTATATATACATATATATATATATATATATATAGATATATATATATATATATATATATATATATATATATATATATATATATATATATATATATATATATATATATATATATGGCTAATACCTGTTAATCCCGTAAAGTAAGAAACCAGACAAAGCCAAGAAAACAACTGGTACAAATAGGGACAATTCCCAAATATTGCCCTAACAAACATAGAAAGTGGATAGAATAACAGGTGTTTCACTAGCATGGATTCTCTGAAGGGTATGAAGTCGTAACCTCAAATGCTTGTCATTATTTTCCAACGTCAGTCTTTAATGATATGCCACTAATTTGCCAGATATCCACAAGGTTATGAAAAACGGACCAAACATAAGAGGCAAACATCTGTACATTCTGCAAAAATCTGTACAGTTGAAAGGCACGATATGGATATATATATCTGTGTATACACATATATCCACAGACATAAATCAAAGAAATTTATGAAATGAGGAATGTACAGACATATATGGACATATGTATATATGTACAGATATATATCTATACACACACGATACATTAATATATATATACACAACAAACAAACATATGTCCTTGTAGATATAACACATATACATAAATAGGTCATGGTATAGGTATTATGGATAGACAGACAGACATCCATGAAAGGTGAATACACTGCTGCTTTCCAAACCATTACCCGTAAAGTACCAGTGTGACAGACCTGCAAGTTCTACACTTTAAACATGGATATAGGTGTCCTTTGCAGGACCCCAAAAATTGATCCCGTACTAAGTGTGTACAGTAATCATCAATGCAAAGAAGTCACAGCTGCAACTAAGATATAGCTGTACATGCAACAGTAGCAGGTGCAAGGGTAATAACACATGGGTCGATAGAATGTATGACATACGACCTGATATCCGGAGAGTGGAGAGTGCTTAGAAGTGTCTTCATACTTTATTATCGCTCACATTAAATATGTCTAATGAGTACTGTGGAGGAGTGTCAGGTATGGGAATCATGGGTATGCAGAAATGGGCCTAGGTGTTGGTTGGCATAGATTTATTAGGTCCGCCCCATGGGAGTGATCAATATACCTATGCGGGTATAGCACACACCTATATTCTCCAAAAAGGTTGAACCCATCTAATGGATATTGTGTAAACAATTGGGGGAAGACGTAGGGACTTATATCAGTGTCATGTAGGCGATTATCATGGATGGACATGCGTATGACCAAGATGGTAACCATACCTTCCAACCTTTCAGAATAAGACAGCTGGACAAAGGCATTGTACATGAAATACAAATAGGGACTATATTAAATATACCCCAGACAAAGTCAGAACATTGATAGAATAATGGCGTAGTCAGGAGTACGAATGTTATGAGGGTTATTAATCATGAAATATAAATGTCAGTCATTATTATCTAACTTCACAGTCCTTAATGCCTTGCCAGTAATTTACCAGAAAGGCACATTATTATGAAAAAAGTAACAAAATCATAGGTCAAACCTTGGGACATTTACCCATAATGTGTACAGGTGAGAGGTATGAAGGTAACCCGTCCTAAATAAATGTACAGAACTAGTGA
Organism: Protopterus annectens; assembly: GCF_019279795.1. Lineage (NCBI taxonomy): Eukaryota > Metazoa > Chordata > Ceratodontiformes > Protopteridae > Protopterus > Protopterus annectens. Next base: position 1,465,917,194 of record NC_056744.1, on the reverse strand, counting down.
TACTAGGTGGACAGGTGAGAAGAAAGACATCAGTTCTAGTAAAGACAGAGCCAGCATAGTGTGTACGAAATCATTTTAATAAATAAAGACCGGTTTCGGCCGGAATAATATCACAGCCTTCCTCAGTGCAAATAAGACAAAATGAAATTAAATTCAACAATAAATACATGCTTGTAGAGGCTGATTGGTCCATCTAAAATTGTTCATTCAAACCAGGAGGGAGCAACCCTCCTAGTTTCACAATCCACTTTTTCTCTTTATTATTTAAAATGGAATGCCATCCAATTTTGTTGGACTTATTGCCCTTTACAATGTCAATAATCAGAAATGAGAACCTAGCAGTTGGATGTATCAAATGATGTTTATAAAGTGCATTTGAAAGTTTTTTATTTTTAATATTGCTAATGTGTTCTGAAATTCTTATTCTAAATGGGCGAGAGATCTGACCAATGTAAAAAGAACCACAGGTACATGTAGCTTGATATACTAACCAATCAGTGCTACAGTTGGCAAAGAAATTAATATCTTAAACTGAAGAACTATTGCGACTAGAAAATTGTTTAGATTTTACCATATTATCACAGTGGATACAATGTCCACATGGATAGCAGCCAACTAATGGGTCTCCCATAATGGTAGTTTGTATATATTGGAAAGGTTGATATATAGACCCATGTTTATAGTGATTGAAACAAGAAGCAAGGTTTTTACCTTTATGGTATGAGAATAAACAACTTTCAGGTATAATTTGAGATAATTCATCATATTGTAAGATATTCCAGTGTCTCCTAACACTTTCAGTCAAGTTCACTGTGTTCCTAGCATATGTTGTGGCCAACCTGATAGGTTGCTTTGTTGTAGCATTGTGATCCTTGTACTTCAAAAATTCTTCCCTATTGGTTGAATTGACCAAATTGCTTGCCTGCAACACATAACCCATGCCATAACCCCTGGCTTTAAATCTACCAGTAAGATCCTTCCTATGATTCTGAAAAGAAGAATCATCTGAACAAATTTGTTTTGTTCTAATAAATTGTGATTTGAGGATGTTGCGGGCTATGTGTGGAGGATGAAAACTAGACGCATGGAGTATGGTATTGTATTGGGGATATTTTCTGAACACTTCAGTGCCCAGTGTGTGATCTGATAATCTATTAATATTTACATCCAAAAATGTAATGCTATTAAGATCATAATGGATGGTAAATTGCAATCCCCAAGGGTTCCTATTTAGGTAGACTAAAAATTCATGTAGCACATTGACCTCTCCTGTCCATACCATCCAACAATTGTCCAGGAAACGTCTCCAAATGTCAATATATTCTAAATAAATATTAGTACCAGGGTCATAAATAAGCTGTTTTTCAACAAAAGCCATGAACAAATCAGCATATATGGGGGCAAAAGAAGCCCCCATTGCTGTACCCTTTGTTTGTAAATAGCATGTATCTTGATAAAAAAATACATTACTGCTGAGAAAGACATCAGGACAAATGACAAAACATGTACAAGTCAAAAGCATGTACCTCGACAAATGTGAATGACAACGTATGCCCTGTGAAAGTCAATGTGGAAGGTTAATAGAATCAAAAGAAATGTATCCCTCAGGGTGTCATGCAGTGTCCCTGATACAGTGTCCAGTCCCCCACACTCGCACGTGAGTTCTGCCACTGACGGAAAGCGCAAATACCGGCGAACACATAAGGTACATGATAGAATAATAAGTGTGGATAAGCACCTGTTGGCCTTTGTGAGGAATACAACCCTCTGGATGGGTGTGTCCTGCAATAGGAATGTAATGGCATCTGGCCTGTGATGTCGCCATATATTGTGTGTATTGGTGTAAGAAAATGATATCCTGTATCAGAAACAGATACATGTCAGAGGAAACAGTATTATCGACTGCAAGATAACTCAGAAGGTATGAAAAGTGCTGCAGTAGGAAGTTCAGTATTGACCGCAGGTATGTGCTGACATGTCAAATGATACAGCAGTCTATATAAAGTACCTATAGGGCTGTCACCTTTACAAATGATGACAGTGGGAGCTGCTCTGTAGAAATGCCAGACGTAGCAGGTCACAACATACCCACAGCCATGCATACACCACAAATAGACATAGCACACAGCAAAGCCTAGGCCATGATACATGAAGCCTCCGGCGTGTATGAGTAGAGTGAGAGTAGAGCAAGGAAAGATGTCTGCCAAGCTATTCAGCAAACTCCTGTAGGGGCATGTAAGACCACCCGTAACATGAACATTGCACGGACAATGTTGGGATTTGCAACATACCCCATTTGTAGGTGAAAGCTATGCAAATGATGTAAATATGCGATACATGAAACAATAAGCTGTCTGTGCAAGAGCAGAGTTATGTGCAGAAATGTACCCGGATGTTAAGCGAGTAACGTTCTGTACATTGCTAAGCAGAGAAATGACAGCTGCAAATACAGTATGAATACAATCGAAGAAGCATGCCAATGTCCAAATATAAGGCCAGTGGCATTACTGTCCATTGGATGTCAATAAAAGTGCAGTTGTCCTCCCCCGATCTCCGGTGTGGAAGCATAGGGCAGTGGCACGAGAACGCGCTGCGCTTCAAAACAAGTCGAATATGTATAATATACATACAAAATGTAGGTTTAGTTAGATGTTAGTACGCCATGCAGATGAATGGCAAGCTGGAGACAACATGGCTACTGCATACTGGTTGTTATGTGGGGAAGCGCTCTGTCAGAGATGTAACCAAGCATTTGTAGGCAATCTGATGCAAGTGAGGCTGAGGATAGTGAATCACAATATGTCATGCCATATGGGCCAAGCCACTACAGTGTAGTGTAGGATAAGGGGACTATTAGAGTAGAAGATAGGTGACAACATGAATGTGTATGTATAAAACACTGTAATCTTACCGGAGCAGTGTCACATGTTTGCTGTCAGTACTCATCAGTGTAAGAGGCGTGTTATGATCTATCCTAGGGAAAGTCAGGAGACTGATGGTGTACGCCATGGATACCACTGATGTTTCCTGCAAAACTGCCTACAGTGTGTCCATGCCTGTGCGTGCCAGTAAGCATGTGTGCGCGCGTCAGCCCGTGTGCGCACGTTGAAGAACGAGTAAGCTAGTGTACGAATGTTGAAGCCCGTGTAATGTCGTGAAAGCCAGTGTATGCATTTGTAAGCATGTATAAATGTGTACTACACACATCACACACATACTGCACACTCAGAAACACAAGCTGCCAATACTACAAACATTAGTGAAATGGCACATGGATGGAGAATACATCATCAGAACTAACAGTGCTGTAAACTATGCTACATTGATGGTCATAGCTGCAATGCATCATGCCTGCTGATATACAGCTAGAAGGATATCACACTTTGTGTTAACAACATTCTAACATCACTACAGTGGTATAAAGCCACCGTGTGCATCAGCACCAGGTTAGTCTGATCCTGCATCAATGTTACACATCACAGGTGGTGGCACAGGTGACATCATATGCACAGGGTGTGGTGTTACAGTTCCAGAGCTGTCATTGAGCCATCCAATCTACACATAGGTATGTGTGTGTGTGTGTGTGTGTGTGTGTGTGTGTGTGTGTGTGTGTGTGTGTGTGTGTGTGTGTGTGTGTGTGTGTGTGTGTGTTTGTGTGTGTGTGGGACAGCGGTTATTGCATGGCCCAATGGTGATGCAATGGGTGTGTGTATGTGATAGCCCTAGCTGTTTGTGGTAAGTGTGTGTGTCTGCATATACACAGCTACAGCATGTGTCAGCCATATACAGGAGGTTGTGGGACAGTCACAGACCATACCTGCCAGGCTGTACAGATCGCCATTACTGGCCATGGAAACCCCTCCATGCATCCAACACTAACCCAGTCCTGCACCTGTCAATGTATACACATACAGTCCTGGGATCTGTACCACATCCTGTGGATAAACGGTAGTCAGTAATGTTAACCTGAGTTGCATAGTATTGTCAGTTAATACATACGGATATGAGCCATACTCACCCTCCAAAGTAATAACCACTGCTGACTGTTGCCAAGATGTGCACACGACCATTCAAAGGTGCTGTACTAACATTGTTTCCAATGCCCCTTGTAATACCCAGCAACACAATAACTGGTCACTACACAAGTATAACCCAGGATCACTACAGCACACAGTATGTGCACTATCACAGAGCCATAGCAGATATACATACATCCAAGGTGATCACGTACAGATAATGCAGCACATTCAAGAGTGATAATCTCAACATACATATCTATATACAATATATATATATATATATATATATATATATATATATATATATATACATATATATAGATAGATACACACACACAAACACACACACACACAACACACTTGGCAGGGTTGGGAGCAGAACACAGATGTAACCACTGTACCACACAACAGCATTACGCAGTTACAGAACGTGCTACTGTGATTAGTAGATCACAGCATTCACACAGGCATACGTCTAGCCTGCAGACAGTAGCATCAAAGGCAAAGACGCCGCACGGATGGTATGGAGAGTGAATACTGTAAAAGCAATGGACTGTTGTCATGCAGCTGGAGACACACACAGACATGCTTGGCAGGGCTGGGAGTCGAACATACACCTACCTACCCTATCACACTACAGCATGACGCATTTACAGAAAGCACTACCAAGATAACTGAGCACAGCAGTCCCAGAGGCATACTTCTAGGCACGTGCCATCATCCGCAAAGGCAAAGACGCCGGTAGGAAATATCTGTGGTGTGATGCATCTAAAAGCATGACTGAGTCCCAAGGCAGACGGAAGCATGTGCGCACACACACACACACACATACTTGGCAGGGCTGGGAGTCGAACATACACGTACCTACCCTATCACACTACAGCATGACGCATTTACAGAAAGCGCTACCGAGATAACTGAACACAGCAGTCCCAGAGGCATACTTCTAGGCATGTGTCATCATCCGCAAAGGCAAAGACGCCGGTAGGAAATATCTGTGGTGTGAGGCATCTAAAAGCATGACTGAGTCCCCAGGCGGATGGAAGCATGCGCGCACACACACACACACACACACACACACACACACACACTTGGCAGGGCTGGGAGTCGAATATACACCTACCTACCCTATCACACTATAGCATGACGCATTTAAAGAACGCGCTACCGAGATAACTGAACACAGCAGTTCCAGAGGCATACTTCTAGGTGTGTGTCATCATCCGCAAAGGCAAAAACGCTGGTAGGAAATATCTGTGGTGTGAGGTGTCTAAAAGCATGACTGAGTCCCCAGGCGGACGGAAGCATGCGCACACACACACACACACACACACACACACACACACACACACACACACACACACACACACACACACACACACTTGGCAGGGCTGGGAGTTGAACATACACCTATCTACCCTATCACACTACAGCATGACGCATTTTCAGAATGCGCTACCGAGATTACTGAACACAGCACTCCCAGAGGCATACTTCTAGGTGTGTGTCATCATCTGCAAAGGCAAATATGCCAGTAGGAAATATCTGTGGTGTGAGGCGTCTAAAAGCATGACTGAGTCCCCAGGTGGACGGGAGCATGCACGCGCACACAAACACACACACACACACACACACACACACTTGGCAGGGCTGGTAGTCGAACATGCACCTACCTACCCTATCACACTACAGCATGACGCATTTACAAAATGCGCTACTGAGATTACTGAACACAGCACTCCCAGAGGCATACTCCTAGGTGTGTGTCATCATCCGTAAAGACAAGGACACCGACAGGGATTGTATAGAGAGTGATCAGTCTGAAAGCATACAGACATATTACTGTCCCACGGTAGACGTAGACAAACACATGGCAGTGGTGTGATCGGGGCAACTAAATATTTACAGAGCACTACAACAATACATAGACAAGGGACGCGCCACAGACAGTACACCCTTCAAGGTAGTCAACCAGTGTGTACTCGGTAGACATCCATCGTGACGTTGAAAATGGACATCTGTTGCCTGGATGACCACCATCGCTATTACAGGATGTCAACGGCCCTGCCCATGCACAGAGGGACATCACTGACACAAGGTGTCACTGGCCATGGCCACATGCTTAGTAGTACACGTCCGTTCAGACTGTATTGTGTGTCGATCTACACAACGGTGTACTGGGCATGCTCACACACTTAGCAGTTGCAAAGGGCCGTCTTGCATGCAGATGGAGTCTAAACACGCAAGGGCTCAGTTTGGACTGTCCTGTGTGTCCCATATACACAACAGCGTACTGGGCATGCTCACATATTTAGCAGTTGCAAAGGGCCGTTGTGCATGCAGATGGAATCTAAACAGGCAAGGGCTCAGTTTGGACTTTCCTGTGTGTCCATTTACATAACAGCATACTGGGCATGCTCACACAGCAGTTGCAAAGGGCCATCTTGCATGCAGATGGAGTCTAAACACGGAAAGGCACAGTAAGCTATAACTGTCCTCATGCACAGGGTGGACACTCCCATGCAGTGACCAGTACACACTCAGGTGCCATCACAGCTGTCACAGGTGCAGATCACAGACGTACACACCACAGTCTACACTGTAGCCCTCAAGACATCACCATGTCGTTGGTGCAGCAATACACAGCCATACATTACCACAACACCGTGTGACACAAGACTAGTGGACTGTACAGAGGTCTACAGCAACTGTGCAGAGTACACATGTACCGACAGGGTTCCAACAGGTGTTATATGCATTGCAATGATACCACTATATATGACCAGGTCAGCTCAAGACATACCAGGGGCCCTGGGTCTTACACAGCTGTGACAGATGAGTGTTGCTGTACACCAACGAACACACATGTTTGGATATGTCATACATGTGATTGCAGTGGATGTGTGCATGGACCACACACACAACACATATGTACATAGCATAGTTTTTGCTGTCCCCCGTGCAGAAAAGTGCTTAAGCAATCATACGCACGCAAATGGAAGGTGAGTCCATGTCTTTTGAATGCTCACAGTACAGGAGGTAGCAATGTTGACCGAGGACACATTCCCCTGTACTAGTCACCCATGACACCCATGATATCATACCACAGTCCATGTGTTATGTATGTCAACACACATGTCCACCAATAGCAATGCATACAAACATGGCTACAGGAGATGCATGTAGGACCAACACACATGTACAATCTGTACTGTGCATGCAGCAACCATGCATGTGCAGTGGCTGATGTCCGTAACTCATTTGTGCCTAACTACAACATGCAGTCGCAATGCAGCCCCATCACTGACACCTGTATATGGTGACATACTGACAGTACGGTTGGTTGTACATCACGTATGGAGGGATGTGTGTACATAAAGTGGTGATCCACCTGTGTAGATGGATGTTTGCCGGGGATGGCTTACAGGTGTGTCACACGCCATACTACCATGACATGTGCAAACAGTATGCTATGTCACTGTTACTTGACGGTGATGACATAACACTTACACAGCAGTCAGGTGTTACCGACTGTACGTCACATGACACCTGTAACACTTACATCCTCCCGTGTGCATATAGCAGCACAATTGCCAGACATAGCGTTGGTACACATAATGCGGACAATACCGCTGCATGTCTGTCAAACGTCTCATCATATGACAGGTGTATCATTCCCAGCACTGCCATGTGTGTCCGCATGTGTGACCACATATGCCACATATGGTGGGGATTACATCCCAATTGTTACACACCTCTGTACACCGTTGTAGAGATCTGTACATACTGCAGTGTGGAAAGCATGACGTTGGCAGGAGTGGTGCATCACATGCATCGGCTATCCGTATACACATTTGTGGTCACCACAGTGTGTTTGTGTATGTATGTATGGCTGTCTGGTGCTTGGTGTGAGGGTGTATGCTACCATACAGTGAAAACAGGATCACTAACCCCTCATGGTGATGCAGTCTACTACCCTGTTGATGCCATTGGTCCCAGCCGTACTGGCTACCTGTGCATGTTCCTTCTCTGTGTCACGTCGTGTGGGTGCAAAGTACTATGAGGGTGATGACCACATAGGCAAGGGTCCTCATCTCAACACTATGGGGTGGTGTTACAGTGTTATAGACCCTGTGAATGTGGGCATGTTCCTGTAATGTGACAGGGTATTACTGCTACACAGTGTGGCCTCATGCTATCAAGTGGCCTCTAACGTCATCATTGGCCAGACCGCTGTGTACAACCCGTGCACCATGTCAACATACCTGTAATGTTTCCTGGTATGTATGTCACGTCTCTGGCCACTGTAGCCTGTTCAACTGACCACATGCTTCAGGTGCAGTATATGTGCGGACATCTGTGTCATGTTAGACTTTCCAACAGTCAGGTTGAGGGTACGTTTAGCATGCTGATATTGCCATACATGCCTGTGAGTACTCCACAGTTACACACGGGGGACTGCAAACACTGCTACCTGTAGGCACATGCCAGTACACCATAGGAGGGAACCAGGGCATCATTACCAACATGCCGTTACTGTTGTAACCGAGACACATACTGTGAACATATCACAATGCATGCTGCACCTGTACTACATAGTATGTCTGGTGCATGTCGACAGTACACAACCAATGTCATATACACACAGCCAATGCAACATACACTTACCTCACTATGCATACACAAGTAATGTAAGATACACCTCTCACTATTCTGTTCACCCTGTGCATCAGACCATTTGAGCATATCCCTGCACCGATGGTGTGGATGACAGGGATGCAGCACAGGCTTCATCATATGCACAGGGTGATAGTGTTTGCCAGGAGCATAGGCTGCATCAATGGATGACATCATGTGTGTGGGTAGGGGCCAGTGATTGGATTGGACATGTCTGTTCAGTATGCATGTGGGTGTTGTGGAGCCCTACAGCTGCGTTTGCTGTGTGCGTGTATGTGTGCACACAGTTCTGTCATTTGTGAGGCCTACACAAGGGTATTATTGACAGCTCCAGATTGTACAGACCAGGTTGTACAGCTCACTGTGTCCAGCCACGGCCATGTGTCTTGTGCCTGCCAGGGGTTGCACGGGCACTACCAGGTGGAGGTACAGAATGGCTACTGTCCGATGACACATGGCCACTGGAACCATGTCCCCACTGGGAATGTCCAGGGCCACGTCCACGTGGCCTGCTGTGTCCTGGTGTGGACAGTGCAGCACCAGCTGCACTGCTACTGCTACCGGCACTATGGGAGCGGCCATGTGAGGTGGCACACTCATGTTGACTTGCACTAGGTGGTGTAGCTGGCCTATGTCCATGTGGCCTACGCCTCACCCCTACCAGATGTTCCAGCACAGACAGCTCATGCTCGCGGATTGCCATGCTACGGTCAAGGATTCTGACCCTGTCACCCAATCGCCTGTCCATAACATCAGCAATCTGCTGTTGAGCACCTGCCAATGACTGGATGTTGTTGTTTAGGGTATGGATAGCAGCCCTCTGCAGCCTCTGCCCTTCTCTGTTCTGCCGTTCGGCACATGCCTGTGCCGCCATTACAGTCTGGAACATGCGTCTGGTGATTCCAGCTGCTGCGCTATGTCCTGCAGGTGCATGTCTGCCAGAGGTCCACCTACGAGCAGCATTGGCCACATGCTTGTGTGGCACATCTGCAGTCAGTACACTGTACCATGGTGTGGAGACACACCTCCTGTAGCCACCACACGTTCCTGTTCAATGCTAACAGACGCTGGCTGTCCTTCCTCTATGGCCACTGGCGATGCGGTATGTGTTGGCAGCTGAACTGTGTGCGGGGAAGAGGGGGACATAGCTGGGATGGCAACCGTTGGCACAGATTCAGCCCCTGACAAACCTGCCTGTGCCTCATGCATATGTTCATCACTGCTAGCATTTGTGGGGACACTAACATCAGATGGACCGCAGGAGGGTAAGGCACCTACATCACCTGTGAACACAAAGAAAGACTCTAAATTACAATAGACACACACTGACACACACACGCACTGACACACACATGCACTGACACACACACACTGACACACACACACTGACACACCATGCATGTGATATGACAGATGGCAAGCAGGTGTCATATCATTATCCATGCAATTCACATGATCATGGTAGTATGCATGCATCCCCGTGATACACCATGTGGACCAGAACAGGATAACAGTACACATGGCTGATGTGACCTTGACATGTAATCTGCTAATGTGTGCATTAACATGCATACATGTCTGACACAATGGTGTCCTGACACATGTACAGCATCGTACTGGGTATCACATTGCGGTGGTGTCTGTATGTCCTACAGATAGAATGCATGTTGAGCAAATGTGCATGGGCATGGTAGAGGACTGTGAGCCATCTACATTGCTGTACAGTGTGAAGTACAGACACTGTGCCATTGCATGGCATCATGAGGTGTCTATATTGCTAAACAGTGCATAATATGTACACATTGCATATCCAGAAATGCATGCATACTCATGACATACCTGTGGATTGTGACCCACGATGCTGAGGTGTATACACACCACACCAAACCATGCAGTGTCATGTGACAGGTCACTAGAGGACATACAGATGACACCCCTGCACGATAATTACAGAGTGTTAGCTGCCTGGCAACCATGTCCACACATAGCGGACCTGTCATGTCACCATTTCACACATGACATTGATGTACCACACATACAAGGTGCACAGCTAACAGTGATGTCCTACAACAGCAAGGGAGATGTACAGTATCTGTGGCCTGGTGTCACTGTCAGTGGAAGCTGTAAAGGTGACTAATGTCATGCTATGAGACAGGCGTCATATTCAACACATCTTATGAGGTAGACGTCAGTGACACCTCCACTAGCTGTGCACAGGCATTTAAGATGTGCAGCATACCACATCACCTGTACAATCAGTCTAGTAGGGCTGTAATTGGACCATGTGTGGACAAAGTGAGACAGGGTGTATCCACATCACATTTACTGTGTGGCTACGTGTCTCTGGCCATCCCCCATGGCCATGTGTGCACATGTGTTGGTCATATGTGTGTGATGACCGTCTATCCCACATGTCTGTGTTGTTCCATATGACATACACCCATAGATGTTGGATATGTCACCATCCACAGGGCTAAGCAGACAACAGATGTATGTGGGGTACGGGTTATGGGAAAGTGTAACAATATTGCAACCAAAACACTACGTGTCTGAGACATGTCAGATGGCACATCACAATGTGTGAACCCATTGCAGGGGCTTATAACACAATGGTGACACCTGTGGGCTGCCCATATCACTGCTCACTGTGTGGTACTGTTTTGTGTACCACACGTTTTGTTCCACTGTATAGTACATATGCCTCCATTGTAGAACACCTCCACTGTTGTATGCACAGCTGGACATGCATGTAGCAATGACAAATACTGTGGTTTCATGTCTGTGTGTCATTTCATTTGTATATATTGCACATGGGTGGCCTGTGTGGATGATGGGTGATGCGACCTGTATATCATGTCTGGAATGAACATCATGTGTACAAGTATTAACTGGCCACATGGCGAATAGATCTATGCTTTGACATGCCTGATACCGATGACAGTCTCACCTGCAACGGACTCTTTTCTGTGCGGCACGCCAGAGGTACCTGTATAGGGGTGACACAGCAGTATGAACATTATCCATGACTGTATGACAGCCACAGAGTGCACTGTGCAAGTTAACACATTTGCCTGTACAATAGCATATAGTAAGCACATGTGTGCATACCATACCTCTCAACCTCTTAGAACAATAAATCTGGATAAAGCCTAGTATGATGGGGGACAAATAGGGACAGATGTTAAATATTGCTCTTACAAACTTAGAAAGTTGCTGGAATAATAGGTTTGCATGCATATGGTTTTTACAAGGAATGTGCAGTCGTAAACACAAATGTTTGTCATCATTTAATGACTCCAATCCTCAGCTATTTGTCAGAAAGGGACATATATTAAGGGGAAAACACTGACAATATGAGGCAGACATCTGGACATTCTGCAAACACCTGTACAGTTCAGAGGTATGGTGCATACACAGGATAGCATACTGTAGTATGCAGCATGTGTGCCCACATACCTTGCATATGTTGTTACATTACATTATGTACAGTGACACATGCACGTACGTGGGATATACTGGCCATATGTTCAATACTGACTTACCACACAACTCCAGGCTCACTGGTTGGGAGACACCCACCTCCATGATGGCAGCTTGTGTTTGTGGGAGCTGTTCCGAGGGTGTCCCCAGACTGGCCAGTAGCTCCTCTGTGTGTGTGTGAGTGGAGGCTGGGTTGGTGGCCCACCACCTGTTCCACCTTGTTCCCTGGTGATTGCAGTGGCATGCTGTTTTGCATGACGTATCACGTCTGTGCAGTGTCTGCGCACCTGCTGGTAGGTGCGGTTGTGGCCACCCACTTCACTGACCCTCTTGCGAAGATCCTGCCACAGGTTGTCCTGCTGCTGTGTGTGTGCTGTGGCACATGGCTAAATAACACCTCATAGTTCTCATGGAGGTACGGGATTAGGACATCATCCTCCTGTCGGCTGTATGCTGGTAGGTGTGTATGAGGCATTATCTGTAAGACATGATGAAGGTGACATGTCACATTTTCAGACATGTACAGTGATACTGCTGCACATACATTTCTAGTACATCTGCACAGTTATCTTTGCAAATCATCATGACACTAACATGACTGGCATGTATGGGTCTCACACATGTAACACCCGTTATGCATTAGATATCATCACCATATATGTGTGTCACCTCATTACAGTGTTCATACTGCATGTGACTGCTGTCTTCATGTGGGCATGTCTGTTTACCTGCACTGGTGTTCTTACCTATCTGCACATGCCTGGATGTGTCCACGGTAATGCTGTTGACCTTGATGCTGTGTATATGTCACATATCAACACAGACACAGCCTTAATGGACTTGGGCAGTGACAATGCACCAAGTACGCATGGAAACCTGTACATGCATCTGTTTTGCCATAGACATCTACACTGTACTGTACAGCTGTTCAACATCCTGCCATGGATCGCCTGTGTTGCACATGTGATAGATATGGGACAATGGCTAGTCGGACGTCATTTGCAGGTAAGGTTATCAGCTATGGCATGTACAGGCTGGGTTTACTAGCTGTATCCGACACCCATTACGCCACCGTGAGGGGCATCGGTGACACATTACTGATCCAGATAGTTGATACTACATTTACCATATGGCCATCACACCATGTATGACAGGGATGATATTTGCAGCTATGTGGACAGGGCTGCATGGTATGGTGGGAGTATGTCACAGGTATGGCACAGGGATCTGTCCAGCATGTGGCCATCCTAGTCATAGGACGGTGGTTGTCCATGACATATGTCTTTCAGATCAGGCTATGGACATGTAGCATGTCCAACAGCATAGTGTGGCATATGTCTGTACGCAAGGTGGATAGCATGCTGCATACTGGAGGTGAGTATTGTGGAGGATCTCCGTGCTCATGTATGCCACCCTGTCATGTCATGGGTACCTCGGATGACAACCTAAAGGGCCATGGAGATGTCTCCAGCTCAGGGAGGTGTACTGCACAACACCATCCATAACACAGTGTCCATAATGTTGACCACAGCCTAGGTGGTACTTAATGGGTACAGGGATATTCCCCTAGTGGTGACATTGCTGATATCATCCACCAGAATGTGCACATATGTCACACACCTCACACACACAGCCCATTCTGTATGTTGTTCACAACACTCTGACAACTATTGCCCATAGGTCATGGCTATTCACATCCTCACATACACAGATGGCTGACATTTGTCTGTGTAGTATGGGCTACAATGAGGGTGCGGTACAACACATTAACCCTGGTTTACTGTAGCTGACACCGGTGTGATATGCACATGTCACTGTAGCACCTTTAGTAGTTGTGAGTCTGTCAACAGGCCACTGGTAGAACACTCCTGTGACATACAAAGGCATTTGTAGTCAAACATCCATACTGTCTTGTACATCTACATTGATAATTGTTCATGGACTTGCAGACCATACCCAGCAGTGTTCTGATGCAGTGCCACCAATCATGACTGTCGTCAACACTTGTGGGTTGATATTATCCAACACCCTATCTGTATTGTATGGGCATGCTCGGCACTTGTTCAGAGCTTTTTGGCACATTATGAGCTACTGCTTAGTATAGCACCCATTCCACAGCAGTCCTTACAGGTACACTGTCTGTCCATACATTTCCAGCTTGCCTACAATACAACAGCTGTCATACACACATCACTCACATATCTCGTGAGATATGCTGGTTTATACAGCATGTCCACCTGGCACGTACCAGTTATATGCTGGCATGTCCAACTGGCACGTACCAGTGCTATTGCCTGTCTATATGATGACTATGTTGTACATGACAACCTAAAGGGCCATGGAGATGTCTCCAGCTCAGGGAGGTGTACTGCACAACACCATCCATAACACAGTGTCCATAATGTTGACCACAGCCTAGGTGGTACTTAATGGGTACAGGGATATTCCCCTAGTGGTGACATTGCTGATATCATCCACCAGAATGTGCACATATGTCACACACCTCACACACACAGCCCATTCTGTATGTTGTTCACAACACTCTGACAACTATTGCCCATAGGTCATGGCCATTCACATCCTCACATACACAGATGGCTGACATTTGTCTGTGTAGTATGGGCTACAATGAGGGTGGGGTACAACACATTAACCCTGGTTTACTGTAGCTGACACCGGTGTGATATGCACATGTCACTGTAGCACCTTTAGTAGTTGTGAGTCTGTCAACAGGCCACTGGTAGAACACTCCTGTGACATACAAAGGCATTTGTAGTCAAACATCCATACTGTCTTGTACATCTACATTGATAATTGTTCATGGACTTGCAGACCATACCCAGCAGTGTTCTGATGCAGTGCCACCAATCATGACTGTCGTCAACACTTGTGGGTTGATATTATCCAACACCCTATCTGTATTGTATGGGCATGCTCGGCACTTGTTCAGAGCTTTTTGGCACATTATGAGCTACTGCTTAGTATAGCACCCATTCCACAGCAGTCCTTACAGGTACACTGTCTGTCCATACATTTCCAGCTTGCCTGCAATACAACAGCTGTCATACACACATCACTCACATATCTCGTGAGACATGCTGGTTTATACAGCATGTCCACCTGGCACGTACCAGTTATATGCTGGCATGTCCAACTGGCACGTACCAGTGCTATTGCCTGTCTATATGATGACTATGTTGTACATGTGGCAATAGAGCTATTGTCATGTACACAGTCAATGCACACCTCCCAACATACAACAGTACAGCCTGTCGGGGATGCACATATGCAGCCCTGCTGGGGGTTATACTGTCACCAACCATGACTGCACCTGACAGTCATGTGGGGATGTGTAACATTCGCAACACACCCCACTCATCACATAGTCCCACATGATCCCCACCACAGGCCACACATATGGAGACACCTTGTGCAGTACCCCTCTATATGGCAGCCCACATCACCAAACACAACCACACCAACCTATAGCCCACAGACACGTGTGCCCATCACATACAGCCAACAGGGTGTCATAACATACACAACACACCTGTCATAGGTGAATCTGTTGGCGGTCATACTGCTGTTCCACTCAGCAGGCTACACAAGGCGATAGTCACTTACATCCTGCTGTCAGGTAACTGGTTCTGCAACATAACCTATGCACCCATGCCACACCTCAACAGGTACGATGTGACTGTCATTTTCCATGTTAGTGTGACTGAAGTTGTATCTCAGGGCACAGACTATGTGTGCAGGGACATACAATAGCCCACCAGTCTTGTAGCCCTGATGGTGTGGTCTGAGCCCTGGGGAGCATTTTGCAGTCATCCGGACCTGTTACCACTGTACAACGACCGACTGTGTCACTCCAACAGTTGCCCATGCTTCTGCTGTCATTCCACAGGTGTCTGGTACCTATCCACTTTGACAGACCTGGTCAAACAACATGATGCTTTGGCACAGTTGACCTGCACCTGTCAGCCCTGGGAGTACGGATCACATGTTGGACTCTTGCTGCTTTTATACTGCCTGTCTTGCACAGTGTCCAATAACAGTCACCACCAGAACGGGAACTGGCTAGCGAAACATGTGGTCATGTAACACAATGCTTGACATCATCCTCTGTGACGCACGCAGGCAAGGCAAACCTGATACTGCACCACTTCAATATCTCTGCAGTGACTGGGACCTGCCTCTAGGCTCTGCAGAGCACACCTGCAATGACTGGTTAGAGACAGATCATAACTCTCAGGCACGTACCTGGACTAGCACACCCACAGCTGAGGTGTCCCCATATTCCACTATGTTGTACACACATCCCGGCTGGTTACTTAGCACAGTGCATCACAGGTGCTCCACGTGCAAATAACTGTGTCCGGAACTGCTATACACAGTGTTACAAGCTGCGGATTCAACATACCCCACGGTTACCAGACCTCATTTCATGGTGTACTGGACAGTTGGGCTCATGCTGCTACTGATGTGAGACTGACAGTAACCCACACTTAACTGTGATAGCCACACATATACCGACACATTAGGCATATGCTGTCCGTGAGTCATAACCTCCACTCGGCTGGATCGACCCATACCCACCACCTCCAAGACCGACAGTATCCTTGACATGGACACTACCAACATGTGACTGCTGTTCCACACCTGGGGTTATCCCCTCATTGGTGGAATCCGAACATATGCTACTCACCATTGTTAGCCACATACCGGCACCACACACTTCATGGCATACACAGTACAAGAGTACTACAACACCTACTACAGATGTCTTATGACAGCGGAAGTTTTCGTCATGATACACGTGCAGGTGGACAATGCACATACAAATGCTGTGACATACCCCAGTGCACTTCATTAGCATGTACATGACAAAATGGATCATGCTATTCCACACAGAGCCATGATGGTACACACCAGATAACAGACACCACTCTGGGGGTGCAGTTCCATGGACATACTTTACAACAACAGGTGGGGGCTGTTGCACAGTGGTGTATATTCCCATGGGTGGGGTAACTCACTGGTCAGCCTCAGTAGGGCCACGGGATCCCTCATCACATACTCCATAACTAGCTATGTACACATTACTGCAACACATTCTGGGATGTACCACAAGGAATTATGGTGGTATGTTAGTAGTCATTGGCAATACCCACATCTGCTAACACATACAACTGTCACTCTGGAACATGACAGAAACAGGTGATGTTGGCAACATGCTGTCTGATGGCTTCAGTGCTAACATTACACCCTCTCACTCCCTACAGGGCCACATTCCTTGCAGGAACATTGCAGTGTCCCTGCAGTCACACCTACACAGTACTGACCTGCGCTCTATATGTCCTGGGGCACTGGCCCCGTGTCACCCTACAAAATCCCAGGCTGTGATGTCCACAAACCTCTGAATGACATGTCTCCCCACTGAGACACCATATTCAGTAATAGCCTTGTACCAGACATTGTGGCCCCTGACTGGCACACAGCGACAGTTACACTCCATACAGGTGGCACCACAATGCACGACTGGGACTATTGCCCTACACACCTGAATGGACTGTTCTGCATGGCTATAGGGCACATCATCATGGACATCATTCCATGAGACTTTGTTGTACTCCGGTCCTTTGATGCCAGCCGGGTTGGTCTTGTTGGGGCCACAGCATGCCTCCTACATCTGGTGAACTCCTTTCATACAGTGACCAGAGTAGTTGATGATGACACGGGGGTCCACACAGCCTACATTGTCCTCTCACTGCCTTTCAGTACCGTTCTCCATTCTGGTATTGACAACATACACATCCACCTGCACATCAAAACATATGTCTCAGGATGTTATGCAAAGTGGCTAATGGACGGGACACACACACTGAGGGTAGCATACCGTATCACATACTGCATTTCAGTTACACTTGGCATACCACAGTCCTCAGTCATGGGGCCCTCATGTTCGGTATATGCTTCCCTGAGGTACAGGCTACCACAGAGGGATCTTCCCTGCCTAACTTTGCAGACCACTGCATATCAAGCGCCATTGTTGATCCACCAGCTGATACTGACCCCATCCATATGGGTGTCACTGTGACGGATACCTGATATGAACATCATGGCCTCAACCTGCATGACACTAGGTATGAACATCACCTTTGCAGTACACCAACCACCCACTGGTTATCACATAGGTGTTAGTCCCCTACATACATGTTGAATTGTATGTGTTCATACTACACACGTATGTCGCACACACTCCTGTGATTACCACATTGCCACTGTGGCGTGGATATCCTTCTATGTGTCCACACTTGTCTGTACTGGGTGTGTAGCTGGTACATAGGCACCCATTGTACCTCTGAACACCGGACTTATACACACATTCAAGGGTACAACACCCCGCTTAGGGTGTACCTTACACAACAGCTACAGTTTTACATAACACAACATTAACACGCCATGACGTTTATTGAGCTACGACAGTTAATGTATGCGGCTGAAGTACAGACACCACGTCTGTACACATTTGCGGACTACATACTCAGGGGTGACCTCTGCTGCAAGGACAGGGCCCATGTCTGCAACTATGTTAATGGATATACTCCGTGATACGACATAAACAATAGCCACTGTGAGCATCATGCTCATGGATATGTGCACACATGCAACAATGTGTGGGATGTGCTTGGGGGTTGCATTCCCAGACCGAACACTCACCGTGCTTTGGAACAAGATTCCTATGTACATCACGCAGGGACACTCAGTAGCACTGTTCATGTGATACCTCACTTGGTGGATGGTGGACACATGTATGCCAGGGATGACTGCAGTGGCTGTACTGTGCAGAGGTGCAGGTTACACGTGGCTCTTCTGTTCACAGGACACTACCCTAGAGAGGTGCCACAGGTGTGAACACTGAAGTTGTTGTTACACATAGACTTGCCAGACTGCATGGTACCCCACTATGAACCCGTGGAGCTATTTCATGCCCTTTGTGCATGGTTACTGGAGTAGCCCTTCCATTTAGATTAGCTATCACGCTATTACAATGTCCCGTGACTACAGGCCATATGTATCCTGATATTGTACACGCCAATCATGTTCTTGTTTGTCTGTCACATCTCTTCTGCTATTCTAGTATGGGAGAAATGTTTGCATCCTTTGCAAATGAACAGAGTGGATTACATTATTTATTTCATCATAACTGTTTATAAATAAATTAATTAAATAATGCTACTCACATCACTATACGATACCTTTGGTATGCATAATATGCTTGTTCTCCTGTGTAGCATATCTGACATATCAATCTACTATACTATGCATTACACATATTTTACATGGTATCCCATAATGCAAAGCATACTTGCACAGCGGGACCACCTTAGACATGTCATTGTCATTATATGCCCATACACATGCGTACTGTTACAGTATATCAACATATACTATCCCCTGCTATGGCAAGTACTTGTTGGACATACCCTGCCACTGACGGCAGGTCATATGGCATTGTTCTGTTTAAAGCCCTCATGTTGCATCCCTTGTGGTGTCTGTGCTGTTTACCTTGTGGCCCACTGCTGGAGGCACAACTTCTACAAGCATTAGTATGATCAGCAAGACATCACTACATAAATACCATTTCCCACTTATGCATTGTGGACACTTTTAATTAATGCAAACCAGGCTATTCATACAACTGACATAGTTAATACAGAACATGCTATACATACAGTTACATACCGAGTGTTCTACATACCTTGATATCGTTCCGGTATTTCGTCTCTATCTCGCTCTTCTGTATCACTCTTTAAACTATTTTATGATATGAGCATATGGTTTGCATATCTGGCAAGTCATCATTATATACGTCTATACCTGCAACATGTGGTTTACTGCCGCCAATTGGTGTTCCTGTGTGACTAATTACGTGCACATCAGCTGTGCAGCTACTCTATTTGCCAATTATGCAGAAACAGTGGGGTATAATTGAATTCTCCACTTGGGCGTTGGCCATTTGCCCTACCTTCGGGGAGACAGCCTGTATTGTGTTTTGTTGTGTGTAATTGCAACTGCTATGTGTAGAGCCAAGTGTAGTTTGGAGTCATGTCCCCCGTGGACTGTGTGTGACGGCTTGAGTATGTGGTTCTACATGTGACTGTACCTGTCATTGCACCTGTCTGATAACGGACTATTGCAAACAACACCTGTAACATCGCCGTTTGTTCCATTAAACAATGGATACAATTTTGCATGGCACCTTTAAATGTGTCTCTCATAAGGTATGTTAACTGTTCAGCAGATATAATTGACTAACTGGATGTTTGTGCTGTGATTACGGTCTGTATTGCTATTGTTTCCAGTGTGGAGGATGTAGGCGGGTGTACTTAGCATATATGGTTTTGTGGGGCTTGCATTTCTACATAGTCCACATATATGTGTGTGGGCTCCTTCCCTAATTAAAGAGTTATCACTTAGTAGACTTCTGTTATGGGATTTTACATTGGGCCGTTGTTAATTGGTTTCTATATGGTATGCAGGTGAGGTTGATACTTCCATACCTCCGGATGTACAGCAATATGTGCAGGGATATTTCTAAATGACAGCTATCCCGTGTATGTCTGTCCCAGATATTTGCAGTCATTGCAGTGGTGTTGGTGTCAGACCCTCTGTGGCATGGCTTGCCACATTTTCATATGGCCATAGTTGGACACTTGTGGGTCATACACTGGTGTTTACAGGCTGACATATAGCCATGGTCAATACACAGTATAGCACATACTTTTATACTCATTACATACCTATTGTTCTTGGACTTTGCCTACTTATCATTTTGCATGTAACATTTCCGTTTCTTACATACAGGCATGTCTATTTCCTGCAACTATTGCATAATATTTGGGACATACTAATGTCCGACACTCTTGGACAGTTGCCCTTTGTAATGTTTCATGTCAGGACATGCCTGCCCAGGGAGGGGCTGTCCCTCCCAATGTGGGACAGGTGTTTACCGCATGCCTACAGCTAGCTATACCCGCACCTACCATAATCATCTACCTCCAAGTTGGCACCTACAGACACACGATGCGGACACACAGTCACACGGAAACGCACATGGCACCCTCAACACACACATGCACAGGCTACATCACTCACAAACACAGTTGTACACGGTACCTACGTGGACCGCACCGCCGGCAGCGGTGACTACATGTCCTTACTATCGTTATAATATTGCTTGCGGTTCTACTGTTCCAGTACTGTGTTCTTTCTGTCTTTCAGCCTCGTGGTTACGCATGTCGGTGTGTGACACGTTCCATAGCTGGCGGTATCCTATTTATTTGTACCTCCAAGGTGTTTTGAATGTCGTTGACCTATCTATATATTTGCAGATGTCAGTGACTCCTTATATATCGACATATCACACTATCGCCCTTTCTATCTGTATTGTATATGTGTAGATATATATATATATATATATATATATATATATATATATATACATATCTCTGACAGGGGTGGTGACAGGCATGCTATACCTTTCATTGTGTGTTTGTCGGTGTATAATGTGTTTCCTGGACTCCGCACGTTTGTGTCTGTACATGTCACATTACACACCTGCCATTGGTTAGGATTACCACCCATCCCACTTTGCGAGGGACAGTCCTTCTTTGTGCAGTTGTGTCCTTCAAAATATTTGTGAACATGGCAAATGTCCTGCGACTTTGGGACAAACATATTCCCTATAGTTTATGTAATAGTTGCATACAACACTTGTTCTGTATCTGAACCACCTACATGTTACATGACACGGAACACATACCTATGATCTGTACTAGAATAAGCTTTTATCTAGGCAAAACACTGATGTTCTGGTTTTTGTACTAGCTGGGTGTATGTGTTGGCCTGCAAACATCTGGCGTATGTCCCACATTGGTCATTTGAAATGCGGCAACCCTACCGTACGTACATCTTGGCTAGCAATAGTGTTGCGTGATTGTATACATGATTGCCTGTTCAACTCTTGGCAGTGATCGTTTTACCCTTCAGAGCAGGTGCTATTTGTTCAGGGGTGACTAATGCTGGTTTCACCTGTTCTGTACATCATTGACCGTGATCTGCGCAGTGGTCAGTGAAGCTTAACCCTGTTTCGCGCATATCCGTATAGTCGTATTTAAACATCGCTTACCAGCAGTGGGCAATGCATATTCTCGCTTACGTGTGTTACACATATTCTGATGACCTGCATCCGGAATGCATTACCCGTGCCGTCGGGATTATGTTACATCCCTTGCAGGACGTGGGACTCGGAACATGCATGACGGTCACTGCATATACCACTTGAACATCTGGGGGTTGTACACGTATTATGTCATTTTGTATGTGGAGTAGACTACAGCAGTTACTCCACACTGCACTCACATGGATAACTCCATTAGTTTACATATTGATGAGTCCAGTTAATGGTATGTCCATGTGATGTTTACTGGATGTACTCCGGCCTTGAGTATGTATATCACAATGAGCTACACCCAATAATGTGCTACACCTTCATACGACCGTGGGTGTAGCATGCTGGGGTGACAAATACCTGTCATGGGTACATCCCCTGCCTTGACACAACATCCATGATTACATTATGTGGAGCCCCTCATTAACGCAGCTGGGAATCCCTGCTGAGTGTGTGCAGGACAGTTCTTACACACATGTGCTCCCACGATTGCCTCTGCTCCAGTAATCGACAGTTGCTTCCTAGATGTTGTGGCGACGGGAGACACTGTTTGCCCCATTTGGTGTTTTGCCTCTGACAATCAGGCGTGTACCTACCGATGTACCTGA
The DNA here is from genome assembly GCF_019279795.1 of Protopterus annectens. Taxonomy (NCBI): domain Eukaryota; kingdom Metazoa; phylum Chordata; order Ceratodontiformes; family Protopteridae; genus Protopterus; species Protopterus annectens. Next base: position 1,465,894,173 of record NC_056744.1, on the reverse strand, counting down.
GAACCTATACACACAGCACCGACAGATGCTGATAGGCGCATGTACTGTTCAGGTGTTGACATTCCGTGTTCCAATGGCTGTTGCATGTACAATGTTTGAGGGCTGCCTATGTAGGATTCCACAGTGGGCCACCTATACAATTTACAGGTGGTCATGTTTGTGTGCCATCCATTTTACTGTGTGTGTGTGCAGGTGGAGAGGGGTGTCAGTCCATGGGGGCCTACATTGTCAGGGTATGTGCTATTTGTTCCCTCTTTGCCAAGGCATAGGCATATTAGGCACACCTCCGTCTGCCTACTGGGGCTAGTACAGTGTGTCCATGGTCTGGATCCCTCTGTGCCTGTGTTGGCCTTAGCAATTGCGGTGGGCTGTGAGGCCCTCCCCCATTTTGACCCTGCTGCAGCTGTTTCCACAGGATCATATTATGTAGCATGGCACATACTATGAAGATGTGGGCACACATGCCTGGAGAGTACTGCAAGGCTCCACCAGATGTGTCCAAGCACTGGAACCGTGATTTCAGCATCCGAACACACGTTCTATGCTGTTTCTGGTTTGTGCGTGTGCCTCATTATGGTGTTCTTGCATTGGTGTGTGTGCATTTCTGATGGGGGTCATTATCCATGGCTCCAGTGCATAGCCAGCATCCCCCACAATCTGGCCTTGTGGGATGTCCCCCCTGACAAATACCTGATACAGCTGTGAGGCATGCCAGATATGGGAGTCGTGGTAGCTTCCAGGGCTGCCAGCACACACATCCATGATAATACCCTGGGCATTGCACATGACCTGGCAGTTGATGGAGTGGAATCCCTTACGGTTTATGTAGCGCCTACCATGCTCACTGGGTGGTGACTTGATATGTATGTGCATGCAGTCTATCGCACCCAGTACCTCTGGGTAGTTTGCCACATGGTGGAAGTGACGCATATTGCATATTCTCCTGAGTTCGGGGGAAGTATATCTGCTCATTGGCATGTGGTAACATGGCATCCAGGAACTGGTGTAGTACCCTGGATGCCGATGCCTGTGAGATCCCCATTATATCTCCAGTTGGCCTTTAAAAGGTACCTGTGGCTAGTATTTGCAAGCTTACACATACCTTCGTGTCCACTGGGATGGGTTCCCCTCTGTTGTTTCTGGTTCTCAGGCATGGCCGGCACAGCTCTACTATTTGCTGTAAGATGTCCCTGTCCACCCTGTAACGCTCTACCATCTCCAGATCATGTAGCCCCTGGTAGGTTACCCTTGGTCTGAACACTCTTCTCCTCCTCCGTGGCCTATGGTGGTTGTCGGCATCATCCTCCACAACACCGTCGGTCTGTAACACATGCTGATGAATCACAGCTATGGCAGCTCCCAACATGTACATTTTAAAAGCTCCCTGTCTGTTTACACCTATGGTGCAGTGTTTGGGAATACACAGGTGTGTTTTGGGTGCTTTCACACTTTATACTATTTTTATGTGAACACTGATGATGTCATAGGGTGTGTATGTATGATCGTGGCTACAAGGTATCTTCTGTGTTTTATTACCAGAACCACTATTGTGCTGCCTTTGGTGTTGCATTACATTTGGCTGCCGTAAATTACCTCCTGCCCTTCCCTTTACATTTGTGCACGTTACACCTACCATTTTCTGGCATATATCCAGCAGCCTGCTTTCATTTGTACTTTCCTAGACCTGGCTTGTCTTACGTAATGTGTTCTTTTGCCGGTCTACTGTGGGTTTGCTTTGCTCTGCTATGGCAGTTCTCCTATCTTTGCATTCCAATTCCTCCCCTACTTTCTTTGCAATCCTATGCCTCCCCTATCTTTTGCAGGTTTCTGCATGCAGGCTTGTCTACTGCCGTTGATTGGCCGCCGTGCGTTGATTGGTGTTAATTGCTCAGTAGTACGCCAATTACCCTACTTCTGCATTTCCTTCTTTTCTTCACCTGACCTTCCTGTTTGTGCTATTGTTCGTGGCGCGTGCATCCGCATACCGGATTTTGGGCACGTTTTCATCCCTGTGCACATGTGCTTTCGGGCACCATTTGTGCTCTCAGCTGAATGATCCTAAACCCTCCTCCCCACCCCTGTCCTGCAGCTTTGCTTAGCAATGGCCAGGCCAGATTTGCATTGCTCCAATGTGCTTACAGCTACGGTGATACACTCCTCTGCTGATGTCATGTATCACCTCTGAGACACTTCTCGGTGTTATAGCACTGCGCCGTCTGGTACATCCTTCATCCGGCAGGACGTTTCCGATTCAGTATTACCTGCCTCATTTGCATGGCATTGACTACTAATTCATAGTTACCGCACTGAACACTGTCGTGGGCCCTTGGCAACCCTTGCGCCTTGCTTGTGGTGTACCATGCCTACCATTGCATATTATGGTGAAATCCTGATTTGTCTTACACTGCGATTTTATGACATTTGTATATATTTTCTTTGTATTCCTGTTTGCACACACATACCCTGCGGTTGTACTGTGCGTTACTGTGGACATGACATTAAATGTTGTTTTTTAGGTGTTGTGCATCTTTTCTTGTGCTATTGGCTGTGTATTTAGCCATTGGCATATGTTAACTTTGTAATACATGAGTCTGGTCCGCTTCCATAGCTCCAATGTTCTGTTTGGGAAAATGTAAACCATGTTTTTTTTGGTTTACATTTGCTACGCCTGCGCCTGGCGCAAGCTTCATGAATCCGGGGGATAGACACACACACACCACACACACACCCTTCAATGTTGCCACACAGTAAAACAAGGAACACAGATAATTTCCAATCAGGTACCTTGCAAAAACATCCAATGAAAATTGAATATCAAACTCTATACTGCTTGAAGAAATATGCAAATACACCCACACATGCTGTCCAATGAACTACTACAATTACAAAGACCAATCTTGTGCTGGAAAAAGAAAAGTTGACCAATAAAAACAAACAATAAGAAAGTCATACTCTGGAAAATTTTTTTACACTCTTGATGCTCTGTTTTTCAATTCACTAAAAATCATAATGGAATCATTGAGTCCTATTGGCATTTAATTTCAGCTGTCACATCATTTCACAGTGTAACAGGTGTCACACAATAAAACATCACACCTCATCTGTTCCAACACATAAAAATTAAATTTGACAATGTTACAGCATGTAGCACATGTCTAGCTACTGTGCTCTTGTTGCATTTTTTCTCAGTGTGGTAAATGCACTGAAATAGGACCAGATTCAATAAAGCCTACACTAAGTGTACACTGTTTTAAGTGAGCAGACAACACAGACATAACACACACCTTTTTTCTCCTAATTTTAGTTTTCCTACTGATATTCTTGCAGCTTTAAATATTGACATGGATTCATAAAGGTTACCACAAAGTGTAGACTACATGTGAACTTAGTATAATCTTTCTGAGTGACTAGAAAGCACAAAAATGTAATAAAGAATTTTATTGAATACATATCATGTAAACTTAGTGTAGGCTTTGTTGAATATGGTCCTTATTCTTTTGTTTAGTGCATTGCTGGTTTTGCCAATATAAAAAGCAGTACATGACCCACACCATTCCATATAAACCACCCGGACTGATGTACAGTTAAATTGTCCATATGTAGCACTGTTGTTAATTAAATTAAATAAAAAAAACTCCACACTAGCATCAATGTACTGATACTGATAACAACAACCATATTTGATAGTTTGTGGAAACCCTGTAATAGTGGACTTTTTTGGATTTTCTAAAATCCTTTTGATGTTAAAGCGATTTTTGAAGGTAAAAGTAGGGGTTTGACTAAAAATCTATTTTAGGTGGTCATCACAATGTAATATTGACCAGTTTTTAAGTACCCCTCCTGATTTCCTTAGAATTACTAGTAAAATGCATTACCATGTTACTATTGAAGTTTGTAACTGGGTATTAGAAATCACGGCATCTTCACCCACTCTATTAAGCTGCAGATCATGTTTAATAACCAAGCCGTGTTTGCTGGACCACCCTTGAATAACTGTCATCCAGGCTTCTTCAATAATATGGGGTGGGTAACTTATTTCCAGGAACATGGATGTCTACAGGAATTTGAGGTATTAAAATCCATGTTCCTTGAAAGAGGTTACCTGCCCCCTATTATTGATGACAAGTGGATGAAGATAGAGGGACTTATAATAGTCCAGTTGTTTCAAATTTCCAGTTTCAGGATTAGTAAAATGGAACTGCTTTGGTGCAGAGACCAGTTTTATTTGAATCTAGGCATCCCATAACAGATGTGTATGTCCAAGGAACGCAGAATCTGCTCCCCCTTGTTCTGTGGATTTGGATAAAAAGTTGGCAGATGAATAGTTTGGTTAAGAGCCAACACTGGAAACCACCTTAGGCATAAAGGAAGGATTGGTCCTGAGGGACACCCTGCCTGGGTAAAATATTATAAAAGGCTCCGCAGCCATGAGGGCCTGTAGCTCTGAAACCCTTCTTGCTGAAGTAATTGCCAAGAGCAAAGCTGTTTTCCATGATAAAAACTTTATATCTGCAGTAGCAGCTGGTTCAAATGGAGGCAGGGTGAGGTTTTCCAACACAAAATTGAGGTCCCATGCAGGAATTGATGATCTTCTGGGATGCCTTAAATTTTGGCCCCTCTAAGATACTGTTTTAGCGAAGGGTGAGAAAAGATTGGTGGCTCTGTGTTGTAATGAGCTGAGATGGCAGAGGCATGGATTTTTATTGATGAAAAAGATAGGCCTTTGTCAAGCATCTCAGTCAAGTATTGTAAAATCTGAGGAATATTTGGCTCTACTGTGTCAGCTCCTTGTGCTTGGTTCCAAGCACAGAATCTCTTCTATTTATCAGCATAAGATTTTCTAGTACTAGGCCTTCTGGCTTCCAAAACGACATCCATCACAGATTTACTGAGAGGTGTTGTTTGAATAACTACATGATCAGCCATGCTACCAGGTTCAGTGTTTGGAGCTGATTGTGCAGGATCTGATTGTTTTGCTGAGACAGTAAGTGAGGTATTTGAGGCAAGTACCAAACTGGGAATTGAGACATATTCCTTAGCACTGATACCAGTGTTGGCAGGGCCAGTCCAGGGCAATTAGTATCATTTTTGGTTTTTCTTGTCTGACCTTTAGTAGGACCTTGGGAAGAAGAGGCAGAGGAGGAAAGGCGTAAACTGATAGGTTTTTCCAACTGAAGGATAGGGCATCCACTTTCCATGCTTGTCTGTGATAAGTCCTTGTGCAGAATTTGTCCAGTTGATAATTCCGAGGAGAGGCAAATAGGTATATGTCTGGGCTCCCCCATTTCTTTGTTATCATGCTGAAGATTTGTGAATCCAGTTTCCACTCGTGAGGATCCATAAGGTTTCTTCTTAAGTCATCTGCCAGAGTATTTTGCTTTCCTGGCAGGAATTGAGCTTAAAGATGTACTTGACAAGTCAAGGCTGTGTCCCACAATGCCATAGCTAGTCTGCAAAGGGGGTATGAGAGTGTGCCCCCCCTGCTTGTTTATGTACCACATAACTGTGGTGTTGTCCGTATTTATCAGTAGTTGTCCTGGATGAAGTAAGTCCTCGAAGGCTGTCAGGGCATTTTGAACAGCTAACATCTCTTTTTGGTTGATATGTAGATGCATTTGTTTTGGGGTCCATATGCCCTGAATGCATCTTCCCGCCAGGTGGGCCCCCCATGCATAGTCTGATGCATCTGTAGTTAAGGTTTGGCTAACAGGAGGTAGAGGAAAGACCGTTATGTTTTGGTGACATGCCTCTGCCCACGAAAGAAACTCCTGTTGTAGCCAGGGAATGAGAGGAATCATTGTTTCCAGACTGTGACAATGTTGACACCATAAACCTTTTAGGTACCACTGTAGTTTCTTGATATGCAGTCTTGCATATGGAATCAGTAGAATGCAGGATGCCATGAACCCCAAAGCCTGCAGAATTTGTCTAACAGATAACTGGGTTTTTGTTGCCATCTGTTTGAATTAAATAGTCAGTTGCCTTTGTTTGTCTGGCATGAGGAAAACCATCTGGGCAGTTGTATTTAAGCTTGCACCCAGGAATGTTATCTTTTGAGAGGGTACCAGTTGTGATTTCTTTTCGTTTATTGTGTACCCTAGGCATGTTAGAAGCCTTTGTCTGCAAAATTCAATTACTGGTGCCAGGCACTTTGTAAAGACCCTGTGTGCAGTAGATAAGGCAAAGGGCAGTGCAGAGAATTGATAATGTATAAAGCCAGCCTTGAAACAGAGGTATCTTCTGCACAATTCCCTTATTGGGATATGCATGTATGCCTCTTTTAAGTCTAAAGTCACTAGCTAAGCGTTCTTGCCCAGCATGGGCAGAAGCTGCTGCAAAGTTAGCATTTTGAATTTTGGAATGTCCAGGAATGTGTTCAAAATTGATAAATCCAATATTGGGCCTTGTCTTTTCTGAGTACCAAGAACAGTCTTGAGTAAAACCCTTGTCCTTTTTCCTGTTCTGGCACTGGCTGAATAGCCCCATATCCATGAGGGACGTAACTTGATGTCCTTCAAGGATGCATCTGCAGTCTTCACAAATGGGTTGTCCTGTCGTCAGGCAGCCCTTCGGTCGGCCGGATTCCAAAGTCTGGGTCTGGCTTCGGCTGGTGTCGCACTTCACCCGACGTCATTGCGGCAGTTCTTCGGGTATAAAGGCATCAGCCGACGCCATTTTCCTCAGTCTTTCTTGCCGCGTGGCGCCCGAAGCTGAAGCTGTTCGCAAGTGCTGGTCGGTCAGATCCAGAGATTACTACTACCGAATATTACTTCGAAGACTTCTAAAAAGCTAAGTACCCCATTGGGGACTCTTTCTTGCCTCAGCCGATGTCAGAGAAAGTGAATAACTGTTTATCTTGTGGGAAACAAATACCTCATAAAGATTTCCACTCCTATTGCATACATTGTTTAGGCCCAGACCACGACGTAGCAGCTTGTCTAGCCTGTGCTTCTTTTAACCGACGGATGCTTAGACGTCGGTCGGAGTTTGCTGAACAGATTTTCGGCTCCGATTTTGCATATATTATGCTGTTGGATCCTCCGACTACGCAAAATACCAAAAAACGCAAAGAAAAGGACCGACACTCGCGGTCCGCGGTTTCGGCCGAAACCGCGGTTAAGCAAACCACGAGTGTCTCGGTTTCGGCCGAAACCGAGCAAGCGGTTCTTTCTTCAGCCGAAATCATGCCTTCTACCGAGGCCTCTTCTAACCTAGTAGAAACGGCTTCTGAAATCCAACCTTCTGTTGCGGTTTCACAGGATTTATCAGATACCATTCCCTGGATATTTCTACCCCTGCGTGGAGCTGCTAGGCCTCCTGCAGCAATGTCTATTAAGGCCTTTGCCAGGGCTAAAGCAGCCAAAGCATCAAAACGGTGCCTGCCAAGCCCCCTCTCTCAGGCCCAGCACCAGCTCCCATATGCTTACTTTGGCTGAGGATCTCATCTCTTTAATTCGTGGAGCCCAGCCTCACCCAGACAGGGCCTCTCCCTCCTCCAGAAAAAGGCCTAGAGCAGAGCCCCCTGAGCCAGTATCCACAGATGATTCCTCTGATGACTCAGAACATACAGACCCTCCTGAGGCTGCTTATTCTCCTTACAAAGACTCTGATGCTGAGGAGTCCATCCCTTCAGCCTCTCCTCCTGAGGAATTTTCCTTTGGGGAAACCTTGCATGCTATGAGGGAACAATTTCAGTGGCAGGGCCAAGATTTCTCAGACTCCAGAAAAAGGCTTAGGACCTTTCTACATTTGCCACAGCATAGGCCTTTAGCTATACCTCCAGTACTTTCTGTTGTTGATGATGCATTTAATGATGCTTGCACTGCTCCTGATTCATTACCTCCGGCTCCTGCTAAGCCTGATAGGTTCTACAGGGTCCCGGACACTCATCACCATTTATATGAGGCTCCTTTTGCAGATCTAGAGACTATCTCCCAGGGTCCTAAAGCCGTAGCAGCTACTTCCACTAAAAAACCCCTCCCCTCTGAAAGGGAATCCAGGTCCTTAGAGATATGGGGTAAAAAAGTTTACACCTCTGCTACTTTGTCAGCTAGAGCTTTGAACTGCCAATTTCATATGATTCAATACCAAGAGTTTATGCTTGACCAGTTGACTAAAAAGCTGTCCTCTGAAGAATCTTTAGATAAGAAATATATTCAAGAAATGGTACATAACATACAGCAGGTTAGTAACCATTCTTTAAAATGTGGCTATGATGCACTGGAGGCTTCCTTTAGATCAGCCATGACTGGCACAGTTATCAGGAGGCATGCATGGCTGAAAGAACAGGCATTACCAGACCATGTCAAATCAAAGCTTTTGGATGCACCTATGGACAAGGTCAGTTTATTTGGCTCCCCTGCGCAACAGGTACTAAAAAAGATGGAAGAGAAAGCAAAATCTGTACAAACAGTGAAAGATTTCTTACAAGTTCAACCTCCAAGGTTTAGCAGGAACTGGCCCTCCAAGAATTGGTCCTTTCTAGGGCACAAAGAGGCAGGAATAGGCGCTCGAGAGGCAGAAACCAAACCAGGGGTGCCTACAGGGGATGGTAGTGGCAAGGTAACAACCAGCGAGGCACGGATGCAACCACCACCACTACAACAACTCATTCACAGTGACTTGGCGGTGGCACCGCCTACCAGGGAACAACTAGAAGCACCCTTAGGCGGAAAGCTAACCTTATTTTCAAAGAACTGGCATTGCATCACAAGAGAAAAATGGATTTTGCAAACTATAGACCAAGGTTACAGGTTCCATTTCCATACTCTACCAAGCAAAAGAGGAATGCCAAACCTGCCACCTACTCAAAGGACAGAAGCTCTAAAGCAAATATCTCAATTACTAAGAATGAGAGCTGTGGAAAAGGTACCACCTTTGGAGCAAGGAAAGGGATTTTACTCCAGACTCTTCCTGGTACCAAGAAAAGAAAACAAATGGAGGCCTATTCTAGACCTGTCCACTTTAAACACATTCCTCATTGTTCCAAAATTCAAAATGCTGACCCTACAGCAGCTTCTTCCCATGCTGGGCAAGGAGTCTTGGCTGGTAACTCTAGATCTCAAGGAGGCATACCTGCACGTCCCCATAAGACCAATTTGCAGAAGATACCTCAGATTTCTTGCAGGATCAGAGCATTATCAATTCTCAGCATTGCCCTTTGGCTTATCTACTGCCCAGAGTGTTCACGAAATGCCTGGCATCAGTAATCGCTCATTGCAGACTTCAGGGGATTCAAATCTATCCCTACCTGGACGACTGCCTGATACAAGCGGACAACAAAATAAAACTAACAGAAGACCTACAAAGAGTCATTTACCTGCTGCAAGCCCTGGGATATACAGTCAATATAAAAAAGTCAAGGCTGATTCCATCCCAAAGAATAACCTTTCTGGGTGCAGAACTGGACACATCAAATCAAATGGCATCCCTAACTGCAGAAAAGAAAGAGCAGCTTCCTCTCTACTTCTTGGCATTAACAAAGCAGAACCATCTAACTGCAAGAAAAGTGCTGCAAGCTCTAGGCTTCATGGCATCCTGCATAATACTGGTCCCTCATGCCAGGCTGCATATGAGAAAGCTACAATGGTACCTAAAGAATTTGTGGTCTCAACACAAGCACAGCCTAGAAACCAAAATTCCAATGATTCCCTGCCTGAAGAAAGAGTTCCTATGGTGGGCTCAGGCCTGCCAATCAAACTCAGGATTGCCCTTCTGCAAAAGCCAACCAAAACAAACCATCACGACAGATGCCTCAGACCTCGGTTGGGGGCACACATGCTGGACAGGTGCATTCAAGGCCTATGGACTCAAGACCAGCTGCACCTGCACATAAATCTAAAGGAAATGATGGCAGTAAAATTGGCAATCCAGGCCTTCAAACCTTTTCTCCAAGAAGGTCAGCTGATGATAAGGACAGACAACACCACAGTTATGTGGAACATCAACAAACAGGGAGGCACACACTCATATCCTCTATGCCGGCTGGCACTGGACCTATGGGATGTGGCTCTGGGCTACAACATTCAGTTACAAGCAATTTATGTACCAGGGAAGGAAAACATTCTAGCAGACATATTAAGCAGAACTACCACAGATGCCCACGAATGGATGCTGCATCCGGACATCTTCAAAGCCATCACAAGAGAATGGGGATTACCACAAATAGACTTGTTTGCATCCCCACTCAATCACCAGCTAAAGAAATTCTGCATAAGGACGTACCACCCACTTGCTTGGAAGGTGGACTCCCTATCTTTCAGTTGGAAAAACCTGATAGCATACGCATTCCCACCACTTCCTTTGATGCACAAGGTGCTTCTGAAGATCAAAGAGGAACATCCGAGGATCATTCTGATAGCTCCAGACTGGCCAAGACAACATTGGTATCCATTGCTGAGGAGTATGTCCCGGGAACAAATATGGACACTGCCCTGATCCCATTACTGTTAACACAGAACAACTTCAACATCCTGCATCCAAACCTGAAAACTCTGCAGCTAACTGCCTGGAACATTACATGACAACAATTAACCCAAATTTATCCCAAAGGGTTAAGGACATAATCCTGGAGGCTCGAAGACCTTCAACAAAGAATTATGCAGCAAAATGGAAAAGATATCTCACTTGGAGTACTGCAAAGGGGCAAGAAGTGACACTGGTGAACATAGCCAACATCCTGGAGTACTTGGCAGAGCTCTTCCATACAGGCCTGTCCTACTCTTCCATCAAGATACATGCCTCAGCTATTTCAGCAGAATACAGCTTGGCTCCTCCTGTCTTCTCGCATCCTCTGCTCAGACAGTTTCTGAGAGGAATTAAAAATGTGAAACCTCCCGGGTAACGTCCATTACCAGCATGGGACTTGAACTTTTTACTAGAAAAAATGACACTTCCCCCCTTCGAACCAGCAGCAACAGCAGAATTACAATACTTATCCTGGAAGACTGCATTCCTGCTGGCAATAACTTCAGCAAGAAGGGTCTCTGAACTACAGGCATTAATGGCAGTGCAACCCTTCCTGATCTTCCATCAAGATAGAGTGTCCATGAGAACAAATCCTACATTTATGCCTAAGGTGGTATCCAGAGTCTCTTTAAATCAGGCTATCCACCTTCCTACATTCTTCCCCAACCCACAGAACAGGGGAGAAAGGCTACTACATACCTTGGATGTGCATAGACAATTACGCTACTACCTGGACAGGACAAAAACCAATAGAAAAACTGACCAGCTTCTGGTAGCATATGCAACAGGGAAGGAAGGAAAACCAATTTCAAAACAGACAATCTCCAAATGGATAGGAAATTGCATTAGATTTTGTTACTCCTATCATGGAAAGAAAACTCCAGAGAACATCAGGCCTCACTCCACAAGGACTAGAGCCACTACCACAGCTTTCTTATGAGGAGTGGCTACCAAGGACATTATAGAGGCTGCTACTTGGACCTCCGTGCATACATTTGCCAAGCATTATAATTTACCTTTATACTCTAGATCCCGAGCTGGTTTTGCCACTGCTGTTTTGCAAGGGATCCTAACTACACCATAATCTCTACTCATTCCTCCTCCCCTAGTTTAGCTATGGTATTCTACCCATTTGTGAAGACTGCAGATGCATCCTTGAAGGACATAGTACAGTTTTGTACCTACCATAAATGTAGATGTCCGATAGGAATGCATCTGCAGTCAGGATTACCCTCCCTCCTTCCCCTCTGAGGTACTCCTAGGGTATTTGCCAACCTTCAGCTAGCTTGGGGGGGATCTATTATGGTGTATTTGTTTGTATATATGTACATACATGCTTATTTTGTGTGTTTGCTCTCTACTATTTGGAAACTTTGGCATTTATCCAAATTTAGCCATCCAAGAGGGCACCTGGCATCTGGGGCAAGAAACACTGAGGAAAATGGTGTCGGCTGATGCCTTTATACCCGAAGAACTGCCGCAATGACGTCGGGTGAAGTGCGACACCAGCCGAAGCCAGACCCAGACTTTGGAATCCGGCCGACCGAAGGGCTGCCTGACGACAGGACAACCCATTTGTGAAGACTGCAGATGCATTCCTATCGGACATCTACATTTATGGTAGGTACAAAACTGTACTTTTCTGTGCCTCTGCCCATTGATTTGTTGGCAGATCTGGGCAACCATTTGGAATTGGCAGGGTGTGGAAGTGGAATCTGTATCCCTGGGATACTATGTTTAATACCCACTTGTCCTGGGTTATTAACTGCCAATTTTGAGCATAAAGTGCTAATTTTCCCCCTAAGGGAGATGCCAAAAGATAAGTGCTTGGTGATGGCAGAGGGAAGTCATTGAGACTGTTTACTGTTGATTTGCATTTTATTTCCTCCAGATTTGGAGGTAGAGGCACCCCTTTGCTTTGACCTGTAAGAATCCTGTGATTGGTACCTAGAACCTTTAGGGCACCTGGATTTGCCCCGTGGAGCTCTGTCGGACACAGGAAAGGACCAATTTTTTGTAGGCCAGTGTCTACTGAATCTTGGTGGCTGCACTTGTAAAAAGTCTTTTACAGTTTGTATAGACTTAGCTTTGTCTTCCATTTTCTTTAAAACCTCTTCTGCCTTAATACCAAACAGGGTATCATGCTATAAAGGTGCATCCCGCAATTTAGCTTTAACATGATCAGGCAAATTTTGCTCTTTTAGCCAGGCATGCCTTCTAATCACAGATCCAGTAACTGCGGCCCTGCAGGAGGCCTCTAAGGAATCAAAACCACATTGCAAAGTATGCTTTCCAACTTGTTCTGCTGCATGCAATAATTCCTGCAATTCTTTATTTTCTACACATTCAGAAATTAACATCATTTTCTTTTTCAGTAATCCCATAACATGCTGTTGATACTTAAGCATATGAAACTGGCAGTTTAAGGTCCTAATTGCCAAGGTTGCAGATATAGAAACCTTCTTTCCCCATCTATCCAGTGCCCTGGAATCTCTATCAGAGGGGGTAGGATTTTTTGCTGTTGAGGCCTTTACACCTTTTGGACCCTGTGAAATAGTTTCAGGGTCAGCAGCAGGGTTTTTAAATAAAAATTTGTTTGAGTCAGGAACCCAGCAATATCTTGCTAGGAGCCGGAGGTAAGGAGTTTGGAGTCAAGCTTGACTCCAAAAACACATCATCCACAATGTCTAAAACAGGAGGTATGGTTAAAGGCCTATGCTGAGGGAGAAGAAGGAAATCCCTAAGCCTCTTTTTTGATTCTGAGAAATCTTGACTCTCCCAGTGAAAATGCTCCCTCAAAGTGTGCAAGGTTTCTCCAAAGGAATAATCTTCAGGAGGAGATGCAGATGGGATAGATTCCGCTGCATCAGAATCCTCATAGGGTGGTATAGAAAATTCCTGATCAGAAGAGGTATCAGAAGAACCAGAAACCTGATCTGAAGATTCATAATCAGTGTCTTGCCTAGGCCTCTTATCAGGAGGGGGTTGGGAACCCCTGATCATGATAATTAGGTCTTCAGCCATTTTGATCATCTGCTTTTTGGGCATAGAGGCCTGAACACGTGGCTCATGCATCATTTATTAGCTTTAGAAGTTGCTTTTGTCTTTGATTTTAAAGCTGGCATTTGTTTTATATAGAAATGCTGAGGCCTGAAGACATCCTCAAAAGCTGGTGCCTGCTCAGCGGCTCCGGACCCATCCGAGGGAGAGACATCCTCGGGTACCATACTTTGAGAATCTTGCAGTGTGCCAGACTCCACATGGGTCTTGGTAGAGGCCTGTGACTCGAAAGTAGCAGGTAGCAGGGGCTGCAAAAGTGCCTCATTGAGTACCGGTGAACTGGTGACTGGCTTAGGAGAAGCTTCGTCATCGGTTTTGGACCTCGACGGTCTGTCTCTGTCCTTTTCTTTGCATTTTTTGTGAACTCCGGTAGTCAGATTGCTATCCGACGACATTTCAGGATAGTTAAATCTGTTTCCAAAATATTTTGAAGCAAAGATATACCGACGCTTAATAGTGCGTTGGTTAAATGTAGCACAAAACTGACAGCTAGGCACATTATGATCAGGGCCCAGGCAAGGAATACAGTACAAATGGAAATCCTTATGAGGTATTTGCTTCCCACAAGTAATGCAATTATTAACTTTTACTGACATCAGTATGGAGCAAGAAAAAGTTTCACCAACGGGGTACTTAGCTTTAGTGAAGACTTCGGTTCTGAAACTCGAATCTGAAAATTTCAGGAGTCGGCCAACCGACACTTGCGAACTGCTTCTGCTTCGGGCACCGCGCGGCAAGAAAGACTAAAGAAAATGGCGTCGGCTGCCTGTTTTATACCCCTGATGACCTGACTTCATGGAGGAAGAGACAGCAACAGACGCAGGACCCAAGACTTTGGAATTCTGGCCGACTGAGGCCAACCTGCCAGCAGATTACCCTAATGTAATGACTGCAACAGTGAAACACAAAGAACATCAGTTTTGCCAACTGTTCTGACTTCTGCATGAAGAGTATGTGAGTTGCAAGCTCTCATGGTGGGTCAACTGTATCTCATTTTCCCAAAGACAGGGTTTACTTGAGAGCTAATCCCCTATTTACACCTACAGTTCTTTCTGAGTTTACCTTAAGTCAAGCAATCCATCTCCCTGTCATTTTCCCAGAACCTAAAAATGAGGGAGAAAGGATTCTTTATACTTTGGCTGCCCACAGACAACTCGGGTATTATCTTGAAAGGACTGAAACCTTCAGAAATTCTGATCAGTTATTCACTTCTTCAAAAGAAAAAAAGGCCAACCAGTGCCAAAGCAGACTATTTCCAAATGGTTGTTCCTTCCATTCTATCTCCGTTTATTATTCCCACCATAACTTGTCAATTCCGGGCAGGGTCAAGACACACTCTGAGGGGTGAACTCTAGAAGTATTCTAGAGGTAGAAACTTAGTCAACTGTATATGCTTTTACAAAGCACTGCAAACTAGATTTATTTTCCAGGTCTAGAGCAGGCTTTGCTAGGAACCTAATATTTCCACTTCCCAACCCTAAGCTACGATATTCCACCCATACAGTTAGGGCTACTGCAGCAGTGATCAAATGATGAACATAGTATAGCTATGTACATAAACTTACCATAACAATAGATGTTGAAATGGTCACTGCTGCAGTCGCCATTCCCTCCTTCTACCTCCTCCTTCTCTGTATTATTTTTGTTTGCCAGGATGATGACAATGATTATTTTCCTAGTAATGGTAGTGCTGCTAGATGTGTGTTTATGACCGAACTGACAATTGCCTTGCTGTCCAATATTTAGCTTATTAAAATTTAGCTTGGTCAGGAGCTTTAATCATAACAAGCAGTTGTGACAAAACTTTTTCTTCAGACTTAATGTGCTGCAAGAAATATATGATATTAGATGGATGACATTGTAAATTCATTTCAGAAGCTCTGCTTTGTTTTTTTCTTCATCCCGCATCTGTGTCAGAAAGAAGTTACTGATGAGTGCATAATGAATGAATCATTAGCAGCAAGAAATCATGTTTTTTTTCTGTCAGGATCCTTCGGAGCTTTCTCATGCACTTAAATCATGATTACTGTATATGGTCCTGTACGTATATTATTTTGTATGGACATTAATACTCTGACCCCTAGCACACAATAAAACATTACTTTCAAAGTGTCTTTCTCAGTAAATAAGTTCAAAGATCCAAGTGTGAGTTTCCAAAAGTGCATATACAATTTTGCTGTTGCTCAAGTACCAAATTATTAAATTACTTTTTTTCAATTGGTCTCTGCCTAATCAGTGATGGCTAAAAACCAAAACAGATGAACTAGAAAAGGTGATGTTAAGAGCAAGTTGTTTAACAAAATATTGATCAATCGTGTTAATTTCAATTTAAAGTATTATATAAATCTTTAGTAGGCACTTGGCGTTATCAACCATATATTTGAAGTGGAATTACTAACACATTCACTAACATTACATGGCAGTCTGTTTTCTTTAAAATACTTTTAAAAACAAAAATAATGAATGCTGCCTTACATTGCTTATTTCAAGAATATAAATCACCATTGTACCTCAACATACACTGCAAGCCCTTAAAATGGAATTGTGTTAATTCTGTATTTTTTGCATTCAAGTCTGCATTAATGAACTGTTCTTAAATAATCACATCAGACAATACAAAAGTACAATTATTTATGAAAGTAATAATATAAGATGAGGTGTTATGCCCAGGTAACACACTCAGATGCATTTTATGCCAACACACACACACATTCCAAGTCTCTTTTGCATATGGTGCAATTTACAAATAGCATTATCCATATACTGAAATCTGTTTCTGCCTTTATAAAATGCATAACATAAACCAATGTAATGAAACAACTAAAAAACAATAAATGAACGATAATGTTAATAACACTACAACAAAATGAACTCTTTATTCACTTTACTGTTTATTCCCACATTCAATCTTAAATGTGTTCTTTATTAGTGATATTACTCCAAACACAATAGACAGAAATATTATATAATTTAGTTACTGATTTATCTACAGACCATATAAGACTAGAACAGCATCTGTTCTGTTGGTAATAGGTGGGCCTTTCATTTTTAAAACAAACTGACAGCAGCAAAAGGCTAGCAAAATAAAATTGAATTTTGGTGTGATTAATGCTGAGAGTGAACCCATACCTTAGTGACCGCAGTAGGCATAGCTGGTATGGGTGTGGCAGAGAAGGCAGAGTGCTGTGAAATTACAGCCACCAAGTCCCAACATCCATGAGCTTGAACCTTGTTTGGCACTAGGTTGTACTGAGCACCTCGCAACAAAACATCTGAACATAACGAAGTTTAAAGGTCAGTAAACTTTTAACTATTATAAGGCTACGTAGGGCAACTAAATGGTTCAAAGAGTGACAGGCATATATGTAGTGCTGGTATTGATATACTGGAGGGACAGAGAGGAATCCATTCAAGGATTTAAAAAAAAGAAACAATATATTTTACAGCAGTTAAAAAAGAGAAAAGAAATGATTACGCTGAAAGCTACACTGAGTACTCACCATTTATGGTGTGCATGATATATTGTTCTAAAGAGCAATGTTTAGCTGTAAATTGGTTTAGATGTACTTTACTGCTAGTACTGCAGTACGGAAAGGCAAGGGACAGAGTGTTTGTTCCTGGGAAAATATCAAAGTAGTGTTCTTGAAAAGGTTTAACTGGTGGTACCAAACAAGTGAAAGTGACATACAGGGCAGTAACAGTAATTTGGAAGCTGTTTTCTCTTTAAATTATTGTACATGGACAGCAGGACAGATCTCACTTTAAGTGAATTCTATGCATATGCCAGTCTATGCATGTGTATATGTGGAATGGCAGTGTTGGGGAAAGATACATACAATCAGTCTGCCACAGCTGGAGAATAAAAGAAGTAAAGTTTTGTATAATGTGGTATGCATTCAATTAGCTTGTTGGTCATTCTGTGGCACTGAAATGGTTTAAAGATACTAAAACATTTACTGAGGCAAATTATTCTACATGCCCAAGTGGGTGCCTTTGGTGAACCATTAATATAATCAACAGTGAGATCGCATGACAGTGAAATGCTTGCAGCCCCTGTGGGTGAGAAAATATTGGTACAAGTAAAATGAACCACTAGTTAACTGACTCAACAAAGTTCCTCAATCCAGCTGAGACATTTATGAATATACATAACTTATGTACTGTTTTTCTTTAAAAAACTGCTTGAACAAGAGTCAATTATGTGGTGTGCCGTGAAGATATAAGTGCATACATCTGTTAGCTACCTAACACACACAGAAATGAGATGAACCATAGCACAGGGAAAGTCAGTTGTAATGTGGTATGATACAGACACACAAGTTTGTTATTCATCCAAAAGTTGGAAAAATAGCTAAGCCCTAGCACAGAAAAGGCACCCTCTGCATCAGCAGAAAAGAGGGTTGAGTTAGTGTTTCATATATCAGAGGAACAAATTTGAAGTGGATGAATGAGAGGCTTCAGCTACTTACTTCATATGCAGGAGGTTGAAGAGAAAGTGTTACCACAGCTCATCTCAAGTGCTGTCATCTCCAATGCAAATCAGCAATGCATTGGAAGTTAAGAAAGTGAAGCAGAAGTTGTAGTTGCAAGCAGGCATGAGCTCCATACCTTTGCAAATAATGCCCTCCCACTGGTGAGTTCCAATTCACCTCCACAGATTGCTGGTAACCTGGGGGCTTTCCTTCAGGGGAGGCTGGCAGGAAATAAAAATGGACAGATCCCCTCCCCTGTGGCAAGATAGGATGGCACACCTCAAGACCCCACCTTTGTGGCAAGACAGGATGCCACACCTGATGTCTGCAGCTCCTGTATTTATAAGGCTAATTCAGAAGAGGGCAGTGGGCCAGCCCATGTCTATAACAAACTCTGAATCCAAGAAAATATTAACAGGAGACTAAAAATGGGCTCAGAAAGGAAAAAAAAGCCGAAAAATGAAGATTTGTGTTGTAACTATAATTGCTATGTACAATGATCCTGCCTATATTGTCAGCTGGCACACTTTAAGGGCTTCTCCATTTTTCCCATTATTATTGAACCATGGACTGAAGATTGGGTACAGTTTTCCTTTAAAGTTGTCTTTAAAGGTGTATATATGGAAACTGTCATCAGCATTATAAAAAGAAATCTGTCCTCTCTCATAGTCCATGTATACTCTGATTGTGTGTGGCTTTCTATTTATCTTTAAGGTTTTAATTTCTGATTCTTGAGCATAGTACTCATTTTCATTCCACAGTATCAGAGTCCAGAATCCGTTCTTGGGTTGTAGAGATATATCCTTATTCCTGTTGATCGATTCCGTAGCTACACCTATAACCCAGTCAGTCTTGTTACCCACTACCACCTCCCAGCAGTGCTTCCCAGATGCAAAGCACTCCAATCCAAGCACATAAGGTTTCTTACTAAAGCTCTTAGAGCTGTGAACAAGCTGCTGTCTTTCCACAGTGTAGCTTACACTAGTTCGGTCCTCAGAAACAATGAGATTTGGATGGGCAGTATCAGGATCCAGAGTCAGAGACAGCTTAACTGAAAAAAAAAAAAAAAGTAAAGTTGTTTAATTAGTGAAAGGTATTCTATGAATAAGGCACAGAAATGACATGAACAGCAGAGTTATTCCTGTCCACACCAAATACCAGTGGCATTTACTATGTCTAATAACATTACAGACTTCAATCAGCTTGTACAAACCCATACATTCTTGTGACATGGAAGAGTACTGAACAAAGCAAAGTGTTTTTTTCTTGTCTGTAGCAACCTCCTCTACCATGACAAACATTTCAAATCACCTTTTATTTTATTTAAGCCCCATGTTCTCTACAGACTCAAGTAAATCTTTTAGATTCATTTTATGAATATTGCATAGATTCATAGATTAGTACTAGGCTAACTGCCCTTGCAAGCCATTTTTTTAAGCCTAGCCAATTATCCCTTGTGAGACTTGAACCCTGCACCTTGTGTTTGTAAGGCAAACGTCTTAACCATTAGGCCACCCTCCCAATCAATTTTGCGAGTTTTACTCCTGCAATTTGTAGTGCAGCAGTATGTTCACTCTTTTGCATGACTGCCTTCTTTCGTACCTTGTTCACTACTGCATTACATACCTGAATAAGCCGACATTAGGGTATATCCTAAGTCTTCAGAGTGTGAAATATCTAAGCTTCAAATAATCTGTGCAAAAGTCTGTTGTCCCTGTAATCCACACATCCATACTACTGTATATGCTGTTATATACCCCCTAGCCTTATCTGTATATGTCTACATACTTTTCTAAATACCAGTATTGGACACAGATAAAAAAATGGATTTTGCTTTCTGGAAGCACAACAAAAAATACACAGCATTTCATTTATACATTTTTTTCTGAAATCTCTCAGATACAGGACCATAACGTTTCATACAATAAACAAGAATGTAGTGTTAAAAATATATATATATTATTTGCTGCAAGTAGACATATGATAAGAGTAACAACAAAATGGGGAGAGGTTGATGACCCTTCATTTTTTTAAATCAGTAAACTACATATGCAGTGTTTTAAAGTGCATGATTGTCAAGTAAAACAAAGAAATTAAACTTGAAATGTGCTGAGACTACATACAGCAGAAATTAGGGTTTTCCACATAAAAATCATTCACCTGTGAATATGTATTATGGGTATACATTAAGCAGGACTGATTTTAAATCACTACCTGCACAACAAAAGAAAAAAGATTACCTCTGGTTTGGTAAATCCATGTAGCATTCAGGATCCATGTGCAAATCAAAATTTAAGCAACAGGATAAGCAGGCAAATAAATACAATCAGAAATGGAAGGGGAAATAGTTGACCCCAATATTAGAGTAGCAGGCTGTCTTTGCTTCTTTGTTTGTTACAAAAAAAGGCCAATTAATTCAAATCCAGAATTCAGAAACATTTCAAAGCAATCCAAAACTTTAAAAGTGACTACTTAGTTTTAAAATAATAAAAATAAAAAATTCAACCAGACTTAATCACTGAAAGAACTCAGCTTTATTCACATAGAAGCACTTGCGTCCACTAACTGGACTTTTAACAGATGTTTTCAAAAACAGCTTTATCTGGGGAAAACTTATACTTACACAAGCAACAAAGTCATAAATCAAGATTGAAAAACACCCATAAACATGAATAAAGAGTATGGGGTGACTCAAAACAGGCTAATTTAAAACTAGCTAAAATGCAACATTAAAACAATCATTTCTTACCACCTATAGGTCGAGTTATCTGTGGAAAAATTAGTCCAGGGAACACAAATAAAAAGAAAAATAATTACAATAACAATAAAAATAAACAGTAAAAGTCAGGTAGAAAGCCTAAACCAGTATCAAAACACTAGCCAGAGTGCCAGTGAAAATCAGAGCTCCAGCACACAGCCATAAAATTGGTGCAAAAGTACAAAAATAAAGTAAAAATAAATACAAAATAAACATAAAGATAAATAAATAAAAAATAAACACCAAAGTCAGACAGACCATACCAAAGATCTAATCAAAAGCAACAGAGAACCTTATATACCACAAAGAATAACCAGCAAACTAGAAAAGTCAGATAAAAACTCTAGGGAGAAATTCAAAAACTCTGAAGAACCATGAAGCATCTACAAACTGAAGATAAGAAAATACATTGAAATAAAACAAAATGATAAACCAAAGTAAACAAACAAACCAAAACTTAAAACCAGAGTCTGACTCCAAGAAGAGAACAAATGGAAAAAAAAAACTTTTTAAAATTAATTGGACACCAAGGTGTCAGGAAAAAGTAAGTGACACTGTTTAACCACCAAAACAATCCACACATAGAAACCGTAGGACAAAAGCAGAATCAAATGAAAAGAAAAGAGGGGTGGAGTACTTCGGAATGTGTGTACTGTCAAGACAAGTAAACTAAACTTTAAGTAATCTGTAATAGTCGAATGGGCACAGGTCCTAAATGATAGGCATACAAAAACTAACAGTGCTTATGGAAAAAAAAATAAGAACATTAATTCACAGAGTGGAAAAGCACTTTTATCCATAGTGTTTTATCAGATAAAATTAAAAAAACTGAGCAAACCTAAAAGTATGACAATACAAAACATAAATAAATAAAAATAGAAGTAAAAATATAACATAAAAATGGTAAATAACAGAAATAAAAAATTAAAAAGAGTGACAGTAACAAATAGCATTAGCAGTATATAACCAATGATAAATATAAACAAAAATAAATATCAAAATAAAACTCATAAATCTAAACAGTACACACAAAAACAATATAATAGAAATAAAAATAAATATAATAAAAGAAATAAAAATAGACGATAAAAGGAACAATGATAATAAAAACAGAAACAGCAATAACAATAAAAATATAACAACAAAAACATAAAAAGAAAATCAAATTAAAAAATATATGCAAAACATAAAACTAAGAAAAAGAAGAATAAGAATAAAAATCTACTTAAATGTAAGCAAATATAACTAGTGCAGTAACCAAAATCTGATGTATCAGAAAATGGCAACAGGATGAACTGCAAAACAATAAAATAACCATAAAATGTTTAATGCAGGAATGACAATGCCTCGAATAGCATTTTCCAAATAACAATGAAATATTAGTAAACCATTTTCTAGTCCAGTTTCTTGAGTCAAAGAATGCTCTTGACAGAACAAGCACCCTTTATACCAGGTTGGCTGCAAGCTTTAAGAATAATTTGACATTTAGTCTCATCCTTTTCAAGAACTGCACTGCAGTTTCCATCTAATGGACCCATTTTAACAATATCAAAGACATGAAACAGAAATAGTGTGCCCTGGGGACTCAGTGCTATGCTTTGCAAGGGAATTCTTGCTTCACTGGTTTGTAATCTCAGAATTATGCTGAGCTATCCGTCTTTTCACCTTAGAAAATGTTTTTTCCCATGTAAAAAGCAGAATATTTGGAGCCCTGGGTTTTGTGCATTACCTTTTCAATGTTACAGTTCCCAGATAATCTGCTGTCATATTTCTTCTCCAAGTTGTGACAAATGAAAAACAAAATTGCTGCAGCTCAAAAATTCACAAAAAGCACAGAAAGGAGGGCCACATTTAAAAGTACCAATAATCTCATTACTGTTTTTGTTAATGCTTCCTTCTATATCAGCACCAATGCTCCCACTTTTTTTGAAAACAAAGGAAGGGGCAGGGCCAAGAATCTTACTCACTAGTCTGTTAGTACCCAGAATATACTGGTTGGTACAAATAATTTTTTTAATCTCATGGGCCCCTCTGCTGAAAGTAAGGGTCATGTTTCTTTTCATCTGGGTTACTTACTTTACTTCTGAGCAAACCTAAAAGTATGACAATGCAAAAACTAAAATAAATAAATAAAAATAGAAGTAAAAATATAAAAATGGTAAATAACAGAAATAAAAAATTAAAGTGAGTGCCAGTAACAAATAGTATTAGCAGTATATAACCATTGATACACATAAACAAAAATAAATATTTTGCTGCTGCTTTTTGTTTTTAAGACAGATTGTTTTGCTATTTCACATTTTCCACTGTTTCTATATACAAGAAGAATTAATGCTGCTATCCAGTGCATTTTATTGATGAAATCTGTTTGCTGCTATTTGTTTTGAATTTATCTGCTGCTGAATAAAAGGACTTGGGTTCCAGTCCAAGGAGGTAATAGTCTCTGGTCTACGTGGTTCTTTTTTTTTTTTGTTTTATAAACAAATATAAATATCAAAATAAAACTAGCAAGTGACCAAAAGGAATGTAATGAAATAACAGGGTATAAGGATAGCTCAGGTGTCTAACGAAGCTGATAATTTCCTTAAGAATGTGCATGACCTCGACAGGGACTTTCTTGTTAGGAGTGAAAATGTTTCCAGTAGATGACTTCTGAATCCTATTAAGAACCTCAAAGTAAGGGATCACACTTCCCTTTATGAAACCCAGAGAAGATTATTATTATGTGGGCTTGGGTTTCTTTATACTAGCCAAATCAAAGAAAAGATGAAAAGAAACATGACCCTTACTTTCAGCAAAGATGGCCATGAGATCAAAAAAGTTATTCATGACAACTGGTCTATTCTGTCTAGT
This sequence comes from Protopterus annectens, assembly GCF_019279795.1. NCBI lineage: Eukaryota > Metazoa > Chordata > Ceratodontiformes > Protopteridae > Protopterus > Protopterus annectens. The sequence continues at coordinate 1,465,870,563 of NC_056744.1, read as the reverse complement.
AAAAGACTGGTGAGTAAGATTCTTGACCCTGGTCCTTCTTTTGTTTTTAAAAAGACAGTGGCATTAGAGCATATTTAGAAGGAATAGTTAAAGAGTACTGAGATTTTTTTGTAATTTTAAATGTGCTCCCCTCTGGTACTTTTTGTGAATTTATAAGCTGCATAGAATTTTTCATTTGCCCTAGCTTGGGAAAGAAATATAACAGCAAAGAGTCTGTGAATTGTAAGACTGAAAAAAGGATGTGTACAGAGTCCAGTACTCTAAATGTTATGTTTTTATGTGGAAAATATATTCTAAGCTGGAAAGAAGGGTAGCTCAGCACAATTCTGAGATTATAAACCATTTAAAGATCAAGTGTAAAGCAGTGAATATATATTTTCTATAAGAAATAGACTTTTTTTAAAAATCTTGTGAATACTGAAAGCTGATGCCTGGATTATGACTGGTGTACTGATTCAATTAGTATATCCATCATGATGTACTGACATCATTATGGGAACATTCCTTACTTTCTTTTTAAAACATAAAAAATACAGTGCAACTGTAAGCAGTTATTTATCTGCCAAATTGTTAATTTAATTAAGAGTTTGGAATGTAAACATTAACTAGTCTACTAGTTTCTGCAAGTCTCAACTGTTTCACTTTTGGGGGGATTGTGGGGGGGGACTGATTTTTCTAACAATTGACAAAAAGTATTAGTCCCTAAAAGACATCACCAGCATGATATAAACCTGAATAGAATGTGATGTTTGAGCTTCACTTTCAGATACTCACTGCATTTTAAAAAATAATTTCTTACAGGGAAGCTTATTTGGAGTATTTACTTTTATAAAAATTGAGTGATCACAACAACAGAGATTCAATGGGCAGAACTGCAAGCATTTTGGTAATATCCATTCTTTAAAACTGATCTTCTTGGAAAGCATACATTTGAATCTCTAGGGTACACTTTTCTGTTTCACATTTTGGACAGTGTTAAGATGGGTCCATTAGAGAGGAACTGCAATACCATTTCTGGAAAAGGAGCTTGAATGGCAAATTCATTTGAAGGCTTACAACTCACCTGGTCTAAATGCTGTATGTTCTATGAAGACCCTTCATCAGCTCAAGAAACTGGATCACAAAAAAATGTTTTAATTTTTGGAAAATGTGGTTTTGGACCTCTAGCTTGGATATTTTATAGTTATTTTACTGTTTTTGTATTCCATCATGTTGTCATTTTTTGATTTCTTGGTTGCATGTTTGGTTACAGGCATTAGTTACATTGACTTAAATGCAAGTATTTTTTATTCTTACTCATCTTTTTAGTTTAGTTTTAGGTGTTACAATCAAACACATCTGTATTTTTACATTTCATTTTCTTTTTATATTTTTATCGTTTTATTTATTTTGCATTTGTATTACTCTTTTTTTTCAATGCTTATGTTATCTAAAGTTATTTTTATTTTATTTTAATATTTGTTATTTCTGCTTATTACATTGGTGTTCTGTATTGGTTTAGTTTTGTGAGTTTTATTTATTTTGATATTTATTAAAGGTACGTTTTTTGCTTATTGTTATCATTGGTTATTTACTGCTAAGCCTATTTCTTACTGTCACTGGTTTTCACTTTTGTTTCTCATTTATTATTTTAGGTTTATTTGTATTCTATTTTTATGTTTCTATTACTGTCAGACTTTTTAGTAGGCTCAGTTTTTAATTTGATCTGGTACTTTTATACCCTGTGAATTAATGTTCCTATTTTTTCATAAACCATGTTATTCTTTTCATTTATCTATGATATAGGACTCATGCCCAGTTGACTATTGCAGACTACTTCAAGTTTATTTTACCTACCTTGAAACACTCACTCGCTTACCACAGCCACCTTCCTCTCTTTTTCTTTGATTCAGCTTTTGTCCTTTAATTTCAACCTGTGGATCTTGTTAGTGGTTAATCAGTTTCACCTAGTTTTTAATGACACATAGGATTCAAATTTAGCTAAAAGTGGGTATTTTGTTTCATTGTTTCTCTTCTTGCGATAAGACTGGTCTAATTACTGGTTTACATTTTTGGTATGTTTGTTGACTTCAGTTTATTTCTTTTTATTTCAACTTTTTTACTTTTAGATTTTACTTATTTTACAGTTTTTCAGAGTTTCTGATTGTCTCCTGAAAGAGTTTTTTTTCTGACTTTTCCAGTTTAATAACTGGATATAATTCTTTGTATTTTATATGGTTCTCTTTTGCTTCTGATTCAGTCTCTGTTATGTTTTCTGAATATGACTTATGTTTATTTTTATTATTATTTACCTTTATGTTTTCATTTTTATTTCTTTAATTTTATTTTATGTACTTTGTACTTTTACAGTTTTGATGAGTGTTCTGGGAATGGTTTAGTCCTTCTGTTTATTTTCACTGTTATATTTGTTTATTTTATCATTTTTTGTCTACTTATGCTGTTTCCTGGGTCAGAAATACTTCATCTGGGTGTTTCCTTCTTTGATTTATTTTTTATGATTCTATTTTTGGATTCTGAGGAAAGTAACTATCTGACTTCTTGGATGGGGAAGGTTGATCATTTCCATTTCTGTGCACATGTTGTTTATAATATATATATATATATATATATATATATATATATATATATTTTTTTTTTTTTTTTTTTAATATATTTTTTCTGGTTTCAATTATGTGATTAGCTCTGTGTTCATAAGTCTTTGTCCCTTTTCTTGCTGTTTAGCCACTGAGCTACTATTGTGGACACACTAACTGGCTATTTAAGTTTGTCTCAATCACAAAGATTAATTTTTGTCTATTTATGGTATTCCCTGGGCCAGAAGATACTTATCTGGAAACTGGTTTAGATGTGCTTCCTTCTTTGATTTAAGTTTTATGATTATGTTTTTGGATTCTGGTTTTTAAGTCATGGCTCCTTTTCTTGCTGTTTACCCAGTGAACTACTATGTTGGGTATGCTAATTAGCTATGCGTGTTTGCCTCAATCACAAAGATCTTTTTTCCTACCAGGGTAACTAGTCCTGTAGGATAGTACCTCAGGCTCATTTTAATTTTGCATATTAATTAGTTTTGACTATTCTTTGTGGTTAGTATATCATAAGTCACTCCATACTCTTTCCTCAGTCACATGAAAGTTTTTCAATCGTGACTTATGCCTTTGCTGTCTGTATAAGTATGTATTTCCCACAGATAAAGCTGTTTTTGAAAAGATGATCTAATGAAGTCCAGTTAGAGGACAAAAGTACTTATCATACATTAATAAAGCTGAGTTCTTTGGTGACTAAATCAGCTCATTTTTTATCATTATTATTATTACTTTAAAATTTAGTAATGGCATCTAAAGTTCTGGATTACTTTTAACATTTTCTGAATACTTAATTTTAGTTAATTGGCTTGTTTTTATAACAAACAAAGAAGTGAGACAGCCTGCTACTCTCATACTGGAGTAAGATGCACAACCAGATAACGGAGAAGCATACAGAGACCTTTATCACTTAAAACATTCTTATACATCTGTCAGTTTCAAACTTACGGTCAAAGTTTTATGGAATTCAACCGTTTAGTCCGATGTTCAGCAATGGATCACTGTTGCAGTATCCTAAGCTTTGGACTATATCTAGCCAATCCTATGACCCACACCTACCAGGCACGCTGTCAGCAGCTCAAGCAAAGCTCCAAAAAAAGTTAAAAACCTCGGAATGTTCTTGCCATCAGTGGTAAGTTAGCATTTTCTAAGGCTGGGCAGATAAGTACTCTGACTGGGATTACCTTCCACAAATCTCTTTTTTTCCTTAAAAAACATAATTTTTATGTAAAAATATATTGTCTACTGACTTCTATATTTTCTGTTTACAGTGGTTGTCACAGTAACAGTTTTAGTTATTCTGGCTTACCTGTTTAGTTTCTCTGGAGGTGTCATTGCTAATTAACTGCTTTTTTGTGCAGAATTGTTTTACCTTTAAGCCAGAACTGACAGCCAGTCATAATGTATTTAAATTTTATGGATTATCATCAAGAATTTTATCTCAAGACTTTAGGTTTTATTAGTGTTTGCTTCACTTAACCAAATGCCATTTGTACAAAAAAGACAGAATTGGTTTTCTTTCCAGGAATTCACTGTACAATATTATTTCTTGTAAGGAAAAGTTACACATTTTTGTTTAAACTTAGGGTTAGAGTCAATAAAGCCTATACTAAGTGTACACTGTTTTGAGTAAACAGACAACACAGATATAACACAAACCTTCTTCCGACTAATTTTAGTTTTCCTACTGATATTCTTGCAGCTTTAAATATTGACAGGGATTCATAAAGGTTACCGCAAAGTGTAGACTAAATGTACACTTAGTGCAATCTTTCTGAGTGATTAGAAAGCACAAAAAAATGATAAGAATTTTATTTAATACATACCGCTTAGTGTAGGCTTTATTGAATCTGGCCCTTAATTTTAACATGTAAACCTTCAAATTATGAGGGTTTTCATGCAACCATGTTCTTAGAATCTTTATAGCTGTTCATGAGTATTTTATATTACCATCTGTGGTGGTGCAGTGGTAGCGTTGTTGCCTCACAGCAAGAGGCTCTCCCATTCGATTCTCTGCTGGAGTGCAGGGAGTGCCTTCTGTGTGGAGTCTGCATGTCCTCCCCGTGGTTGGGTGAGCATTCGAAAGACATGCGTGAATGGGCATGCCTTCGTTGAAGGTTGAATGTCGAGCTGGCACCTTGGTGTTCGTGAAAAATCTACTGCCAATCATTAGCGGACCGGAGTTCCGCTGTGGCGACCCCTAACTGGGAAAAGCCGAAAGACAAACAACAACAACTCTATGCTGGTATTCTTAAAAAGTTGTTTTTTGTTAATAAATAATTCACTGCAGGGGATCATATTTTGTAAGGAAAAGATCTGCATTTTTTGTTAAACTTTACACCTAAAGCTAAAACATTTTGGTCTGGAGTGCTGTCATTAAAGGATTTACTTCAAATCTTACTGAATTACTATTACTGTTACTCCTGACCACTTTTAAAAGGCCAGTTCCAGTTAAAGCCATGTTTGTTTTTTTATAGTAAATTTCATTGCAAAGTAACTTTTTTGACAAATTCAGGTTTACTTGGTTGTTAGGGACTAATGCTGATATATTTGGTGGCTGTCAATAAATCAGAAGGAACAGAAGGTTATGATTTCTCAACATAGTCAAAAGAAAGGTCTGCCTGCAGAAAAGATTTCAGAGGATAGAGCATACAGGAAATACATGTCTACAGATGTGGCACCTGGTTCCTAAAATCAATTAAAGTTAAAGTCCAGGCCTTCCAAATGAAGGAATAATTGCTAGGTAAACTGTGGAACAATAGAAGAGACCTAAAGGTACGGAGAAAGAGACTTTGCTGACCAGAAATACTCTCTGGGCACCAGAGAGAAAATAAATAAATTCCTGCCTCTATCAGACCATAAAAGTCTGACTCATAGGCTTAGAAGGATTTATCCTGCATTTGTTAAAGTTTATTTCCCAAAGGGGCAGAAAACCCTCTTCAGCTTCAATGATACTCTATGCTTGAATAATATAATTGGTTGTTCCACAGACTAGCCAGATAGTTCATGCCTTAACAACAGTATAGGTTGGTTGTTCCACAGACTAGCCAGATAGTTCATGCCTTAACAACAGTATAGGTTGGTTGTTCCACAGACTAGCCAGCTAGCACATGGCTTAACAGTGTTGGAAGAGTGCTCTTGAAATGGGAAAAAAGAGATGGTCGTTTAAGTTTTTTGCCCCTGTTCTGGAGAAAAATGCTGTGAAAAGCAACTGGACATGGTTTGAAACACTAAAAAGGAATGGGAGGCAATAACGTGGCTTAACAGTGGTGGGAGAGCACTCTCAACAGTCACAAATGAGAACACAGAAATGGTGTGTTAATTCTTTGCTACTCTTCTGGTGAAAGATGTATGGAAAAGCAAGTGGTCATGGTTAGGAACACTAAAAGGGTATAGGAAGCGGTCATGGATAGAAACACTAAGAGCGTATAGGAGGCATTAAAATATGTAGAATGACATAGCAATGATCAGAGTGACCAGTAGATATTGCCTCACGCATGACTGGGGACAATGGACATTAAATGCATTGACTTATTACTGAGACTCAACAGATGGTTGACTAACAAAGGAGGTGCATTTGCTTACATGGCTACCTAAGCTGGAAGGTAACCTTTAGCTACTTGAACTGATTTTAATCTTGTTTAACCACTTAGTGATTAGGAGTTTCTGAATAAGGAGGTGGGGCCAAAAAACTTGCAAGTGAAATATAAAAGGTAAAGCATTAATTAGTAAGGTTTCACTGAGTGAAGTATTTGATATGTGCTTAAAAATTAGGTAAACTTTCATCCTTTGGTTAGCAAAACGAAGATTAACCACTACAAATGTTAGATTACTAAAATGTATTTTAAAAAACTACAGCTAGAAGGATTTAGGAGAGTAATTTGGGAAATAGAAGATTAACATACCTCTCAGGGCAATCTGACACAAAGTGGAGACTGGACAGAATCTGTACATGGGGAACACGGATACCTGTTAAATGAGATGCAGATGCATCTGATCTGGCCATCTGATCATGCTCTAGGAAAATAGCAATCAGATACCCTCATGGAACATTAGGTGAGGAGCACTGGAAGATCAATGTTGGCTGACAAACACATACAGGCTAGGCTGGTGTCAGGAGGGATTAAGGAAACTACACAATGGGGGCAGATGTACTTTAGGTCCAAAATGAGATCAATTTAAGATAGCTCTTAAAAGTAAAGTACAAGATAAAGATAGAGACAGACAACTGAAAAAAGACCAGAGGTTATGAAAAAGCTATAAGAAGGACAGCAGCCTCCTGAGGGAAAGGAATGGGAAGAACTGGAAGAATTAGAGAGGGCCTAGGAGGAATAAACACAGGATGGATAGAAAAGCAATTGAGAGATTTAAAATGGTAATACTGTGAAAATACTCCAAAGCTCCAGAAAAGTTTGACAGGAAAAATAAGGCAACAGAAAAATGAGAGAAGTATTTTCAACCTAAAAGACTCTAAAACAGGGAAAATATGTATTCACTGTGAGGAATTTCAGAACACTGATAGATATTTAAAAAAAAAAAAGCTACACAGTGGTGAGAAAGTAAAGGAAGATAGACAAGAAGTTGTTTTGAGCTTCATATCCTCGTCAGGATATGACCCAAATAGCTAAGGCTAATGAAACAATCTTCTTCTTTTGGCTTTTACCAGTTAGGGGTTGCCACAGCAGATCACCTTGTCTGCTCATGATTGGCAGTGGAGTTTTATGGTGTCAAGTTGCCAGCCTGGTGCCCAACCTTCCACAGAAGGCACACACACCTAGAGCCAATTTAGTGTCCAATCCACATACAGCATGTCTTTGGGATGAAACTGGAGCACCTCGAGGAAACCCACGCAACCACAGGGAGGACATGCAGACTCTGCACAGAAAGCACCCCAGCTGAGGATTGAACTGGAGAACCTCTTGCTGTGAGGCAGCAATGCTAACCACTGCACCACTGTGGCTGCCCTAAGGCTAATGAAATAATGATCTAGCTAAATATATACTTATACAACTGCACTTATTCTGCTCCTCTGTGATTTAAATTAGTGTGAATTTGTCCTGTACTTTTTCTAAACAGATTAGATTTAAATGAGGAGAATTGTAGCTGGTGCAAGTTATTATTTGTAGCATATGTTATTTGTAGGAGCCACCCTCCTGGACACAAGCAATCATGGTAAAAGGAAAACACTTTTTGTGGAAAGTAGAGTTCCACTTGTGCTTCATGAGAAACATCAGGACATCTGTTACATTCTCTGCAGCAAAGCCAGATTCCCTGCAGAAGGTAAAATGTTTGTTTCTTTTAATGCATTTAATGCACTAGTGAAAAAATGGTTTTAGTTTTGGAATAAAGTAGGTGTATACCATCTTGATACCAGAAGGGACAGTGGGGCCTGCGACATTACGATTTTTCATAAATACTTAGGAATATAGTTGGAGTCTCAAAATTAATTACAGTTAATTTCTTGAAGCTAACATTGCAGTAGACAAGGACTGTGCATACCTCAAGTTGAATTTAGGCTATCAGTAGTCACTCAAGACTTCAGCAGTTAATGCAGCCAATATGTAAAACCTTTAAACTGACAGATACGTTTGTTCTTCTTTTATCTCACAATGAATACAGTACAACTGTGTAAAATCCTACTAGAATGGTAGCTGTCCCTCTCTTCACTATTGCAGTATTCATAACATTAGGGATCCCCTGTCAAGGGTGGCCCAATATCCGGCCAGTATACCAAAGCCTTAGGTTACTTTAAGGTACACCATACACATAGGGCATAAAGGTGACGTCCGGAACTTCTTTGTCGCCAGTCTGAATGCTATCTCTACATCTTAGGTCTGAATGAATGAAGATTAAAACTTTATTTATGTTCCTGTTTAAAATTAAATTGAAATTTTATTTCAAAGAACGTTTTTTTTTTTAATGATGAAACTAGGATTTTTATATGGAATGAGGCTGAAAACTAAATTTGTCATACTGCGACAGTTGTAAGGTGGCAATGAAAGGTTACCTACTTAAGCTGCAGCAAAACCAGAGCAAGATAATACAGTTGATTGTAAGGTAGTGCTGGTGGTAGGGTCACATGCCCAAGATACAACAATTACAATAAGTCACAGAGGTGTAGGGCCATAGCCTCCTACTAGGGACGTTTGGGAACAAATCCCTCCACACAAAAAAGAACTGAATGTTTGTCTCCTCTGTTCATTTGGGAAAGCTGAACCTAGCCAAACGAACCAAATCCATTCGTGATTGCACAGCTCAGTCACTGGAGACATGCCAGTGCCTTGTACTGGAAAAGTTGCTACTAGAGAATTGAATACCCTCAGTGTATCAGTGATGCAAGGGGTGCTTGGTGAAATACAAATAGAACAGCTACATTTTTCTAGAGTCTCAACCTGGTTTATTAGTGTGCAAGTACATCATCAGCCCATGTCTGCTAGTATTCAGGACAGTAGTAGATTTGTGAATATAGGAAACACTACCTGCTATTCATATCTCCATGGCATAGAGGAATGCAACCCTAACTATGACTCAGATAACCCAGGATAGACTAGCAGCACAGACAGACAGACAGATAAGCCAAGGAGGAAGGAATGGGAAAGTAAGGCTTTGTTGGGTCGCCTACTCAAACAGGAAGGGATTTTTTTGCCTGTGCTGAAGCTAAGTGAAATGCAGTGATGCATGTGATGTCACTTTATCCACTCAGTTAATGCAAACAAAAAAAAAAATCAACTGGTTAAAGGGAATAGCATTTGTAATGCTGCAGGCAGCACTAATCCATTTCCTTTGCCCAGTTTGCCATTGATGTTGTTGCAGTCCAGGAGGGAGAGTAGCAGGATACTTAAAATGGTAGAGCAAGGCATCCGATGGTCAGCTGGGGGCATGTAAATGGGGTGGGGTAGAAAACACCACATGTTGTTAATAGCTTGTATTACTATTAATGTTACTGCTGCAAGATCTTCTTGTCAAAAACTGATGCTGCAAATGTGATTACTTAAGAAGTTATCCCAGTCCTGATCTACTTTTACTTTGTCAGAAGGAAAGAACAGCCCAAACAGGAATGAAGTGTCTGCAGTTTAAACATTAAACAAATTATTTTCTTTATAATCTTTCCCAAAGTTATCTGAGAAAGAATTTAAAAAAGAAAAGAGAATAAAAAAGATAAATCTCATTTATTAAGACAAGCAAGGAATACTAGGAGACAATACAAATAAGTATCAATTCAAGGTGGGTAACAATATACATTCTGAAGAATATATAAAACTTTTACTAAGACGTTATAGATGTCAGAAGTTTTCAAAGTTAACTATAAAAACCACCAAACTGGTGATAAGCAAAAATTCAAAACTATTGAACAGATAAAAAATACTTCTTTTTCTAATTTCCCTATAATAAGCAAAATAGGATTGCCTATCACATAAGTAAACTGAAATTAAGTAAGCAATAATGCCCCACAGGATGTGTGTCTGCACCCCTGGAAGGGCATTATTTACACATTAACACACCCTGGAGGGCATTACTGTGCTTAGAGAATGGTCTCTCTGTAAAACCATTGTGTTTTACTTACTTTTTTTTTAAGTACATAATTTTTTATATATATTTTTGATGTAAAAATAGTTCTGCCTAATGTTTCAAATTTTCTGTAGTATATGTCAATGGCGTTGGAGGAAACATTTTACATTAAAAATATATGTAAAAAAAAAAAAAATATATATATATATATATATATATATATATATATATATATATATATATATATTATTTAAAAAAGAAGTAAAACACAATTTTACAGCGCCCCATTCTCTCTGTCTCATACACAGTCACTTCTGCTTTCATACATGCATTTACTCACACAAGACCACTCAGTCTTTCTCAATCTCTCTCTCTCTCTCATACACACAGTCACTTCTGCTTTCATACACGCATTCACTCACACATGCAGACAGAAACATAAACACACACATACGGGTCTACTTCAGCAGACTGAAATACCACTTACCGAAACTCATATAAGCGAGACGAAAAGGCTGACAGCACAAGAACACAGACATCCCGGAACACCGATTTCCCACTCCAGGTAAGTAAACACTTGGTCATCCTGAAAAAAAAAAATGAAACTGAATGAAAACAAACCCCCTAACTAAATAAGCTAACTCCAAGACTGCACTGACGCGGGAGTAAGGGGCAAAGTTCAACAGGATGGCCAAGCAGTTACTTACCTGGAGTGGAAAGTGGGTGTTCCAGGACATCGGTGTCGCACGGTCGCCGGCCTTATCGTCTCAATGTTTTGGAAGTCGGGTAAGTGAACATTCGGGTTTCTGAAGGGGACCCACAAATATATACATACACATGCACTTCTTTCTGTTTTTTTTTTTTTACACTCGCTAAACAGCAAAAGTGCTGCTTAGTGAGAGTAAAGTACTGGCGGACGTTAGTTTTTTAGCAGTCTGACCTCCACAGCAGCTTGATATGCTGCCGTGAAACAGCAAACTCATTTTTCAGAGGGCATTACTTGGACATTAATACCCTGCTGGAGAATGTTTGCTCACCAATCAGGGTGTTGATGTACAGTTTGCCCATTCTCTAACATAATCTACAACCCATATAATTTCACAAATAATAATTCTCTAAATTTACTTACATATTTAATTGATTGTTTTGACAACACATTTTTAAGTCTTTGAGAACGAGTGAGATTTTGAATTAGAGGAAAGAAGTCCAAGTTAACAGAGTATACAAGGGCAAAGGTCAGTAATTTAAATCTAGTCAGTAATAGTGTGAAGATAAAAGACAAGTGTACATCACACTTACTAGAGGAGAAGTAGGTTTAGCCCTTAAAAATCTTAGATCATAATTAATACGGCTTCATTAAAAGTATGTCTAGCACTAATGTTCTATATCTTCTATGACTAAATAATCAAAGGTCCCGAGTAAAATCTAGTTTATAAGGACAGATCAAATGTAACTGATTCATTAAATCATGATCAGACAAATAAATAAACTGAGGAACTACTGTCTCAGTGCATATCACAACTCCCAGACTGACAAATTACTACGAAATATAATGACAATAAAACTGAATATTAGTAACTAACATCTGTGGTACTGCAAAGTTCTGTTTTGGTAAAACATTATTTAACATTTGCTGTCTTGCATACTAAATATTCAGATAATTTAATCCTTAATTGTGTTGTGAACTTTAGTGAAAGATATTCTAATCTTCAAGAAATACAGACTCAGTGCACAAGTGTGTAAATTAAAATAAAGCCATTAAATAATTCTTAAACCAAAATAATGTATTTTAGAAATATCTGTCAGTTTAATTATTAATTACATCCAAATGTTAAAAAGTAAACAGAGGTAATCCAGAAAGCTCAAGTCAGGACTAGTTTCCCAGCTGTGACCCACAGCGTGACAGGATTAACGAGAAACAGAGGACAAAAGATTAGGCCAGATAAAATCAGCAGACTCTCTCTCTGCTACCCTCCCTGTGGGAGGAATAAAGACACCTTGGTGAAGTTTCAAGTAGTTTATGCAGTTAAGTAGGCAGAAGAACAAGTGTTGTTTTAATAAGTTTTCATGTAGTTTATTCAGTTAAGTAGGCAGATGGATGAGTGTTCTTGTTTAATAATAGAGTCTCCTACATCTGCTAGCTAAAGTGATTTTATCTGGGCCAATCGAAGTTTAGAAAGTACAGATTACTATTTTCCAAGCTCTTGGAGTATGTGTCTCAGGCTGGTATGAACCTAGCACTGAGCAGCATTTTACCTTCTCCAAGGATGATGCCACAAAACAAATAAAAGATGATTGATTTTAATAATTAGCTTAGTTTCTGGTGTCATTCTAAGGGGGAGCAATATTTGTCATAATGGAAGGAGATGGTCAACAGACTACGTTGCTTTGCCAGGGGTGGTCTGCACCTCTCCCCTCTAGGTTTTCGAATATTAGCTAAAGCATTGTCTTCCCCATACTGCCTTTTTTAGGCAATGCCAAACTGAAAGTACTTCCGACATAGAAAATCAAAACCAAGAAAATCTAAAGGTGTTACTGCTCAATGCTAGGAGCCTAAACAAAAAATCCAGTCCCTTGAAGCTGTCTTTACTGTAGAGAATGCTGATGTATGTGCCGTTTTTGAGACGTGGTTTAAAGCCATGGACAGCAAACCAATAGTGCAGGGTTATAATACCTTCCACACATTTAGACCAGCTACTTCACAGGCAGGGACTAAAGGTGGAGATGTCTCTATTTACATCAAAAATAAATATACTTCAAGGCTGGTCAAACAGGACAATGCACATGAGCTGCTCCATGTTCAAATCACCATAGGTAAAATCCAATACCACTTCCTTGCAAGCTATAGGTCCCCCTGTATGACCCAGGAAACCAATACCATGTATTTAAACTTACTAGAAACACTAACCATCCAACCCAATACCATATTCATGAGTGACTTTAATTACCCCACTATTAACTGGGAATACTATACAACATCAAACGTACATGCACAGAGATCCCTGGATTTTGTAAACACAAACTCCCTTAGACCAGATAGTCAATACATCAACTAGGGGTGCAACCATACTGGATCTGGTCCTCACTAATATGGGAGAGTGCTGCACACCCCCTACTGTAATGCCTTCCCTGGTAAGGTCAGACCACAAAATGGTGTCCTTTGTAGTAAAAATAAAACCTGGACCCCCAGCTAACTGGGAATATTCAGGAACTATTCCAAGGCTAACCTCCTGCTATTAAGTGAGAACCTGGCAAAATGTCAAGCCCCTATAAACCCTGAGAACACTTCTGCCTATGCAGAACTGTTCACAGAAACCCTGTACAAGCACATTTAATAGCTGCATAGAGGCAGGTGTACCCACCAGGAAAAACTAAAAAACTCAAAAAATAAGCCACCCTGGTGAAATCACAAAATCAATCAGATGTATAACAGGAGGAAGAAAATCATGGCAAAAATTAGGAGGTGCAGCACCCAGCACGATAAAAGCACTCTTATTAAACTAAACAAACAACTCAGAGGACAAATAAAGTCTACCAAAACCAAATTTGAGTTATGTTTGGCCTCCCAGGCCAAGGGCAGCCACAAAGCATTCTTTAACTATGTCCACAACCTCAAAGGCAATGCACAATTGTGTGCAGAGCACATTGTAAATGGAGCTACCTATACTGAGCCAGAAGATATAGCAAACATCCTGGCTGATAAATTCAGCTTCAACTTTACTCCTCTCTCCCCCTCAATCTTCCCTCAGGAAATATCATCAAATATAAATCCCCCTACTATCACTAGGGAACAGGTCCTTAATGCTCTCTCTAAGATGAAGAACACTGCATCAATGGGCCCAGACAATATCCCATGATGCCTTCTAAATAGCATGAAACATGACCTATCAGGGCTTCTGGAATTACTATTTAACTGTAGTCTCCAAACAGGCTTCATGCCTTATGAATGGAGAAAGGCAACAGTCATCCCTCTGCACAAAAGTGGACAATCTACAGACCCTGGAAACTACAGACCCATAAAGTCTCACTAGTCTTATATGTAAAGCCATGGAAAAAATTATCATGGAGATGATCAACAGAGATATAGTAAAGCTCCAGACACTGGACCCAATCCAGTTTGGTTTCATCTAGGGCAGATCATGCCTACACAACCTGGTGGACTTCTTTGAGAAGGTCATCAAAGCAATGGATGAGAGCAAAATCTTTCATACCCCTACCCTGACATGGCCAAGGCATTTGACACGATATCCCACTCGGGCATTGTTGACAAACTCAAGAGGTTAGGTACAAACCTGTATGTCATCTGGTGGATAGCCAACTAGCTCACAGATAGGACCCAGGAAGTTAGAACTGGGAAGTCCCACCTCTACAAAGAGGCCATTCACAAGTTGCGTCCCTCAGGGATCAGTCCTTGGACCGCTTTTTTTTGGCATTTACTTCTCAGAAGTCAAGGCCAATGTCAGTGGTCTCTGGCTGACTAAATTTGCAGATGATTGCAAATTAGGAGCTGTCATTGAATCTCACACTGACACAAATATTCTCCAGGAGAGGCTGACACAGGCAAACAACTGATGTCCGAGTCATGGAGTAAAACTAAATGGCAAGAAATGCATAATAGTATCCTCTGGGAAGTCATTCATCCCTGGTAACTATCACATTGACAACACACCCCTTAGAGTTGACCCATTAGTCAGGGACTTACAGACACACACAGATAGTAATCTAGCCTTTGATCATAATGTGTCTACAGTGGTGAGGAAATTATTCTATGTTGTGCAACTTATAAACAAATGTATGGCATCTAAGTCCTAGGAAGTCATTGTTCCACTGTTATCGGCATTCATCAGATCTATTATTGAGTTCAATGCTCCCTTTGGTATGTACCTAACCAGGCATATCGAACAACTGGACTGTCCACAGAGGTTCCTCACTAAAAGAATACAGGGCATAAGTAACATATTCTGAGGAGACCACCTCAAGGCCCTTTACCTGTATTCTGTCTCCTACAGGCTGTTGAGGGGAGATCTATGCCTGCCATGCAGGGCACTGTCAGAATCCACTCTGACGGACCTCCTGCATATCCACAAAACAAACAGCACCAGAATTACCCGTTCTAAAAACATAAACTTTGCTTGTGATATAAATAGCGCCTGTTGGAGAGATAGGTATGTATCTCAAAGACTACCTCTTCTATGGAACAGGCTCCCCATCCATGTGAAACAGAGTTCCTTCCTAATCCAATTCAAGTGCAACTTGGACAACTGGATGGAAAACCAGAAATTCATTCCTGGTTGGCACCTATGTCTCTGATGTAAACAGATAACCTGTAAATGGTTCATCTCTCAGGCCATGCTTGCACTTACCAAGGGTATCAGAACTAGACAGAGATTTGGGATGCAAGGCTAGGCTTAAAAAGGCCCTTGTGGTCGTTAGCTCAGTAAACACCTATGAACCTATAATATGGAAATAGCTGTATACAATGTGAAATTCAATTAATATGCTGAAAAAAAAGTACATTAAAATCTAATAGATGGGTAACTTTTTCTTTCTTCTACAAATGTGTATGTCTTATGGTTATTATTCACACAAGATAAGAGACCATATCTTGACCATTGAGCAATGTAATGATCCCCTTCATGTAAACAATTAGTTAATAAACTGGAAATGGATCAAATAACTTTTATTAAAAGATTACTATATCCATCTACTTTTACTTACCCCAAGGTTAAAGCTATCAGATGTGTTCATTAAGTACTGAGGAACAAGGTGATTTAATAATGGTATGTATTCAAGCAAAAAATTTTAAGAGCACATTTAGGTTTACATGTTTGAATAGGTTCTTGCAATTTTAAAATATTGGTATAGGCTTCAAGACAACATAGTGTAAGTGATAAAGGAACCAATACGTTTTATCGTTATTTTATTCATTTGTTTATGTTTCATTGACTGGGTTTCTCCCACCAACTCTGTGGCCCATTTTCATGGGAGTGCCATGGTGGTGTTAATACTGACCAGAAAAAATTTGTCCAGGGAACCAAGAAAATTCTTCTACTCATAAAACTTCAGGAATTAGAAGACTACTATAAGAAACTATTTTTATAATGATGCAATTTTACTGATACTCCTAACAGCAGTCATATATGATATGAAAATACTATGTATTTCTTTTATTTATTAGCTCCACAGACTCATTTACCATCAACATTTACAACAGCCATTAAATAAAGAAATTAAAAAGTTATGTACTCACTATTAACGTTCCATCTGTGTTGTCCATTCTCATTCCTCTTCAACTGTTGGGTTTGGATCCGATTCGGCTGCTTCTTCCAGATAGTAGCACACTGAAACTCTTGAGCTCTTCTCATTACCCAAAATGCACTAGTCACTTTACATACCTCAAGTCTAGTCTGCTGCCCATAGACCTACAGAGTAGTGAAAAAACACACAATGATGGATTCTGGGGCTCAAACAAAGGAACAGTGGTTCTTTCAATATCCTTCGCTCTTTCCAGGAATATAGCAAAGGAGGGTTTGGTGGGACAGAAGCGGAGGAAGAATGACAATAAATGGACAACACATAGGGAATGTTATGGTAAGTACAAAACTTTTTAATCTGATAATGTCATTTTCATTCATTCCTCAACTGTTGGGACAGAGTCCCCAGCTACCTAAATCCCAGGTGGACTCTAAGGAAGGATATTCCTGAGCACAGCTGAGCCAAAGACTGCTCTTCCCCTAGAGACCAGATCCAATTTGTGATGATCAATAAAAGTATGAGGATTAGTCCAAGTTGCAACTGCTCAAATATCATCCAAGAAAGTTCTAGACAAAAAGGCTAAAGAAGTTGCCACAGACCTGGTGGAATGGGCTTTATTTAGGTGGTTTTGCATAAACGAAGGTAATAGCATCAGTCAACCATTTAGCCAAAGTCACTTTAAACTGGTTTGCCTAATTTTGATGCAGAAAACAAAACAAATAACTGTTCAGATTTCCCCAAATCTTTGGTTCTGTGAAGGTAGAAACATAACTGTTTGTGAACATCCAACAGGTACAACGTATATTCTCCTTTGTTTGAGAAATTTGGAAAGAATTCAGGAAGGTTGAAAACCTCATTAATATTAGATTCTGACACCACCTTAGGTAGAAAGAAAGAATTGGTCTGCAGAGATACTCTATCCTTGTGAAAAATTAAATAAGGAGGTTAAGAGAGAGCCTGAAGTTCAGATACTCTTCTGGCAGACTTAATAGCAGCTAAGAAGATAGTCTTCCAGGTCAAAAAGTTTAGTTCAGACATAGCTGATGGTTCAAAGGGCAGTTGAGTTAAGGCCTGCAGAATGACATTTAAATCCCAAGAAGGAGTAGGATATTTTAGAGGAGGTCTAACTAAATATGTACCTTTCAGAAATGCTTTGCAAAGCTTGGAGGAAGCTAAAGTTGAGTTATTTACTCCTATGTGAAAGTTAGAAATGGCTGCTGATTGTACTCTGGCAGTGGAGCCAATCAAGAACCTTAGAGACTGGTGCTGAAATTGGATCTAAATTGTTTTTAACTGCATAATAAACAAATCTTTTCCATTTACATTTGTATACTTTTCTAGTGGAAGCCTTGTGTGATGATAATAGAATGTGACATACTGGGGAGAAGAGCCTGGGCTGTCTATCAGTCAACAGAACTGGAGAAACCATTGAAGGCTGAAATGTCCAGATAGATTATGTAATTTGGGTGACACAGTAGGTCTGGATTTGGAGCCAGAATCCAGGGTGGATATAGAAGATGAGGCAAAAGGGAAATCAGATCTGATAAAGCTAGTAAGGGACAATCAGGATAACTATGCTCTTCATTTGAGATGCTTTCTGGAAAAAATGAGGATATGGGGTAATGGGATGTAAGCATTAAGGAGACTGGAGGCCATTTGTGAATTAGAGCATTTCCTGGTGACTTCCCCAGTGCAGGATCAGGGCAAAGAACCTGCTGCACTTGTTGAGGGCAGATGCAAAAAGGCTGCAGCATGGTTGGCCCCACTGATGGAAAATCCCCTCTGCCGCATTCCTGTTGAGAGACCACGCATTAGGCATTAAAATAGACCTGATAAACTTGTCTGCTATCACGCTGGACTTCACCGGGATGTGTGTTGCTATCAGAAAGTGATTGGATGAGATCACCAATTGCCACACTCTCACAGCTTCTTGACAAATAGAGTAAGATCTGGTTGCCCCTTGTTTGTTGATGTACCAGACTACCGACATTGTCTGTCTAAATCACAATAGTCCCAGTTGGGTGAATGTCTTGGAAGGCCTGCAATGCTAGGAGGACAACTCTCCTCTCCAGAATTTGATATGCATGTTGGACTCTTCAGGAGACCATGCACTTGGACTGTCCTTCCCAAGAAATGCTCCCCACCTGATCTGAGAGGCGTCTATGGTCATTGTAGCCTTGGGTTGAGGAAACACAAAGGGATAGTCTACTTGTATTTGATTGGAATGAATCCGCCATAGAAGGTAATATTTGCAAGCTTGCATTATTTTGACATGCCTGGATAAAGGTTGATAGAGAACAGACCACTGAGTTGTGAGTGTCCATTGAAGGATTCTCATATGGTACCTTGCCAGTGGTACAAGAGTGATTGTTTTTGACATGGATTCCAATGCTTGAAGTACCAGACAAGCTGAAAGAGAAGAGCTTTGAATGATCTTTTTGACTTGGAACTGAACTGTTTAAATTCCGGACATAGGGAGTGAAGATATCTGAATGCCCGTATTGAAGACAGCACCAAAGAATTCCAAAATCTGAGTTGGTTCTAGCTGAGAGTGTAATTGACAGAAATTCCCATACGAGAACAAAACTGGGAGTAAGTAGTCCTTAAATTAGGTATTTAAGTAGGCTTAAATTAGTTGATGCCTGGTTGTAGCAGTCAGGAGCCAGTTATCCAGATATGGAAACACTCAGAATACTCACAGTCTCAAGTGAGCTGCAAGCAGACCTCCCAACCATACCGAATAACTCGGATTTTACCGAGTTTTGGGTCCAAATACTGGGGTGCCACGATTCACGAGTGGCACCCCTCCATTTCCGACTTTTCCCAGCTTTAGTTCTTGTTTTATTTTTAAATTTTCGTACATTTTTTTATTTTGCACTGACGTCATCACGTGCGCGATGACGTCAGCACCATCAGGGCTATCAGCCTGTCGGAATTGAGCTTAAGTGCTCCAAGGACACATTTCCGGTTTTCCCCGTGATCTGCGAGTGTGAGCAGTTAGCGGGTTATTCAAACAAGCGCTTTAGCGCTTCAGAAACAAGTTTTAAGCATTAAGCTGCTCCATCTGCCAGTTCGGAGTTATTCTTATTCGAAGTTCAGAAACAGCTTCTCGGCTCGCTCTAAGATGTTTTCAAATGGATTAATTTCTGGGCAGCATTCAGGCATTCGGAAACAAGTCAGGTAGGAAACCACCCCTTAAAAAAGCCGAGAAAAGCATGTTGTGTTTACACTTCTCGGGTCGAGTTAAGGTATATGCTTTATCTGTGCGTTGTGGAGAAAGGATTTTGATGGCATTTCAGAACTGTCAGAGTTAGAGGAAGTACACTGTCGAGGCTGAAGAAGGTGGCGTGTGTTAAACTGTGCTGACAATTTTTGCAGCGTGCGTGGGACTTCTGGCATCGGCTGTCTTGATGAGTGGCACTTGGGCAAGCCTAGTGAATGCACTGAATGTTCATATCTGTGTGTAAGAAGACTGTCTTAGCAGGGATTTATTACTTTTCTTTCAAAGGAGATGAGGCAGAAGGTAGAGCAGGCTTGGAGCTGATTTGGGCTTTATTTGTATACCCGTCACCGTGTCTTGAATAACTTTTCACTGTGAAAACAATTTCCTTTCAGAATGATGTCGCAGATGTCGGCCAGTCATTTGAGTTTCTTTAAATCAGTCGGAACGTGTTTTGTTTGTGTAGTACCTATTTGAGGTTGCTGGTCTAATTTTCTAAATATTGTACATAGAGTCCTGGCTGGGTTCAAAGCTTTTCAGTAAAATGCATGGTGAATTGGTGATAAGTAACACAACATTTTATTCTAGCAACTTTACAAAATTATACACGCAATGTTTTAAATGTGTCCCTGGTAAGTCTCTACTCCCTAGCCACCACCACTTATGAGCTATGTCAAGGTTTCTTGTGTTAAGAGTTGAGAGCTATGGTGAGACGTGAGAACTGAATTTGTATTCCCTAATTATTGGCTTTGTTTGTCCAGGGTTTTTGTGCTAAAAGGTTGAGAGCTATGGTGAGAAGTGAGAACTGAATCTGTATTCCCCCATTATTGGCTTTGTCAAGGTTTTTTGTGCTAAGAGGTTGAGAGCTATGGTGAGAGGTGAGAAATGAATTCACTAAATGATAGCCATTAAGTTTCAGTTTTCCTGTGTTTCAGGAAGCTGCTGATTTGGCATAGTGGTATGTTCTGACTGTAGTGCATAGGGTCCTGGATTCAAAACTTGCCAGTGAAATGCATGTTGGTAACACAACATTTTATTCTAGCAATTTTTCAAAATTATACAAGCAATGTTTAAAATGTGTCCTTGGTTTTTTGACCTTTTGTCCCCACCCCCCAAAAATGAAATTGAAAATAAGTACAATACACTGTGCAAGATGCCTATGGCTTAGCTACTGTCATTCTATTTATAGTGTGGGTGTGGAAGTAGACTTTTATGATGGAAATGTACTGAATTGGGCAGTTTTGTCATTATTGGTTAATGTGTCTTGTTTCATTGCCTACAGTACAGCCTACTGGAAAAAAGTTCTGACAATAAATTTAAAATGTGCTCTCACAAGTGTGTGTTGTATTATACAAGGAATATAATTTAATGAAGTCAGGAAGGTTTATCAAAGGAAAGAACACATGTATGTTTCTTGTTTTGTGTGCAAGGGGCAGAAGATTTGAAAACGGCCCAAAGGTAATCTTTATCCACCACTGGCCAGATGCATTTTCTTTGGATGTGGTGTGGGTTTCAATGCTGTTTCAATGAATATAAGTTTCAAGGACAGAGAAGTTTTAATGCTAAGCCGCCAGATGCATTTTCTTTGGATGTGGTGTGGGTTTCAATGCTGTTTCAATGAATATAAGTTTCAAGAACAGAGAAGTTTTAATGCTAAGCCTATTTTCATTGTGAGACAGTATTGCTTTGTTTACCAGATGTTAGTGCGCCTGCATTGCTGTACAGTAAAATGTAAAAATAAAATCAAAATCATTGCAGAAGCAAAGCAGTATGCACACATTAGTGTCTATGGCAAATGGGGTGAAATAGCCAGGTAATGGGACATTGGTATGGCTGCAGGGGGACTCTGGTGCCATGTTTTGGTTGTCTGTTCTTCAGTTTGTGTTTGAAAGTTGGTATCCCATGATTCCATTCGAGTGGGCGGGGTTACATAATTATGTATGCAAATTATATGTTAATCAGTGTACAGATTTGTACCTATTTTTCATGGGCCTTGTCCAGATTTTTGATGTTCCCAGGTTGAGAGGTATGGCTGCAAGTACTGTTATACACTTGGTGAACACCCTGGGGGCTGTGGTGAAACCAAAGGATAGTGCTCTGAATTGGTAATGACTTGCTCCTAGCCAGAGGTATCATTATCTCCTCGATCAGCTGTTCACTATTATGTGATAGTACACATCCTGAAAATCTACCAAGCACATCCATTGGTCCTTGGGCAGGAACGGCATAATAGAATGAACGGTGACCCTCCAGAACATTGTTTGCTGAATTGATTGATTAAGGTTGCTGAGATCCAAGACTGGTCTCCAGTCCACTGTCTTTTTTGGCACTAAAAAGAATCTTGAATAAGTTTCAGACTCTTTCTGGTTTGGGAGGACATCTTGGATGACTTTTTTTTCTGGCAGCTTGTTTATGTCTAGTGCTGTTGCTTCCCTTTGAGTGGCACATTGGAATTTTGTTCGATACAAGGGAAGGTGAATGGGAAAATGGCATTGTATAACTTCTGGATATTATCCTCTGCGCCCATATATCTTTTGTAATTTCTAGCCAGGCACTCTGGTGCAGAGATGAACAAACCCTGACTGCCTACAGAGATTGACAGTCGGGCCGCCTTTCAGAAGCAGTGATAGGATCTGTCAGAGAAAGTACCCCTACATCTCTGGTTAGATGGACTACCTCTGTTGCATGGCTGGCATCTTCCATTTGAGATCCCCTTCTGCCCCTGGGGAAACTGTCTTCATGTGGAGCTTGGAATGGGCTCTGGGATTTTCTGAACCACATTTTCCTCCCGCCTCATTGATTCCTAGAAAAGGTCCATTGAGGGGTCAAAAAACATATGCCCACAGCAGACAGGGTCTTCCCTTCCTGCTCACACCTAAAGAGCATGTCTTTTACTTTGAGCCCAAATAAAGAGGTTCTAAAGGGAGCATTGATGAAAGAAAGTTTGAAGGGTTCCTCAAAGTCACGTAAGCACATCCAGGCATGTCTTCTGATGGACATGCCTGAACCTGCTGCTGAGGTACCTTTGGCCACATGGGAGATAGGTCTCATGGATGAATCTCATATAAATTGAAGGGTAGCCAGCTGTGAGAAATAGTACTCTCCACCTCAGAGGATATGGACTCAGAAAGGGATTTGGAAAGTTCCTTGATCAAATCCCTATGGAGTCTCGTAAAATGTGACAAATAATTCAGTAACCTAAGAGCGAAAGTCACTGAACCATAGACACGCTTCCCAAACCTATCTAGCACCCTAGACTCTCTGTTGGGGGGTGGACAGAGGAACTGTGTTCTTGACAGTTTGTTCTTAGTGCTGCCACTATGATCATGGCATCAATGAGTACTCCTTTACTCCAGTGTGGTCTATTATTAGATGGTGCCAGGATCCTATCTGCTCTCTTAGGGACTGGCTCAGTCATATCAGGCTCCTTCCATGCCCATTTTGAGACTAAATCAATGAGTTCAATGATGGGTAGCATTACCCTGGAGTAGATAGGCCAGAGCCAAAGGTCTTCAGGAACACTGACTACTCTTGGGAAAAATTGTTTTAGAAGTTCCAAGATGACTACAAATGACACACTGTTGGATGGTGATCTAGGGAACCTTTCACTTTCATCAAAGTTAGCGTCCTCACTGACAGACTGTTGTGGAGAATCTAAGTGCCTCCTTTTGAACATTCTCTTATGAGGAACCTCTTTGCTGAGATGCTCCAGGGAGATATCAGAAGAAACAACTATACCCTGCTGGTGGTCTGGAGAATGACTCAGGCTGGCTGTCCCAGTGGGAAGGATGACTGAGGCTCTGAGCAAAGAAATGAATGGGATTGGGAGTCAGAGCCAAAGAGGGAAGAGAAGTCTGAACTCTAAGAATAGGGAAGGCTCTCTCCAACCTGTCCAGTGCCAATGCTTCAAGGGGTAGACAACTTCGGATTTGAATCTAATGCCCCAGAACCTGCACCAATGCTACATCTCTGAGAGTTGTCCAGCTCCAAAGTACTCATCACTGAACAGCTCAGAGACACCATCGGAGTCAAAGATACCAACATCTTCGGATCAGAGGTACACAATTCCAGGACTTTCGGATCCAACGGCTCCGAAACCAAAGGTCAGATCGGAGAAGGAACTAATATCAGAGGCGTAGTACTAACAAGGGTCTCTGGACCTGATTGGGGGGGGTCAGATCCAGAAAAGCTCCCATTTGTATCCGTGTCCTGGGAAACTTCCTCATCTTCCTGTCCATATCTACTTCAGATAGGTGCCTGGAAGATCAACTGGATAAGGCAGTAGATGAGGGCCTTGAGTGGTGACCAGGAAATTGTGCCAAAAAGGGCAATGGGAGCCGAGATGTTATTGGGTTCCAACAACAACTGAGGTGACTGGATCCATAGTGATTTGACAGATCTAGGTCTTGGATCCAAAGCAGTTGTGGCCGAATTTTATGCTTGTTTGAGAGGTGGCTTGGAAGATGGAGTTGAGGTAGAAGCAGTGGCCAGATCAGATCTCTTACGAGATTCTTTTGAATGAGAATCTTCTTTTTTCTCCAAACTTTGAGGGGTTTGAGTCCCAGGTGCCATAGATGCAGGTTTTGAGAGCAGCAAGCCCCTAAGAATGAACTTGTTCTTACAGTCAATTAAAGCATGGGAATTAAAGCCCTTACAGATGTCATAGTTGGACTCCAGATGAGAAGGCCCTAAAAAGTACATGCACTTTGAGTGTGCATCTAAATTTGGAAAGTTGTAGCCACAGGCCACACATTTTTTAAACCCAGAAGGTTTATCAGACATTATAACAAAGATACAAAAGTAATGGAAAAATAAGATAGAAAACCTTTTTTTTTAATAGAAGAAGAAAAGGAAAGAAGGAAAATTACCAACATTGGTAAATTAAGGGTAACAGCACTAACTAGTACTATGTCGGGACCGAATACCAGTGATGGTAATGAAGAATATTCTAACAGTAGAAGTTTAAGGTTATAACTTTAGATATAACTATGGTTAAAGTGAGGAAAGAGCAAACAATATAAGGAATTATAAGTATTTTAAGAAAATACAGCTAACTCACAAGAAACAGCAAAGGCTCCCTCAAGAGTTTCATGACCATGTCCAAACGTTTTGGTGGCAAATCAGATCTGAGGTATGTAAGGTGGCTAGGGCATTGTGGGTAAAAGAAGGAGCTCAAGAGTTTCAGTGTACTACAATCTAGAAGAACTGGCTGAGTTGGATCCAAAGGTAGGATCTGAACCCAACAGTTGAGGAATGAATGAATGAAAATTACAGTATCAGATCAGAGATTTTTGTCTTATAGATGAATTGAAAGATTGTTTTACTGACGGTTTCATTAAACAAATTGACTGTGAAAGGATTCACATTATATAAACGTTCCTAGGAAAAGAATTGTAATTTATATCATGTAGCAGAAACTACTCAATACCAGTTTTTTAAGATGCTTAGAAGTGAGTAAAATATGGATATATGTTTGTATAGTACAGAGTTGATTATCTGAACTAATTTTGACTAAGGGTAGTTTGGATAATCAAACTGTTCGGATAATCAAACATACATTGAACTAGATAAAAACTTCTAAAATCTTGCTTTTTCTGCATTCAGGGAATATACTTTTCAACTATCCAGCAAGTCTAGTGGACAAAGAATATTTTACACACACAAGCAGGCTACAATTTCAAAAAACATGCACAAGCGAATATGTATAATATTTACATATTCAGACTTTATGATTTTTCCTACCCAAAAACTTTGGAAGACTGGGTTCGGATAATTGACATTTTGGATAATCGACATTTGGATAATTAACTCTTTATTGTATACCACAGACTGAGGAAAATTAAAATAGATACAAATATGTTTTTTTAAATATACAGATAAAAATGTATTATATGAGGAAGACAGAACAATAATTACCACAAAGTGGTATCCGAGAAAAAAATGTGTCCAATGACATTTTATTTAAAAAAATTGGAATTTGAAGAATGGTCTGAACAGTAGAAAGAAATGGTTATGGCAGAACAGGTTAGGTAAACAATGTATTTTTGATTCAGTAGTTTTTTTTACTTTGTAAATATGTTCATATTTGTATTTTTGTTGTATATGTTGTAAATATATTACAACTATTTTGATTTGTACATAAAAGATACAATCTACTCATTTTACAGTAGGAGGTGAAGAGCACTTTTTCCTGCAAAAAGATGGATGGGGAGAGTATGAGTGTGTCGGAGAACAAAGGTTTGGGAAATAAGACAGCTGATTATGTGATTGTTAAAATCAATAACAACGAAGAAGCCATGCTGAAAACCACAGAACATTCAGAGGGTGGACTGGTGAATAATGTCTTAGAAACTATGGTAAGTGGAGGAGAATCAAGTGATGAAATGGTATTTCACTGATCAAATGTTGCAGATTGATGTTACCAGCAGGAGAAGAATGTTAATGAGCTGCAAGTGTCAATCCAAGAAGAGCATTGTGAACCAAAAGGTAACAGGAGAGTACTGCAAGCACAGAGATCTAATGAGGTCAGAGGTATGCAAAAATACAATAGCGCTGGCAGCAGCAAAACAATGGCTGGAGAAACATGTGGTATACATGAGCCATCTTACAGTGCAGATTTCAACAAAGACAGACTTTCTTACACAGGTATGAAATCTGGGGCAAATTAATTGAATCATTTGTATTTCTTGCTTTGAATATTATCCTTCTTGTTCATTTAGGTAAAAAAAATGTTATGTACTTCACCATAATGTTCCATCTGTGTGTCCATTTTCATTCTTCCTCAACTGATGACTCTTGGTTCTGACTCAGATCCGACTTGGATCCAACTCAGCCACTTCTAACAGATCCTTGGATCCAAACTCTCGAGCTCCTACCTTTACTCATGATGCCCTCCAACCTAACATACCTCAGATCGAATTTGCTGTCATTAGAAATAAAGGGACAATACTTTAAAGGATATTTATTTATTTATTTAAATTTGTTGACCGGGAGTGTCCAACTGGACATAGGTCCATTTTCAGCGGAGGCCCGGGGAGAAAAGCTCCACAGTAAAATAAACAGACAATAGTTACATTGGATTACATAGCGATTAACAATTTAACATAGCAATTACTTACAACATATTTACAGATGAAGAACATAGTACATCAGTAGACAACTAGAATCTTTATCTGTGAAGTACATAACAGACATTAACAAATGTTACAATGAGAAGTTCCTGCTGTACAATAAGTACTAGGCTTATGAGCATCTGAGCTTGCTATAATCAAGGTAGTTGGATGGGGTGGATGATATTAGAGTGGGAGTTGCAAGGGCATAGCCAGCATGTTTTTAGGTGCGCTTTTAGTAAAGTTTTGAAGTGGGTGCATGATGGTACAGAGGTAATTGTGGGTAGGAGTGAGTTCCATAATTTGGCTATGGCGCAAGAGAATAGTGCTCCACCAGCAGAGTTATTGGCTTTAGTGATCTGCAAGTGATTTTTGTTGCTGGATCTTAGTGGTCTGGTGGTGTGATAGGGTTGGAGTAGATTCTGGAGGGATGGGACATTTAGTGGATGGTTTACTAGTTTGTGGGTGAGTGAGAGTTGATACCACTGAAGGAGGTGAGGGAGTCCAAGCCAGCCCAGTTCAGCAAGTGAGGGACAGTGGTGACTACGGTAGGATGCCCCTGTGCCGAATTTGGCAATTTTGTTGTAGAAAGTCTCTAGCTTGTTTAGATCACATTGCCTTAGGTTGGTATATAGTGGAGAGGCATAAAGTAGGGTGGAGATAAGGTGGGACTTTGCTATTGAAATCTTTGCTGCTTTGGTGAGAAATTGCTTATTTCTATATAACGCTCCTAGTTTTTTGTGGACTTTTTTTATGGTCATGGATATGTGAATGTTAAATTTTAGTTTATTGTCTATTTCCACTCCTAGCAATTTGGTGTGTTCAGTTGGGTATATAGTGGTGTTGTCTTTTGCTGTGATGTTAAAGTGAGAGTTGTTTTGAGTATGTTTGGTGGGTTGGAAGATGAGTAGTTTAGTTTTATTTGGGTTGAGTATTAATTGGGCATCAGATAACCATGTTTCAACAGAGGAAAAGGCTTCCTGTGTGACTTTTTGCAGTTTTGGTAGGGACTGGGCTGAGCAGATGATGGTCGAGTTATCTGCGTATTGTATGAGTGTGCCATGTTTGGTGGCAGAGGCTAGATTATTGGTGTAAACAGAGAAGAGCAGGGGTCCAAGGATGGATCCTTGGGGAACCCCTATGGAGACAGGTAGTTGGGGAGATATGTCATTCTGCCATACAACGGATTGTTGGCGGTCAGACAGGTAACTCTGAAACCAGTTGGTGACTGATTGCGAGAAGGATAGGTTATTGAGGACAGAGATAAGTTGTTTGTGTGGGACCATGTCAAATGCTTTAGATAGGTCTAGGAAAGTAGCAGAGGAGGGATAGCCATTGTTTTTATGCTGAAGGATAGTGTTAGTAAAGGAGAGTAAGGCAGTGGTGGTGCTATGGTTTGGTTGGAAACCATGCTGAGTAATGGAAAGGAGGTTGTTAGTAAGGAGGTAGTCTGAGACCTGAGAGTGTATGCATCTCTCTAGTATTTTGGAGAGTGGAGAGAGAATAGCTATGGAGTGGTAACCGGTTAGTTCTGCGGAGGGTCCGCCTTTGTGGAGGGGAATTATATGTGATACTTTCCACAGTGTGGGAACGTAACTTTCTGACAGAGATCGGTTAATCAAGATGGATACTGGGTAGGCCAGAGCATCAGCTGCGATTTGTAGGTATTCACTTGGGAGGTTGTCTGCTGCTAATTTGGTGGGTTTAAGTTTAGTTAAGAGTTTTTTTATGTTGGAGGTAGGTACAGGAGAAAAAGAAAAGGCAGTGGGGAGATTATTAGTTGAAGGTGTGGGTTGGAAGGGAGGGGGGGTTGTGTTGTTTAGCTAGTGATAGTATGGTTTGGGTGAAGTGTGTGTTGAATGAGGTAGCAATATTTTCTGAGGAGTGGGGAATGTTAGTTAGGGATATAATAAAAGACAGAATAAGAACAAGAGCTGGAGCTCAAACAAGGGGCAACAGTTCCCAAAGAAAAACTCTTAGTCTTTCCAGGAGCAAAGAAAAGGGGGTAGGTGGGTAGGAAATTGAGGAAGAATGAAATGGACAGCACAGATGGAACACTATGGTGAGTACATAACTTTAACTAATGTTGTCATTTTCATTCATTCCTCAAGTGATGGGACAGAATCCCCAGCTAGTTGAACCTTGGATGGCCCTCATGGAAGGATA
This sequence comes from Protopterus annectens, assembly GCF_019279795.1. Lineage (NCBI taxonomy): Eukaryota > Metazoa > Chordata > Ceratodontiformes > Protopteridae > Protopterus > Protopterus annectens. The sequence goes on along the minus strand of NC_056744.1, from coordinate 1,465,841,722 downwards.
TTCAGCAGTACTTGGGAGCCAAAGGCATCTCTATTCCTGGAAGCCACATCTAATTTGTAATAAGCAATAAAGATATGACCATTAGTCCAACTGGCATATGCAAAAATGTTACCTATGGAGGCTCTTGACCAAAAGGCTGAGGAGGCCACCACACACCTCTCTTAATGAGCTCTAGGAGGCTTAGGCAAGGATAATCCTCTTTTACAACAGACAAAGGAGATACAATTGGTTAACCATTTGGCCAGAGAAACTTTGGAAACTCACTTGCCCAATGTGTTGGGAGAGAAAGGCACAAAAAACTATTCGGTTTTCCTGAGCTCCTTGTTGTATGGAGATAAAAGTGAAGTTGTCTATGCATATCTAAAAGATGGAGTATGTACTCTCCCTTATTTGAAAAGTCTGGAAAGAGAACTGGAAGGTTAATGACCTGGTTAATATTGTCCTCAGAAGCTACCTTAGACAAAAATGATGGGTTTTTCCACAAAGACACCCTAACTTGTGTAAAACCAGGTAAGGAGATTTGGAAGACAGAGCCTGGAATTCAGATACTTATCTAGCCGATTTGATAGCAACTAGAAAAATGGTTTTCCAAGGCAAAAGTTTTAGATCTGAAGTGGGTGAAGGTTCAAAGGGAGTTTAGGTCAGGGCCTGAAGCACAACAGTTAAATCCCAAGCAGGAGTGGGATCTTTTAGCAGAGATCTAAGTAAAAATGGCCCTTTGAGAAAGGCTTTACATAATTTAGAAGAACCTAAGGTAGAGTTATTTTCACCTAAAGGGAAATTTGAAATGGCAGCCAACTGGACCTTAACAATAGAGACGTTAGCCCCTATACTGAAAATTGAAGCTAAAAACTCAAGTACAGCCAGTACAAGGGCAGGAAGGGGGACTAGATACCTGTTAAGGGTGCAGAATACAAACTGCTTCCATTTACTTTTGTAAATCTTTCTAGTAAAAGCTTTTTGAGAAGATAACAAAATATGACAGACCAGGGAGGAGAGTCTGAGGTATCTAGCAATCAGTGGAATTGGAGAAACCATGCTGTCAGCTTGAGGCCTGTTATGTCCAGATGAGTCATCCCTGTGAGGTGAGACAGGAGGTCTGGATTTGTGCCCAGAATCCAGGACAGATGTAGAAGGTGAGGCCAGTGGAAGGGGAACCAAATCTGATGAGGCCAAAAGAGGGCAAGGAGGACAACTATGCTCTTCAACCAGAATGCTCTCTGTTCTTTTGAAGATGAGAGGTAACAGTGGGCAACCATAAAGGAGACCAGTGGGAAAACTGTGGATGACAGCATCTCTCAGTGACTCCCCAGTTGGAGAGATCAGTGCAAAGAACCTGCTGCATTTATTGTTGATGGGAGAAATTAATAGGTCGCAGCATGGGTGGCCCCATCAACTGAAAATTCTCTATGCTGCTTTGACGTTGGGAGACCATTCACAAGGCATCAGAATGGACCTCCTTAGTTTGTCCACAATCACATTGGTTTTCCCTGGGATATACATTGCTATTAGAAAGTGACCAGAAGAGATTGCCCATTACCACACTCTCATTGCTTCTCGACAAAACAGATAAGACTTTGTTCCTCCCTGTTTGTTGATGTACCTGACCATGGACATATTGTCCATCTGAATAGCAATCATTCTAGAGGGGAGAATGTCTTGAAAGGCTAGCAATGCAATGTAAGACTGCTCTCATTTCCAGGACATTCATATGTGTCTTGGCCTCTTTGGGGGGACAGGTACCTTGGACTGTCCTTCCCAAGTATTGCCCTCCACAGCCAGTCGGGACTCGAGAAGCATCTGTGTTCACCATGGCAGTGTGCAAGGGAAGAACAAATGGATGATTTTTGGAGAGTTTGTTTGAATGAATCCACCAAATAAGATAGCTTTTGCACACTTGTGTGATCTTGACTGGTGTGACTAAAGGATGCTGAATAATGGACCGCTGGACTGACAGTGTCCACTGAAGAATTTGCATGTGAACCCTGGCCAAAGGAACAAGGGTGACAACAGCTGCCGTGTATCCCAAGGCTTGTAAAATCAGTTGCACTGGAAAGAAGAATCTTGTATTACTTTCCTAACCTGAGACCTGAGTGTCTGGATTCAAGCTGGAGGAAGACAGGTTATCTGATTGATTGTATCCAGATAAGCACCTACGAATTCCAGACTCTGTGTAGGTGTGAGTTTTGATTTGCTGTAACTGACTGTGATGCCTAGATGGAGGCACACCTGGAGTAAGCAGCACCTTGCGTGCAGGAGTTGATGTCTGTTTGGGGCAGTTAGGAGCCAGTTTCTAAATGGGCAGCACCCAAACAATAAACACATTCCCTGTGGGCATCAGAATTAGGAATCTTATGCCATAGGAAATGCATTTTTTTTTAAAACAGTTTATCTCCCATTTTAGGTGATAAAGAAAGAAGAAAAAGTTTTCAAGGTATCTATAGTAAAGTTTTTTTTTTACTTACAGGATAGAGTACCAACAATGGTACAAAGAAATACCCTCTAGAGTGTATGAAATGAAAGATAATACAGAGAAAGAAAAACAAAAAGAAACAGGAGTACCAACAGTGATACTCAGTAGAGTACTCAAACTACAAAACGGGTAGGAAAAAGAACTGCCTGACAGACAGAACCCAAACCAACTACAGAGAAAGTTTGGGAGGGAGGTGAAAGGAAGTTAAAAGTAGTCTAAAATAAGGAAAGTTACTACCTTTAAATACTGAAAAAAACACACCAGAAAGCTCAAGAGAAGGTAATCCATAACTGAACATTATGACAGCAAACAAGATCTGGGGTATATTAGGTTAGTGTGGCATTATGGGTAAGGGAGGAGCTTGAAAATTGGATCTGTGAATCTAGTAAAAGCAGCTGAGTTGGATCTGAGGTCAGATCTTAGACCCATCAGGTCAGGAATGAATGAAAATGACATCAGATCAAATGTTGTGATCAATAAATGCTGATTCCCATAGCATAAACTACAGATTTGTATTGGTGTACAGTCAACTGATATAACAGCTGTGGTAGTAGTGATCACCCAGTCCTGTTAGTATGATGCTTAATAGACTACTCTGAGCAGCATATTAGTGTTGACAAATATAAACTCCTAGCACACATCTTCACTGCATGGCAGGAAAATCCCTATCAGTGACACAGTCCTATGCATTGTGGGCAAAGCTGCTACCACACACAACTCTTTCTGTCCCCCAGTGGTGCAAGTGAGCTCCTGACAATGGGAGTGCACATGACACCAAATCCATAGTAATGACCCCAGCACCACCTGCATAAAGAATGATTAACATTCATTGATGAATTGTAGTCCTTCATGCCAGTGGCATACAGCACTGCAGAATAAGGCAGCTTACTACTGTCCAGTATGCCTTTCCAAGTAGTCATGTAGTTATTTGATAAAGCATCCTAAACAGTAGTGAGTTACCATATTCTGTCATGCCATCTAGCTACACAGAGCTTACCGCCAGTGCCAAGCACAGGAGAAACTGGTATGTAAACGAATGCAAGATGATCCTAAGTACCTGCCAATAAAATGGGGCACTGGCTGTGTACCCCCTAAGGAAATACCACAATTCAGTTCTTTGAGTTGCAGTATTTCTCAAGCAGCATACAAAAGAAGGTACACAGAAGACATTTCCACTTCTGCACACTATTTTAATGAATATTAGGCTCCATTTCTGTGTAGATTTGCTTTTTTTAACTGCTATTAATATTAATTGTGTCCTCTCATTTTCTCCATTATCCCTGATGGCACATACAAAATGCTGTAGTGGGATACAAGTTAGCCTTCTTTTCTAAATGCACTGAGAAAACAAGCAGTGTATTTCATCTGGTAGAAGATAGTAAAATATATTTAGAAAAAAGAGACACACAGAAAATGGGAATGTTAGCTTTCACTCAGTATTTGGAGGTATTTATTTTCTGTGATTACTTAAGATAATGTAAAAGATGTCCATAATGTCAGAAATAATAAAAGAACTGATCGACCTGGTGAACATTTGTTGTTTACATGTGTTATGTGTTTCTCTTTAGTTACTTATAGGCAAACTACAAAGGATTACATGAAACTTTAGCTGCAACAGTGTGATACAATACACAGAGAAATTAAGAATAAGAAAAAGAAAGAAACATAGGACCTCAAAAGTATTTTACAAATTTGTAGGCTGTAAGACACATAGCGTTGCCTCACAGAGAGTGGACAGATGTGAAATGTATCGTTGATCCTCTAACAGCTTTAAAAGCTGCAGTACATATTTCACTCTCTCACATAAAAAATGTTGTGGTAAGAAGTGTATTGCAGTCTTAGCTTCCCATCACTATTCTATGGTGGTTGCTGTTTATACTTTGATACACAACAGCATAACAGCGCTGAAAAGTTTAGTAAGTTTGTTGTCTTCTCCATAAGAGGCAGTTAAGGTACTACAAACATATTCTCTTTCAAAAATGTTAACACAAAGTGCTTTTGTTTGACTAAACTGAAGTCATACGCTATCATATGCTATCAACTGCATCTTCAGATTGGGATGGCTGTACAGAACTGTTTCTCTGAGTCAAAGGAATATGAATGTCCCCTTACCTGGTTTAATAATGAACCTCCATTTATTCCAATCATCCTGTTCTAGAATGATATCACTCATCACTGAATTTAGGTCACTGGTCCACAGTATATGGTTGCATGTATTATTTTGTTCCTTGTGTACTGTAAGCCTGGAGACATGGTCAAAACTGATATTAGTTTTGTACTTAATAAAGAATGTAAACAGTTATGAAAGTGCTGTAATGGTACACACATACATACTTTTTCATGTCATTCTTGATTCCCTGTAGGAAAAAATAGAAAATATTTTACTTACAATACAAGCAGTTATTATGTATACATTGATTAAGCAAAATGTTTAAACTCAAAAAAAAAAAAAAAAGTAAATATATGTATAGATGTGAACATGGCAGAAATAATTTCTATGAAAACTTAAAAAAAAAAGTGGCTGTAGTACAAATATGGCTTTACAATTCTAGTTAAGACTTTACTCGTGCTGATATTAGTTCAAATGCTTTGAAGTAAAGTTAACTCAGAAATTTCACCAAAGAAAATATAATGCAGACAATTTACATTAAACTGTTTAAAACAGAGTTTAACATTAAAAAAAAAACATTTGAAATATTCATTCATTCATTGATAGCCATTCTATCTGAAGGGACAATCAGATGAGACTGATAATGAAACAATGAATAATGTAGTTTAACAGCTGCCTGTTTTTAAAACTCATATGATTCAATGGCAGAATGTAGTAAGTAGAATGGTGAAACAGGATTGATTATGAACTGAAACAAACTGCAATGGACAATAAATATTTCTTGATTACTCATTACTGTTGATATTGTATACATACAATTGTATTTTTCAATGACAAAAAACACTGATAAACTAAGAAAAAACAACAAAGGCAAGGGTTCACTCCAAACCACTTCCGTACACACACAATAGGTGAACTTCTTCTGAAGTTCACATGTGTGTGCACAAAAGCACTAACCTTATTTGTTTATAAATATATGGTTTGGAGTGAACCCTTGCCTTTGTTGTTTTTTCTTAATTTTTCAATGACACACACACTCATTAGTATGACATTGAAACATTATTTCAAGTAAAAGGGTGGTCTACAAGAGGGGGATATGGAAATGTTTACTCCACTTCCAGGACTTAACAAATAAAAATGCAACAAGTTTTTTTACAGGATTGTTATACAGTCTATAGACAGTAAATTATAAAATATACCATGCATACAAATAACAAATAGCTGCATTTAGAAATATTAGTTGTATAAACCAATTTTGTTAAAAGGTATTTACAGAGATATGAATGAACAGCATGCTATCAGCAGTTTAAATGCAGTACTGAGCAACCTAAATTAGTTTACTGGTATAGTCATTAGGATATTAAATTTAAATTGATCCTTCTTAGGATTATGCTTGCACTTCCAGTAAAACTCTTCAATGGCAAAGTTTTTTGAAGCCCTTTGGGGGAGGAGATCCATACCTATTTGGAAACTCATGAGAGGGGAAAATGCAATGTAAAGGTAAGATACTGCGATTTAAGTACAAGCCAGTAACATATTTTGTTTTAACTTCAAGATAAGTTTATGTTTATATGACAAGGAAGTTAGTGCTATTAATGTTTAAAAGCACATCTTAAGTTTAACCATTATCATACTGCATTACCATAGAAAATAAATGTGTATTTATCTGTGGCAATATAAAGGGGATGTAAAAACACTTCCACTATGAGTCATCAAATTACATCTAGATGAGGTTACAACCAGATTAAAACAATCAGTAATAAGCTTGTCAAAATGAAAAACAGAAAATAAAGCAATGTTATGCAGCTGGTAATCTCTTCCACACATCCTGAAATTCAGTACACAAACTCAGTGTGCTTGGTCCAACATAAATAAGTGAGAAATCTCCCAATATCTCCCAAAATCTCCCTGGGATCACTTCTGTGGCTCTGCTTGTCAGTGGCACAGGAAAATAATTTTCATGGGTGGCGAAAGCCAGGGTACCTTTTGGCTAGGCTTATATATGCTCTAGGGCCAATAGCCTAGTACCTACCTATGAACCTATAAGAGTATGGAATGATTGCCAGTGAACAGTTATAAACTAAGCCAACAGTGATTTCCGATGGAAACCATCAATCAGTTAAGTCAGAGTTGTTGAAACAAACTCAAACAGGTAGACGTCGTTAAGTTTAAGTTCATCAAGGTACCAGAAAGCTTATAATATCATGTATTTTTCAAAATGATTGTTGGAACCAAGCTGGAGAAATGTCTTGACACCTAGTGGTATGCTTCTCAAACTCTTAGCACAAGAAATCTGGAGAAAGGCAAAAATAATTGGGGAGGGGGGGTTAAAGGCCCACAGATAGAGGCAGATTTTCAATACTGCCCTTATAAACTTAGAATGTTGTTAGAGTAACAGGTTTTGCATTAACAGACATTTTTCTGAAGGACACGAAGTCTGAAACTCAAATGTCTGCCATTAATTAGTGACTTTAATCCTTAATGATTTGCCAGAAAAACACAAGTTTTATGAGGAATAGACCAAAACTTTAGGCAAAAATCTGGACATTCTGTAAAAATCTGGACAGTAGAGGTATGGCTTATGGGGAAAGGAGTTTTTTGGCTTTTTTCCTTTGGCAATTAATAAGTAACATTAAAGCAAAGGCTCGCCTGTCTAAGTGAGTTAGCTGCATTTTACTATTACAAAATTAGTTTACTTACATGGCTTACTTAATATTGCTATTTTTCTTGGGAAAGTACTAATAGGTCAGTCCTCTTTCTGGGGCTGCAAATTGTTTGTATGGCAATATAACTTTAAGAGGAAATTTGCATTTGTTGAGTGCACATGGAAGACTGTTAGACAGAAAATTTATTACAGATGGTGGAAAAGTTTTACGATCTTGGATGGAAAATGTCTGTGAAGCCCAGTTAAAAGAACCAAGAGTGTTCCTTGTATTTACGGAAGATGACACCTTGGGTTGTGTCTCTACAAGAGGTACAATTAAATGGACAGAAACACAATACACTGATAAAAAGCTATTGGTCATGGGGGAAGCATTCACATTACACGGTACAAGATTAGGAAAAGCGATGCTCTTAATTGCTAAACAATGTCTTATCACCCCAAAAGATGTAATAACAGGCAGTCAGGGCTGCTAAATTGCTCTTGGTTCTGAAGAAGTCCTTTTAAATGTTGTAAAGATGAAAGCATTCAACATTCTTTTAAAATAAATTAGTGGTCAGTACAAGCACATGTGGAGCCATCTTCACATGGTTTTATTTAAATTGCAGGATTTGTTGTTGATGGCAAAACTAACTGGAAAAAATTAACAGGCCTAACTACTAAAAATCTGTGCACATTTGAAAGGTTTTCATTATGAACCTATTATACCAGGAAAGCAGAACTTTCTTACATGATAAAGTAGATTATAGTTCTTATATACACCATATTAGAAAAGTCTGTTACCTAATTTTTGGTCATCTTAGTCATAACCTCTTGGAGATAGTAAACCAGAACTTAGAGAGAGAGAGAGAGAGAGAGAGAGAGAGAGACAGAGAGACAGAGAGACAGAGAGAGAGAGAAGTCTAAGAAACTAGAAAGACCAGAAACAACAATAATTTTTGGTAACAGTTAAAAACTGTTTATAATTGGGTTACATTGCCAAGTCTCAGCTGCAATTTGATTTAATACAATTTCTAACACTTGATTTTGAGGAGATGATTAGCACAGCTGTGCCTTTGCACTAACTGAATATTTCATGCTGGCAAGTGGTAGATTTTATATTACAAATAAGAGGAGAGTCCACACTAAACAGTCAGTCAGGCTTATAAGGTGTTTAAGACTTTAAACTATGTTGACAACAGGCAAAATGAGACTGGAGTGGAGTATTGTATTAGTTGAAGATGTAGATGCGATGACTTGGAAATTAATTTGCCAACTACTGACGTACGTTACTATATCTAGGATGATTACAATTTTTGCATGGAAATGTCACCACATATGTCACATAAATTGAGAACGATGCTTTTAAATGGAAATTCTCATTGCTGGCAATGTAACGAGGCAGTAATTAGTTCATGGTGACATATTTCTGGCACTTTCAGGTCTAGATCAGTTGAACTTGCTCACACCCACAGAGCCTTTTTTCATACTTTCTTTAACACCTATAGCTCCTTATGGCATCATGACTTCGTGGAAGGCTAGTTTCCTTAATTAAGTGACTTAACATGTAATAATCAGTAGCATGTGAATGAGTAAGTTGTTAGAAATAAAAAACAACCACTCTGAAACCTTTTCTAATGATTACCTAGAGTTTACAAGTAATCATCCTCCCTATGTGAAAAGAAATATAGTGAAGGGACAAATGGTTAGAGTTACCAGGATGTGTTCTAACTTCCCTGCTGTTAAAAGAGAGACCCAAGTATTACTCGAGATGTTTGTAGCTAGAGGCTACCCCTTAGGATTTGTCACACAGATCCATGAACAGGTGATGAATGAATGGGGTCTTAGATATAAACCTTTACTAGGGGAAAATGAAGAAAAACAATATAACACACCACCAAAAGGAAATGTTTTTTCACATGCGATGGTATTAACCTATGGAGAAACATCAGGAGAGGGTCAAAAAATTATTAGGAACAATTGGACCATGTTTAAAGGAAACAAAGACCTATTAAATATTTTAGGGGACAAGCCTTTATTTACCTATAGGATAAATAGCAATTTAAAGTGTTTACTTGAAAATCCACACTCAAGGAAGAACAGAGAAACCAAAGGAACCACTAAGTGTGGTGCATGTGAATATTGTAGATTTATTATCGAGACCCCTAAAATACAATTAGGACCTTATAAATTGGAGGTTGTTTTTAAATCTGGCTCCTGTACCACAACAGGAGTGGTCCATTTAGCTATATGTGTAGAATGTGGACAATATTACGTGGGTAAAACTGAGAGAAGATTAAGTAGGAGGATATACGAACATTGGTACAGTATTAGTAAGAAGGATGAGAAAAATGCACTTTCTAAACACATTAATTTATATCCTACACATTCATTTAAGTTTGGTATTTTGGAAGTTGTAGGAAGGAACTTCAGAGGGGGTGATTGGACCAATAAGTTATTTAGGACTGAGATGAGGTGGCAGCTGAGATTAAATGCTAGTGAACCCCCTGGTTTGAATGAATATGTTAGTGTAAAACACAAATTAAAATTTAGGGCCCAGAAATTTTGACAGTTTTGATAGGCAAATGTTTTCATTTAGTTTCTATTCAGAATCATTATTTATTATAATTATTGTTTTAGAAGCAGTTCATATTTTACACACCCTTCTCAATTTTTTTAATTATGTTTTATGTATCATATTTTGTAAACAGAGTGAGTTTTAGAATTGGAGTACTGTCACTTTAAAAAGTAAGAACCTTTAATTATTATGTTATTCAATTGAGAGATTCAATATAAAAGGAGTTATTAATTGAGTTTTAATTGTTCCGTTGAAGTATTTATTACGAAAGTGCTTGACCTGACTTGTGTCCTTTGGAGTACTAAATTGCATTGTTTTCGAACCTTGTATTGAATAAACTGAGACTTTGGGTTTAGAATTCGGCTTGAGAGTGGTTGGTTTTTATTATTGGTGTTTTTACCACTCGTACACCCTTTCGTTTTTATTGGTTTTTGTTGGGTGTGATAAGCCTTCTAAGCCTGGACCAGCTATGGATGAGCACGACCTCTCGCCGGTGTTTGAGGAGGAGCTAGATTCGTTGCCATTCCCCTGTGGTCAACCAACCGAGAGTAACAATGATAACTTGTTTTCTTTGATATTGAATTTAACCAACAAGGTTACAGAGTTGCAGGAGACTGTATTTCAAATGCAAAACAACAAGAGTGCAGATGGAGCCGGTAGAGGCGGAAATTTACAGCGGAATGAAATAGACATAGCACTTCCGGTTTCCCGTAACCCAAATCAGCAGAGTTCTCGGAGTGGGGAAACGTACGGACAAGTTACTACTAACCATGGACTAGTAGAACCGAGACCCACTAATTTTGGAAATAACTCACTACATGACCGATTGAGAGATTGGTCTAAGAGGGATTATGGACTTTTTCCATCTGCTGACGAAAAAGGAACTGAAAATGTGGACAATAGGTTAGTACAAATTGAAATGAAAATGCATAAAGTTAGAGCTCTCCAGTGTGACAACGCTTATTTAAAGGAAGGCATTGTGAGGGGAAGAGTTCCTAAAGGTCTTCGGGCCTTTAGGTTTCCCAATGGAATTAAGAAAGGACAATTAGAATGTAATGAACTGTTAAAAATGTTCGACAGGCATGGTATCGAACTTATGGAATTTATTTTGAAAGTAAATAAAAGGATTCAAGAGCTGTTAAAGGACATTGATGAGATTAATGAGTTAATATTGAATGATAGTAATTTTAATCATTATTCCTTTAGATATAACTCTATTTTTGATAAAGTTGAGAATGAGGTGTGTAACAACATTGAAAGGAAGAAAAAGAAACTGCTTAGAGATGCGTATGAATATAAGCAAGGTTTGGCGTATCCACTACCTAAGGCATATTTGGAAGGGACGGGGGTAATAACATTAACCACTCTGTGACCTCTATGCATCAGAGCAATAGGCAGGACAGTAATGAGAATTCCTTTGATTCTGAATTCCCTCCATTAAGGAGATCAGAAAGGATTTTTAATAAAAATCATTTAAGGGTAGATAATACTGATTTTTTAGGAGCCAGAGGGGAGGGAGAACTGGTCACAACTACAGGAAACAGTCCTCCAGAAGGAAAAACAGTTATGAGTAAAGTCAAACGTGTTAGATTATACTTTACCTGAGGAGAACATCAGTTCCTCGGATGGTTTGGTATATTTTTACAAAGGCTTCAAGATTTGTAATTATGCAGGGATTGAACTAAGTAAAGAACTGTTCCATTTACTAATGAGAGGATTAAAGTTTGTTCCTTCTGTGAAGGAAGATATTAGTAAAACACTTATTGAATTAAAAATATTTGTAAGAAAACTAAATCTCAAAATATTACACAACGACAAATTAAAAAATGAGAATTTTGAAAAGAACAAGGTTTTGAGAAAGAAAAGTTGTTATAACCCCCCTTTAATTCCTGTCTTAAGTTCCTTTGAAAACGTTTGCATGCAGGAAATCTACAGGACAATAAATGAACACAAAGGTAGAATATTTAATCTAACTAAGGAAGAAAAGTTACTGTTGGACAGATTAAGGAGTGATGTGAATGTAAGATATATGAAGCCGGATAAGGGAGGTGGAATGGCCATAGTCAACAATGTAGATTATCATAATAGAATTACTTGTATGTTGAATGATCAAACTAAATACGAAGTAGCTTCAAGGAACGAAATAAACCGGGCCTACAGAAAATTTAAATTGATGTTAGAGGATTCCTTACTGCAGGGGGTTATTAATGAAGAAGCCTTTAATTTTTTAAGGGTTGAGCACCCAACAATACCGATAGCTTTTGGAATTCCCAAAACTCATAAGGATTTGGTGGACACTCCGTATAGACTGATTATTTCTAGCCACAACAGCATTACTACCCCCTTGGGGATATTTATTGATTATGTGATTAAAAATGCTTTAACACCTATTGAATACATCTTGAAAGATTCCTGGGATTTTTTAAGAAGAATTAGAAAAGAATTTTATGATGAGGAAAATGGTTTCTCTACAGTGGACGTAGTGGACCTCTTCACTTCAATACCACATGAGGTAGGATTAGAAATGTTTCAAGAAGTTTTAGTTGCAGAAAGTAATTTAACTGGTGTTATAATTAATTTTTTGGTGGAACTAATGGAAGTGATTTTGAAAAATATTTTTTTTACCTTTGGAGGTGAATTTTTTCGACAAATCAAAGGAGTAGCGATGGGGAACAGTTGTGCCCCTATTTTCGCTAATACAGAAATGCACAGATGGGAATCCATTTATTTATTTAACACCCCCTTTAAGGACCAATGGTTTTTATACTTGAGGTTTTTAGATGATGTATTTATTTTATGGAAGAAAGGGGAGATACATGAGAAGTTACTCGACCATTTGAATGGGGCTTGTGAATATTTTAGATTTACAGGTACCTCTAGTAACCAACGGGTAAATTATTTGGATGTATGTATATATAAAGATGTTAGTAGTAAAAGCTTCCAGTCACATATTTTTAGGAAATCCACCATTTCTAATGATTACCTAGAGTTTACAAGTAATCATTTTCCCTACGTGAAAAGAAATATAGTGAAGGGACAAATGGTTAGAGTTACCAGGATGTGTTCTAACTTCCCTGCTGTTAAAAGAGAGACCCAAGTATTACTCGAGATGTTTGTAGCTAGAGGCTACCCCTTAGGATTTGTCACACAGATCCGTGAACAGGTGATGAATGAATGAGGTCTTAGATATAAACCTTTACTAGGGGAAAATGAAGAAAAACAATATAACACACCACCAAAAGGAAATGTTTTTTCACACGCGATGGTATTAACCTATGGAGAAACATCAGGAGAGGTTCAAAAAATGATTAGGCACAATTGGACCATGTTTAAAGGAAACAAAGACCTATTAAATATTTTAGGGGACAAGCCTTTATTTACCTATAGGATAAATAGCAATTTAAAGTGTTTACTGGAAAATCCACACTCAAGGAAGAACAGAGAAACCAAAGGAACCACTAAGTGTGGTGCATGTGAATATTGCAGATTTATTATCAAGACCCCTAAAATACAATTAGGACCTTATAAATTGGAGGTTGTTTTTAAATCTGGCTCCTGTACCACAACAGGAGTGGTCTATTTAGCTATATGTGTAGAATGTGGACAATATTACGTGGGTAAAACTGAGAGAAGATTAAGTAGGAGGATATACGAACATTGGTACAGTATTAATAAGAAGGATGAGAAAAATGCACTTTCTAAACACATTAATTTACATCCTACACATTCATTTAAGTTTGGTATTTTGGAAGTTGTAGGAAGGAACTTCAGAGGGGGTGATTGGACCAATAAGTTATTTAGGGCTGAGACGAAGTGGCAGCTGAGATTAAACGCTAGTGAACCCCCTGGTTTGAATGAATATGTTAGTGTAAAACACGAACTAAAATTTAGGGCCCAGAAATTTTGACAGTTTTGATAGGCAAATGTTTTCATTTAGTTTCTATTCAGAATCATTATTTATTATAATTATTGTTTTAGAAGCAGTTCATATTTTACACACCCTTCTCAATTTTTTTAATTATGTTTTATGTATCATATTTTGTAAACAGAGTGGGTTTTAGCATTGGAGCACTGTCACTTTAAAAAGTAAGAACCTTTAATTATTATGTTATTCAATTGAGAGATTTAATATAAAAGGAGTTATTAATTGAGTTTTAATTGTTCTGTTGAAGTATTTATTACGAAAGCGCTTGACCTGACTTGTGTCCTTTGGAGTACTAAATTGCATTGTTTTCGAACCTTGTATTGAATAACCTGAGACTTTGGTTTAGATTTCGGCTTCAGAGTGGTTGTTTTTTATTATTGGTGTTTTTACCACTCGTACACCTTTTCGTTTTTATTGTTAGAAACAAAATTATAGTAAGTTTGCTAATCTGGGCTCTAATGCAGCAGCAATATTAACCAGAGTAATTTGTTATTCATTATTTTACATTTAAATTCATACTTTTCATAACTGAGTAAGCTAAATGCTATTGAGGGTCATAGTGTAAAATGTGTGTAATATCATAACAGGTGGCAGTAAAATACACTGTCACTGTCCACATATGAATGCACTGTACTACAGATATTGCTTCTTTGTTATTAATTACAAAGATATTAATTACGAAGATATGCAATACTTTCACATTTGCATTAGTATTTCCAAAACCAAATTACTTCTAAACTATTGCATCAGGGAAACTTTAGATCACACTAAAGAAAAATGTCATAGATAGTTGCACTGTTTGCACAGCTTAAGAGCTATTTAAATCTAGTTGTAATTGTGACACACCAACCACTGGACCAGTAATCAAGGAGCCTCATTCCTCACCACTGGAAACAGTGGGGAACGTACACTGGGAGGATGACAAGTACACAAACAGTATTTCCAGATGCAGCTCTCTGCATCAAGTGTAATTTCCCTTAAGAGCACACAGAGACCACAGTCAGTCCGGGGCTGGTTTTTCCGGCTTTCTCCAGATTCCGAATAAGACTCACCACTGACACAGCTATACAGCTGAGTGGCCAAGCCAAGACCTCCATCACCCTCTCTATCCACTCAGTACTTTGTGTCCCTGCCCAAGTAGCTGACACACACACATACTCTTTGAGGTTTGATTTATACACACACGCGCACACACACACACACACACACACACACACACACACACACACACACACACCTGGGAAAGGCTGGCACAGCTTTACTAGCTATGCCCCATTTTACCCAGACTATGAGGTAGTTATTGCTGCCATCAACCAGCTCTTTATCAGCTACTTTAAGGCCCTTAATAAAGGGTGTCCAATCTTACTGTGTAATGTTACCATCAATACAAATGGTAGTTTGGCCAAGAGCAAAGCTATTATGAGTGGCCTACACAGTGTCACCAAATATGCAAGTACTCTCAGAACTTAAATATCTCTACACAGATCAGGCACAATGAAAGTTTTAAGTATATTTAATAATAAATAATAAAAGAACAAGACAATACAAAATAAATATTCACACCAACATCAGAGTTCCAAATCACAGGAAATATTTAAAACATTGCATGACGGTCTCAAATAAATAAAGAATAACATTTAAACTAAGCTTTGTTGCATTCCTGACTATATCTAAGAGAATTACTAAACCCTAGTTAACTTACTTAAGAGCAAGGCAAATGTGGTGAACGGATATTCTAGTTACTGTCATATCAAAGACAGAATACAGAATGCTCTCTCTCTCTCTCTCCAAGATACTTCTTAAATTAATATCTCAAATATTACTGTTGGGATAACTTGCAGAATTACATCATTTCCTGTCATCTGAGTCTACTCCAGATGAAACCCCCACTGCTGGAAGCTATCAGTATTTAGCATCTAGGTGTGAAAATACATAGACAAGGGTTTTTCCCCAGATATTCGGCAGAGTCTGGAAGTCATAAAACAATAAATTACTTCCAAGACAACACAGAAAGTTCCCTAGTATGGACAGTGTGCCTCCTTGCTACACTGAAACTGAAAGATATCATCTTTTATTGTGTAGCCATACAGTAATTTAATTTCAGTTATTTTTCTGAAGTTTTGCTGGACTGAAGTTAACCTCCTGTGTTCCAGTTTCCACTGTTAAAATATATACATTTAAACAGCTACAATAGTGCATGTACATTTCTGTTCTATTCCAGTAGGGCACACTGCAGATACATTTCAAGCACTTTGCAAAAATCTTTTTCAACCCATGTCTGTTCAAACAACTTTGATATACACATGACATACAGTTCTAATACAGCTGTACCACAAGCATCTTATATGATCATGTTGATATTCACAAATGACATAATTATTTGCACAATTCCAGACAGCTGTGCTGGCAGTATCTCCCTTTGTCACAATACTATTATTCAGATACAAATTTCATATTTCTATAATGCCGATGCTTGTGAAAATTAACCAAAAACTATAACTCTGCATTATTTTGCATTATAACACATTACTGAAATAATGACTGTGGATGCATTAACAATTATCATTGTAAATAAGACTGTTTTGCAGAATAGCATTGCACTTTGCACTTTTTAACAGCAATTACTGCTTTTGCTTGCCTTACGCTTTTTAACATATCTCAGAAAGCGTTCAGTATGCATGTAGACTGCTAGAGGTGTGAATGAGTTAAGACTAACATTGAAAATTACTAGTAGATTTAATATGTAACCATGTAAAGCTAAGTAAGAGGTCTGTGCTATTAGAATATAATAAAAATATGATATGTACTAAATTAGAATGGACACATTTGTTTCAGCTCAAGTACATCAAAAAACTATTACAAAGAACCTCTCCAAAGCTGATTACAACCTCCTGAGAGATGGTATAAACAGCATCACAATGCCCTCCCCCTCTGTAGGAACTGGCACAAATATCCAACCCTATACCAAAGAACTATACAAGCATTTATATAGCTGCATGAAATCAGGAATACCTGACAGGACAAAATCCTCCTCCTCAAGGAAGAGTAAACTTGTCTGGTGGATATCTGCAATAAATAAACTCTATAATAAAAAAGAAAAACATTGCTGTCCAGGGCCAAGGAGGAGAAAGTGCCCTCCTTAACCTGAACAAGCAAATAAGAGCACCAGTGAAATTCTCCAAAGCAAACTTCGAGTTCAAACTGGCCAAATCTAGTAAAGACAATCATAAGGCCTTCTTCACATATGTCTGTAATCTTAAAGGAAGCGTTCAAATTTGCCCAGAACTGGTGGTCAATGACATCACATACACAAATGCCATAGATATAGCCAACCTGCTGGGAGACAGGTTCAATGAAAACTTCACCCCTCTGTCCCCCCATCAGTAAATCAGGACCATCACCAGCACCTGCTCCCTCCCCTTATCTCTAGTGAGCAAGTCATCACAGCCCTCTCAAAGGCAAAAAATACAGCCTCCATGGGACCCGATATATCCCAGGCTGCATCCTACATGAACTCAGGCTGGAACATGCAGTGACATTAGGCACACTATTCAACCAAAGCCTGAGTACCGGCTTTGTCCCAGCCAAATGGAGAGCACCCACTGTCATCCCTTTTGCACAAAGGTCGAGTTTCCACCAATCCAGGAAATTATAGACCCAGCAGCCTAACTAGCCTGATCTGCAGGGACACGGAATGGATTATCATGGACTTCATTAACAAGGACACTGGCAACCTCCAAACATTCGATCCCACACAGTTTGGTTTCATCAAGGGGAGGTCATGCCTGTTAAATGTGGTCAACTTCTTTGAAACATTCACCAAAGCCATGAACGAGGAGAAGACGGTGCACGCTGCCTACCTTGACCTGTCCAAAGCCTTTAACAAAATTCTTCACTCAGGTATAATAGATAAGCTTTCTCAACTAGGCATCAATCCATATGTTACCAGATGGGTAGCAAACTGGCTCAGAAAATACACCCCTGGGATTCCACCAGTGTCCTTGCTGGACAGTGATATCGGGTACTTACTTGTCAGAACATGGGCTGAATTCTTGGCTAGGCTTGTAAGGGCTTCAGGGCCAATAGCCTAATAACTATCTAAGATTCTAAGAAGTGAAGCCAAAAGAATCCCCAAAACTGACTAAGATCTTAGAACTTTTGAATTGAGTAAGCAAAAGAGGGATGTACACAGATAAGAACATTTCAAGGCATAAGTATGTATCAGGATGATTACCATGGATAATATATAAGGAAACTCTTGGTGGTGAAGTTAAGTTGGGAAGATACTTCATGAAAAAAAAAAAATTAAAATTAAATTGTTATGCTTTTTTTCGTGCTGTGATTCTGGGGTATTTGGAAACTGGGCTTGGCTCTTCAGTGGTCTCCTGAATTGCATACCTCATAACTAATAGTGAACCATGCACCTAAGTCATTAATGAAGAATGAAACAGCGATGTCTGGATGTGAACATAGCTTTGATCATGTTGCACTGAGGGCCAGTATTACCTACACAACTGACTTAGCTCCTCATTGCTTATTGATACAATTCCATTACTAAGAAGATTAAAAACAACTAAAGTAGCAATTATTTCTTACTGTTAGAAATAACTGATAATCCTCCTCCTCCTTAAATTTCAAGTTAATATTCGATAGTTTCCCCTGAATGTCAGTAATTGTTTTCTTAATTTTCCTTAGATTTTCCTCCATGCTTCTCAGAATTCCTACTGTTTCATCCTTCACTTGCTGGATCAGTTGCTTTTCCTTGTCTTGGAGAAACTGGTACACAACAGCAAACTCTGACATGATGTGTTGCTCCACAGAGTGAGCTTCGTTCTGCAAAACAAGACATATTTTATGAAAGTACAGGACTGTTTCTCCTCGAAAATAAACAGTTACTGCGTAAGTACATGGCACAATCTGTGCTTCTGAAGAAACATGGATTCACTTGCCTGGACCTCCAGTATTTTTTGCTCCTGATTTGACTGAAGATCTGCAAGCTCCTTTAATTCCATTTCTAGGGAATCTAATGTGCTTCTTAAATTCTCCTGGAATGGAATAAATAGTAATGTTACTGAACATGAAAAATGTTTCTTTTCTAATTATTCCCTATCTTAATTCCTAGCACTTAATATGACAGAAAATAGACAGATTTAATAACCCCCACAGTGGGTGGTAAGGGACAAAAAAACTACCAGAATACTTCAAAAGGCATACTCTCATACATATGCAGTCAAAGACAGTTTCACATACAAACACTCACACATACTAAACCCTAGATAAATCAGCATGATAAAATATGCATTCAGTACCATATCTCTCATTCTGCAGAGATTGAAAATAGGAACAAAAGTAGGTACATCCAGCCAAATACTTCAACATTTAATTAGCATAAAATTTAAATGCCAAATAATAGATAACTCTTTCCACTTCTAGTAGAAAAACAGGATACTGCTCTAAAATATGTTTAAAACAGCCAGTTTACAAAATGGTAGAAAAATACAAACGCAATTTCAAAAACAGTGTAAAATCTATAGACTTTAATGAACTGTACTGAAAAATTCTACCAAATGATGTCATTTTTTTGTTTGTTTCTGAAAATGGAAACATAAGATATGTGTCCTCTTTCTTTAAATTATTGACACTAATATGTTGGTCATTTACTGTGGTTTTCTGTGATCTAGATAACTTCAACAATCACGTGTAATAAGGGGGATCCAGAAAATTGGGTGAAAGGGTAAAGCAAACCTGAAAATAAGGACGTACCTCCAAAAACAGGTACATCATCTGCAGGGCTAAATCAGACCTGAAAATAACACCAACCATAAGGACAGCTAATAGATATGCTCAGTCCATCTGCATTCTTAGTACATCATCAAAAGTATGTCAGTATCTCAAGATGTCATCAAACATTTACATACATCTTGTATGCAACCTTCAGGACCCTTCATGCTAACTTGAAGCGAAAAATATGGACCTGTGAAGAATACATCCACCCTAACTAGGGACTTAAACCATAATAATAAAAAAAAAATCCTCCCTTCATAAATCAGAACACTGAGTGAAATGCTCAAATAAATAAATAAACTTTTAAACCACCAGAAACAAAAATTAAAAAGTGAACAGCATCCATAAAATCAGACATAAGCATATAAGCAAATTGGACTTAAAACTACAACTGCTAATTAAACTTAATACTCTTAAAACTGTAATTATACCTAAAAATAAGACTGTACCTAAACTCTAACAAACTACTAATAGACAGAGCATTCAGATTATGATCCGAAAAATGTGAGGAGAATAGCCTTATCATCAGAAGCCTATAAACAGCAGGAAGAAGAAGAAAAGTGCACCCCCATAAACATCTGCCTAGAAACACTAGTCAGAACCAAAAATGCACTTCCAAAAAGCTAACAACTTCAAAAGTGGTTATATACTTTGTGATGCCACATTTTGTAGTTGTTAGAACATAGTGGCAGCTAAAAATCCCCACATTTTACAATGAATTATGATTGGGTCTCTGATCACTAGCACTTATGTCTTTGAGAAATGGATTGTGGCATTTAAGTCAAGTGCCACAATGCATTTTTCCACTATCTGTGCTTGTTTATTTGGGCCATTTTTTAAATAAAACGCTTTGTAAACTTTTGTTAAATCACTGCCCAAATAAATTTAGTATTTCTTACGACGTTACCCTTGAGGTAGTGTGTGCTGCTTCCATGCACATTAATTGGAAACCTTCGCCCATGTGCAGTTTTACTGGACTGATGCCACTAAGACTAAAGTTTACTATTTTCCTCAGTAACATCGGTGTATGAAAAAATAAAAAAAAATAAAAGTTACATACTTACCATAACTATGCATCCATGTTGTCTATTTTCATTCTTCCTCAACTGATGGGGTCTCGGATTCGACCTTGGATCCAGATTGGCTATATTCACTTAGACTCTCAAAATTGACTCTCGAGCCCCTGCTTTTACCCATAATCCTCCTGAACTCAGATCAAGTTTGCTGCCCCAAAAATAGAAGATCTAATCATAGACCCAATATAAGAAGATAGCTAAAAGGAAAAGAAGGCATCTCAAACCTGGAACAGAGGTTTCTTCTTCACTATTAGGACCTTCCAGAGGAAAAGAGAAGGAGGGAGGGAAGTTGAGGAAGAATGAAAATGGACAACACAGATGCATTGTTATGGTAAGTACATACCTTTTATATCTGATTTGTCATTCTCATTCATTCCTCAACTGATGGGACAGAGTCCCCAGCTACATGAATCTGGGTGGCCCTCATGGAAAGATATTCCAGAGTACCACAGAACCAAAAGCTGCCCTATTTCTAGTGATCAAATCTAGTTTGTGATAAGCAATAAAAGTATGAACATTTGACCCAGTGGCTGCAGCACAAATGTCATCAATGGAAACTCTAGACTAAAAGGCAGAAGAAGTTGCCATGGATCTAGTGGAGTGAGCCTTAGGAGGTCCTGGCAAGGAAATACCTCTTTGGCTGTAAACAAATGATATTTATTCTGGAAATCACTTTGCTAATGTAACTTTGGAAACTGGATTTCCCAGTTTGTTGGAGGGAAAATACACAAACAACTGATCTGCTTTTCTGAAGTCTTTTGTTCTATGGTAATAAAAATGGAATTGTCTATGTACATCTAAAAGATGAGTCATGTATTTACCCTTGCTGGAGAAGCTGGGAAGGAAAACAGATAAATTAATGGCCTGATTAATATTTGTCTCCAAGGCTACTTTGGGCAAAAAAAAAAAGGATTAGTTTGTAAGGTAACACTATCTTTATGGAAAATGAAATAAGGGAATTTTGGGGAGAGCGCTTAGAGATCAGACACTCATCTTACTGAGGTAATAGCCACTAGAAAGGCCATTTTCCTATAAAAGAAACTTGAGGTCTGATTTGGCCAATGGCTCAAAGGGACTTTGAGTTAAAACTTTCAGTAAAAGCGTTAAGAGTCCAAGGTGAAGTAGAATCTTTAACTGGAGGCATAAGCAAAAGGGTACCTTTAAGGATATAATTATTTAATAATTTGGATGAAGCCAGAGGAGAAGTTTTGATCCCAATATGATAAATTGAGATGGCTGCTAACTGGACTTTCATGGTAGAAAAAATAGCTCCCTCTTGAAAAACAGAAGCTAAGAAATCCACGAGGAGGAGCATTAAAGGCATCCAAAGTTCTTTGACTGGCCCAACAAAAGAATCTTTTCCTATTTACTTTTGTAAATCTTCCTGGTGGAGGCTTTTTGAGATGAGAGTAATATCTGACAAACTGGGAAGGAAAGCCTGGGTTGGCTAACTACTAAAGGAATTGGAGAAAGCATGAGGTTAATGTGAGGCCTACGATGTCTGGATGCACCAATCCTGTGGGATGAGAGATCAAATCTGGACTGGGGTCCACTGTCCACGGTGGACATAGAAAATAAGACTAAAGGAAGGGGAACCACAACTGAAGAGTCCAGAAAGGAACAATGAGGATAACCTTGCCCTTGCCCTTTAACTAGAATACTTTTTAAAGAAATTTGGGAATTAGAGGTTTGGGGTTGTAGGCGTAAAGGAGACCGGAGAGCCAAGCATGTACTAGAGCATCTCTTGGTGACTCCCATGAGGGGTGATCAAGGCAAACAGCCTGCTGTACTTGTTTTTGTGGGGTGAGGCAAACAGGTTGCAGAAAATTTGACTGCTTTGGCAGAAAATCCTCTCCACCACTAAAGGACTGAGAGACCACTCATAAGGCATAAGAAGAGACAAGCTGAGTTTGTCCATAAGCAAGCTGGACTTCCCCAGGATGTGCATTGCCATAAGAAAGCAGTTGGTGTGCACTGCCTACTGCTACAATCTCATTGCTTCTTGACAAATGGTGTAGGATCAGGTTCCCCCCTGTTTGTTGATGTAACAAACCATGAATATATTGGCTGTTTGTATAGCAATTATGCCTGGAGGAAGGGAATCCTGAAAGGCCTGCAATGCTAGGAAGACTGCCCTCATCTCCAGGACTTTGATGTATAGATTGGTCTCTTCTGGGGACCACATGCCTTGGACTACCCATCCCAAGAAATGCCCCCACCCACCCCACTTGGTAGGCATCCGTGGTCACTGTGGCAACATTTTCAAAGTCATTCCGACTACAAATATTATACTTGTTCATCATAATGTCACTCTTAGTCTTATTAAAGTCTTTTAAACTGGTAACAACACCATTACCATCAGACTTAGAAGGTAGTGTTGTACAAGTTTTTTTAGCAACTGTACCTTTCAGTCTTGCGCCACATCTCTCATATTCTTCTTTGGAGACATCGTCTACCTTATTGGAAGCCAAAGTGGCTGTAAAATATCTATGTTGCTGTAAATCCACTGATTCTTCGCTTTTACTAGCCGTATCCCCATGTTTATCATTCGGTGCAGACACGGAAGTGGAAACTACCATTGTAGTCACATTCGGGATACTTCCTGTTTGCGATAACAAATCTAATAAGGTAAGTTCTACCTTAATAATCTCAACTTCTGAATACATCCTGTTAAATTTCTCCCTTTGTACAGGAGAAAAAAAATAGAAGGAAAATCGTCCAAAGAATCCATTAGGTCCAACACTAAATACAAAAAACAACCACTAAAAATTGAGTGTTAAAGGTGGAGAAAAAGCAACAAACAATAAATAAATGGTAGCACCCAACAAACATATTCCAAGGACTCTACACACTTAAGATAAAAACAAACTTTTTAATAGTGCAAGATTGAAAGGTACTGTTGCTAAAAAAGTTATACAACACTACCTTCTAAATCTGATACTGTTACCAGTTTTAAAACTTTAATAACACTAAGAGTGACATTATGCTGAACAAGTATAAGAGAATCACTTTTAAAATGTTTTAATAAATATTATGACTTTAACAAAGTGAATGTGGACATTTCTAATGGAGTAACAGCCCCCAATAGTGACAATTTTGACTCTTTAAAGGATTTGATTGTGGCATTTGAAAAAAGTGAATTTAATATAAACAATTACAATTGGACAATGCGTATTTATTGAAATGTATTCAGAGTAAGGTAGTCCTCAAAGGGCTACGGGTTTTTAAGTTCCCAAAGGGTCTTCAATATAATGAATGTATGATTAAGGAGTTTTGTGAGTTTTTTGACAATTCTGGAATTGAAATAATGCGTAAGTTAATAAAATTTAATGATGTGACAATTAGCCAGTTGCTTACAGAAGTGGAAAAATTAAATGTTGATATACACAATGATTTAATTTTTGACCAGTGGGACGAATTTTATTTTTAACAAATTGAACGGGTTGAAACTAAATGTAGTAAAATTTATGTTAGAAAATTAAAAAATTAAGAAGAGATCTGGATCAGTATATGAATAATACAGCCTATCCAGACATAGTTGTTAGTAATGAAAGCAAGTCAAATGCAAATAATATTAGCAATAATAAGAAGGCTAGGTCAGAAGAAAAGCAAGAAAGTTTTTTTTTTACATGAAAGGATTGCAAAGACAAGGATGGAATCAGGTTAAGCACCTGGATTTGGGTCAGACTCAGAAAACAGAAAGCAGATATTTCAGAGGAAGGGTGACTGCACAAATAGTATGGAGGTACAGAAGTGTAATAATATTGTCCATAATTTGAATAGTTTTCACATATACAATTATACTTCTAAGGAGATTACAGGAGATCACTTTTTCTATTTTCTCTAACGGGCTAAAATTTGTTCCTTTTAATAATTTAAATATGGTAGACATAATTCTGGAAACCAAACTTTATTTTAGTAAGTTGAATCCTGCCTTGTTTTTTTTAAAGAAAAAGCACATGTAAATCTCTTGCCAGGAGGGCCTAGGAAGAGAAGTACTTTTACCCCCCCCCCCCCATGAATCCCCTCCTAGGCACATTAGAAGGAACAGTAGTCGAGGATATACACAAACTTAAAGTTGAAGAATTACATTCGAATAGGGTTTATAGTAATCTAACCAAAAATTAGAGAATATTACTGGGAGAGTTAAAAAAATGATACTTCAATAAGGATTATTACACCTGATAAGGGTGGGGGATTGTACTTTTGATTCAATTGAATATTCCAAAGTTATGTTTGAGTTATTAAGGAATGAGATTAATTATATTTCTGTCTCTGTTAATGAAATAAATATAAGTTATAGACATGTTGATGCACTTTTGGAGAAATATTTATTGGATCACAGGATGTCCAGGATCTATTCAATTTTCTAAATGTGAAATTTCCATTAGTATCAAAAGCTTTCGGACTACTGAAAATTCATAAAAATGTCTCAAGGCCACCATTTAGACTCATAGTCTCAGGTAAAAAGTGCAAGACATACCAGTTTGGTATTATTATAGATAGCTGGTTGAAACCCAGTTATAAAATATAGAACATTTAGTTATAGACTCCTGGGACTTTTCGAGTTGGTTAAAGAATAATCTATGGGCTGAAGATACTGTCATCCTTACTATAGATATGGTAGATTTATTTTCATCTATACCGAAGGAAGAAATCCTCGAACTTTGATTCAAAAACTTAATTTTTTAGATGCAGAGATTATCAATTTAATTAGAGATATGATGAGTTTGGCTCTCAAAAACAATTTTATCATGTCTGAGGGTGAATATGTTACGCAAATTAAAGGGGTAGTGATGGGAGCACTGTGTTCCCCGATATATGCACATTTAGTCTTATGTGAATAGAAAAATAGAATTGTTAATAGTGATTTTTATAAGAATTTTATTAGTTATATGTGAGATACCTGGATGATATTTTTATATTATAGAAGGGGCCTGCACTTGAAATTAATAACTTTTTGATATATTTAAATAGTCTTCCTTATTATTTAAGTTTACACATCGCTTCAGTTCTGAAAACATTAATTACCTGGACACAATGATTTATCAGGCTGATAGAAAATTTAGGTCTAGTCTTCATAGAAAGCCTACATTTAGTTATATGTACTTACAATATAACAGTAGTCACCCATTGCATCAGAAAAAGAGTATAGTCAAAAGGCAAATGATTAGAGCAGCAAGAATGACACCTGAGTTGGACACCTGCAAACTAGGGGCTATAATTGTCTCTCAGGCTGACACAGACATCCTCCAAAAGGGTCTCACTAAGACAAATACCTGGTGTCAAAACCATGACCTCAAGCTAAATGCCAAAAAGTGCACAGTCATCCCCTCTGGAAAAAACAAAGTACCCACAAACTACCACATAGTGGTATCCCCCTAAATACGGAAGACGTAATAAGGGATCTGGGGACCCAAGTAGACAGCAACCTCTCCTTTGATAATCACATTGCCAATGTGGTTAGAAAATCTTTCTAAGTGGCCCACCTAATCACAAAAGGGTTTGCATCCAGATCGAAAGAGGTCATTGGGCCCCTATATGCATCACTCATCAGAACCATCACAGAGTAAAATGCCCCATTTAGGATGTACCTTACAAGACACCTGCAACAACTGGAAAGACCACAGAAGTACCTCACCAAGCAGATGCCCTATGCAGCTCGACTGAAGAAACTCCAGCTGTACTCGGTTGCATACTGCCTACTCAGAGGTGATCTCTGCCTGACATAGAAGGCCATGTCCAACCCAGAATTGCTGGACATGCTCCACCTAAAGGAAACCATATCCCCTCGAGCTATATGTTCCAGGGATCTAAACCTCACCACAACAATAAATAGGACGTGCTGGAGGGATAGATTCCTGTCCCAAAGACTTCCCATGCTCTGGAACAAGATTCCAATTTACATTAGGCAGAGCTCCTCGCTAACCCTCTTCAAGAGAAACCTTAATGAGTGGATGGGAAATAGAAAGTTTACCCCAGGGATCACTTCAACGGCTCTGCTAGACAGAGGCACAGGGAATTAATCTAAGGGTGTGGCGAAAGCCAACACATTCAGACTAGGCTTATAAATGCCTTCGGGCAGATAGCCTAGTACCTTCCTATGAACCTAACTACCTATGTCAAGGCTGAGTTAGATTTTATAACCAGGTTGTTTTTAGAGAGAGGGTATCCATCACAACTTGTGAATGAGACAAGGGATTATGTTTTGGCACAATGGGGCAATGCCTACAAGCCACTCCTAGGATCAGGCTTTGCATCACCAATTCGAACATCACAAACTGTCAATTATAGGGCAGCGATATTAGGATATGGTAATTACACCAATAAAGTGAAACAGATATTTATGGACAGGTGGGCATTTGTGGCCAACTACTCAGAAATTTCTGGAGTTATTGGGCCTGCACCCACGTTTGTTTACAAAACGTATGCCATTTTTAAGCAATATTTTGAAAATGATGGGCATTATGGAAATGTTCTGAAAACAAATGGGACCTACAAGTGTTGGGCCTGTAATCAGTGTCAGTTCATTTTGCAGGTAGACTCTATTACATTAGATAATAGAACAAAGACAAAGATTACATTTTTGAGAGGCAATTGTTTAACAAAAGAAGTGGCATATTTGGCAAAGTGTGGTCAGTGTTCAGCATTCTATGTAGGGAAAACAGATAGAGCTTTCAGGAACAGAATTTACAAACATATATATCATATTAAAACTAAAACCACTAATAATGCCATTTTCAAACATTTATCCATCTGTAAAACTTGTATTGGTTTTAAATTTTCCCTGCTAAAAAAGGTTAAAATCAATCACAAGGGTGGCGATATTAAAACTCTGCTTGAGGTTAAAGAAATCAAACAGAAGATTAATACCTGGAGGATAATTAGCAGCCAATTTAATGACATGATTAATTTACAACCAATATTAAAATGGACGTCAGATAAATATACAAACGGTTTTGAAGAGATTTATTGCAAACAAACAATACATTGTATTGATTTTATGTGTTTTTAATGAGTTCCAAACTTTTGTGTAATGTCACTTTAAGGGCTTGATTGAAAATAATTGCTAATTGGGTTTTTTTGTTGTGAATTGTTCTTATAAGTATATAAGAAGATCATGTGAGAGTGTTATTTAATTCTGAAGAAGTCAAGTATTAGACGAAAATGCTTAATTCAGTGTTTTATCTGCAACTTTGTCACTAAAAAGTTTGTTTTTATCTTAAGTGTGCAGAGTCCATGGAATCTGTTGGTCGGGTGCTACCATTTATTTATTGTCGCTTTTACCGCACCTTTAACACTCAATGTTTAGTGATTGTTTGAGTCCATTTTTTGAACACATAGCAGTCTGCCAATGGTTAGAGACTAGATCATAATTCTCTATACCTTTACCTCCACAAATGAAAAAAATAATTAAAATTGACTCAAAAACTACTAAGAAACCACCCCTGATATCACCCTTCATAATTTAGTAAGCTGGCCAAAACCTTGTTCAGTAAAAACTTAATTAATGCAGCTTACTGTAAAAAACAATACACTTAATGCAGCCCATTCAAGAAAAAGGGGAGTATTGGAAGTCAATTAATGAATTTTTGCAGGCTCTTTTTACAGATAATTTCATTATTTCTAAATCTCTTATATTATTCAACACACCTGTACCTCAAAGTGTTAAAAAGGTTAAGCTTCCCTTGTTATGGTCTATTCTAGCAGTGGCTAGAAAAATAATAACCAGAAATTGGATTTCAGATACACCTCCTTCATTCAATGAATTTAAAAATGTTATGAATATAGTGTGCCATATGGAATTGAATACAATAAAGTCAAAAACTACTAGAAAAACATCTTATTATATTGTATGGGATAATTTACAAAACTTGTTAAAAAAATCTTAACTTCAATAGCATGGTATTTTAGTTTAATTAATTGATCTGATTGTAGTGGATGTCTTTGTAAATACTTTGGTTGTTTTGTTGAATGTTATAATCATATCTATTTTAATTACTTGTATAAAATTGTTATGATATTTCTCTTGTATGTTAAAAACAATAAACTTGTTTAAAAAAAAAAAAGAAAAAGGGGAGGACTATTCAAACCTAAAACAAGACACATAAGCTAGCTGCATGTAATACATGAGGGGCTGGTTTGTGTGATGCATACAATATCTCATGTTGTAGGAATAGGAAACTTAGATTGTGACTCCCAAACGCACCAAGGGAGGACAATAAGAGACAGAGAATAAAAGAATGAGGTAAGAAGAAGCACAGCGGTAGCTGGTCTATGTAGTACCTGGTCCCCTTCTTCAATCTGGTAACCCTCAACTGTAAGTTGTGGAACAAAAAAAGGGACATGTTTATGACTAATCACTCTACCCACATGGTACATTTGTAGCCAGCAGCTTGCACAACCTGTATACCATACATGAAGCAAAGTGCTGAAGTGCTTCAGTCCTGCAGTTCTGTGTATAGAAGCAGTACTGGAATTCATTTCTGTACTGGCTTTCAGAATATTGATACAGAAATGAATACCTGTACAGCACTACCACTCAATTGGCATCTCTCAACTGTGCCCCCTAATACCTTGCACCCAAGATAGCTGCTCTCAGTGCCCCACCTTACCAATGCTTCTGGGAGGAAGGGGTTAACATCATGAAGAATCTGACTACCAGGAGCAGATTAAGAGAATTCAAGATCTAGGTTAGAAGGGAAGAGGGAGGTAATACAGGTCTTGGACCATGAGGGGTTAAGCTGACAATGCAGGACTGAACCAGAAAAGATGCAGTTCTGGATATGGTCCTAACCAAGACAGGGGGTATGGACATCCACGTTAAAGGAGCATTAGATGGACTACATCTAAAATGTCAACAGTCTAGAAGGTGACGACTTGTCAAAAATTTAACACAAGAACTAACTTGTCAACTCATACTAATCAACATTATGCCCTGTAGAACCACTAGGCACATGTATAAATACAGCTTAAATAAATTAAAACATGACCTCTTCCTAAAACACACAAACAGACACTATACTTTCTTATGCAGGGTGGCAAAAATCCACCCCTGAAAATGCATAAAAACAGTTGCAAGATCACACTTACAATGTAGTAAAAGCCACTCTGACAGTGTTCCTAACCAGCTACTTCTCACATAGTCTGTACCAGGTACTCCTGCCCTTGAACAGTCACACACCCCTACCTGCACCCAGCATTTAACCACTCACTACAGCCATAAAATAACAGCATGCACCATACCACTCACAAAAATCCATACCGACTTATGTCCACTAATCACTTGACCACTCACTGCATCAGTTACAGATATCTTTGCTTACACCAATTAACCAGTCAAAAAATACACAGTCAAAACAGACTCTCAACCACTCACACA
This sequence comes from Protopterus annectens, assembly GCF_019279795.1. NCBI lineage: Eukaryota > Metazoa > Chordata > Ceratodontiformes > Protopteridae > Protopterus > Protopterus annectens. The sequence continues at coordinate 1,465,811,753 of NC_056744.1, read as the reverse complement.
AATTCTGACAGTTACCATGCAAGCTCCAGTACCTGCATCAGAAATCTAATTAATGCCTTCCCAGATAGTTTCAGCTCTTTGAAAGAACCAAGTTCTACCCAATATAGTAATAAGAAACATAAATAACAATTACATAGCAACACAAAACACACACCTACATTCGCGGAGGCTCTCAATAAAAATCTGCTCAAGCAACAGAGACCTCCAAAGCAGAAACGCAAGCAACCTCCACCCCCCAACACAACCCAAATGACACATAACAATTACATAGCAACACAAAACACACACCTACATTCATGGAGGCTCTCAATAAAAATCTGCTCAAGCAACAGAAACCTCCAAAGCAGAAATGCAAGCAACCTCTACCCCCCAACACAACCCAAATGACACATAGCCCACAAACTCAGTGTGCCACTCAACCACAGCCCATAAGCCATAACAACGTACCCAACACTCTAATCATAGGTGACTCTATAGTTAGGCACACTTATGTTCCACTCACCAGGCTAAACAAGGAGAAAGTTACTGTCAGCTGCCTGTCGGGTGCCAGGATCCGCCACATAATGCATGCACTCAGGTCACTCCACAACAAGTAAAAATATGACTCTGTCATTGTCCATGTAGGTGTGAATGACCTGAGACATACCTCCCTGGATTACATGAAAGAGACATGGAGGAGCTCTCTGATCTTGTAGCCCAGGCAGGTATGACTCTAGCCCTGAGTAGCATCCTGCCATCACCTAGAATGATACCACAGTGCACGGACAAAATGATTGACTTCAACAATTGGCTAAGCTTCTGGTGTCATTCTAAGGGGATCCAGTATCTGTCTGCCTGGCATGACATGATCGACAGACCATGATGATTTGCCAGAGATGGCCTACACCGGTCACCCTTGGGATTCCAGATACTGGCAAAGGCTCTTGCCACCCCTATAGTGCGTTTTTTAGGCAAGGTTCAAATGACAAATTCACCACCGTAACAGGTGCAAGCAAGCAAAATCTGAGGGTAATGCTACTCAAGGCTAGATGTCTAAACCTCAAAATGCATTAACTCGAGGCACTCCTTAAAATGGAGAACATCAACATCTGTGCAGTGACAGAGACCTGGTTCAAGGCTCCAGAGAGCACTCCTGCATTACCAGGCTATAATTCAGACCACACCTTTCGGCCACCTAACCTGGACTGAAACACTAAAGGCGGAGGCTTGTCCATATTCATTAAGGAAATCCACACCTCCAGGCTAGTTGCTCAGCATAATGCATCCGAAATGATCCAAGTGCAACTAACTCTGGGCAAGACCGCAATCCAAAATGTAACTTACTACTGATCCCCCACCATGCCACAAGATTCCCACTCCTCATTTCTTGATACACTGGAATATATTAAGGTACAACCCAACACCCTAATAATGGGCAATTTCAACTACCCAACCATTAAATGGGAAAACTAATCATGAACCGACTATTTTGCTCAACATTTTCTGGAATTCATAAATTCCAACACCTTGGATCAACTTATCCACACCCCCACCAGGGGCAGCAATATCCTAGACCTGGTCATTATAAACATGGGAGACCAGTGTTCCACACCAGAGGTCAATTCCTCATTGGTCAGATCTGTCCACAAGTTAATCACCTTAGACATCCACATCCCGCCCCAGCCCCCATTAGGGAAACCACTGTAAAATATTTCTACAAAGCCAACTGCACACTTCTTAAGACAGAAGTGGCAAACTTCAGGACACCCATGCAGATGGACAATAGAGGTACAACTGCTGAATCCTACACAGATGCACTTTATAAGCACTTACACGAGTGCATGGATCGTGCTATCCCTAACAGAACCAAGATGCTATCCTGCAAGAAAAGGAAGCCAATCTGGTGGTCCCCTGCCATAAACAAACTCTACAACAGAAGAAAGAAACTGTTGCAAAAAAGAGTAAAATCCCATGATTGGAGGAACTCCCTGGTCAGCCTCAGTAAGAAGCTGAGATCTCTCATAAAATCCTCCAAAGCTAGTTATGAAAACAATATTGCCACTGATTCTAAAGACAACCACAAAGCATTCTATAGCTATGTCAAGAATCTCAATGGCAATACTCAGATCTGCTCTGAATTACAGCACAATGGCACTAAATATACAGAACCAACTGATATTGCCAACATCCTGGCAGATAGGTTCAGTGCTAACTTTACCCCCCCCCTAAAGGGCCCATCTCTATACTGGAAGAATGCAAAGTTCCTGTAATCACAGCTGCACAGGTAAAAAACACACTCTCCAAAGCCAAGAACACAGCATCCATGGGACCTGACAACATCCCAGACTGTGTTCTACATGAACTACAGAATGAACTGGCACCCCACCTAAGCACCACGTTCAATCACAGCCTTACCTCAGGCTTTGTGCCCACTGAATGGTACACAACGACGGCTATCCCACTCCACAAAGGGAGACACAGACTGTGGAAATTACCACCCCATTAGCCAAAGCAGCCTGGTCTGCAAGGCCATGGAACGTATCATCATGGAACTTATAAACAAATACATTGGTAATCCCCAAACGCTAGACCCCACCCTGCTTGGGTTTGTAAAAGGCAGATCATGTCTTCTAAACTTGACAGACTTCTTTGAAGCAGTCACCAAAACCATAGACAAGGGTAAGGTGGTTCACACAGCCTATCTAGTTTTCGCCAAGGCTTTTGACACCATCCCTCACTCTGGGATTATAGATAAACTCACCAAACTGAAATAAAAGTCCAAAAGTGGAAGGTAGTTAAGGTATGTAGTCCAACAAAGAGCAAATGGCAGGAAAAAATGATCCACAGACCAACAGGCTAAAAACAAATATAATTTAATTTACTAGACAAGGATGTTAGCGCTTTCAGGTACAAGACCCTTCTTCAGACATACAACACAGAACAATTCACTTGATATTTAAATGTATATGCACCAATCAAATGCTAAAACCAATAAAACAAATCAATTAATACTTACCTTTCTGAATGTAAGGTCTACGCCTATTCAGAATGGGTCTTAAAGGCACCACACCATTGAGTCCTGGATGCCTATTAGCCCCTAATTCAATGATCCACCTTGTTTCACAATATTCTGTGTAACTAGAAATATTGCCCTTCCTACTGTCTCCATTATTTGTTGTAAAACCTGAAATAAGAAACGATGGCCTGGATATTTCTCTATATGTATAGAGAGTGCATTCCGCTTGTCCTTAAGTCTAACAGCTGACAGGTGCCTCAAAATCCTGTCCTTGAACCTGCAATTCGTCTTCCCCACATAAAACGAGGGACAGCAAGTGCAGGTCACTAGATAGACAATATTCATGGATAGGCAGGTAGCCATGGCTCTAAAAATATATTTCTTCCCTGTTAAAGGATGAACAAAGTTGGATTTCCTACTAATATGTGTACACGCCTTACAACGTTGGCATGGAAAGGTTCCAACCTTATTGAAAGTATTATTCACCTTTGGCTGCTTATCACAAAGGAGCTGTTTTAAATTCATATTTCTCTTAAAACAAGATCTGGACACTCTCCCACCAGATCTTTCAGGGAATCATCAGTTTGCAGAATTTTCCAGTTGGTCCTAATCACGTCTTGTGCCCATCTAATGTCAGTGCTATAGGTGACATATAAAGGGACTTACTCTTGTTCCTGTTGGCTGGTTGTCTCCTGTTTTGTCTAATACTAGACCCATTCAATGCACCCTTGGAAGAAAAGCAGGGTGCTGCCTCTGTTTCTCTATAGCCTGCTACATCTTGCATGATTTGATCAACCTCTGTCTGTTTATAGCCCCTGGCCATCAATTTAGGGTTGAACATATTAAATTCATCATGCAGAGTATCACTATCAGTGCATAGCCTAGATAGGCATAAAGTTTGTCCCTTAACAATATTATGAAAAACAAATCCTGGATGCATACTATCTTTTGCCAGGAACCCATTCTTCCAACAAGGTTTCCTACATACCTTGGAATGAAAAGTATCATCATCTCTCTGTACCAACTGAATATCCAAAAATTCCATCTCTGTGTATGAGTGGTTCACTGAGGACCTCAAAAAAACAGTGGACTGTTCAAGGTATATGCCGAATTGCATCAAGGACTCAATGGTTCCTGTCCACAACATAGAAACATTAACAACAAAATGTGTATAAAAAGACACATGCTGTAGCCACTGATTATTAATCTTAAAAATAGTGTCATTTTCTCAAAGGGCAAGAACTAAATTGGCATAAGAATTGGTGCAGGGGGTGCCCATGGCTACCCCCCACTTCTGCCAAAAGTAATGCCCATTGAATAAAAAAGCATTGTTTTCTAGTACTAATTCTAATTTGTGTTACTTCTTGCTTACTAATGGAATCTTGATTGTGTAAGAGCTTACTGTTGAGTTCAAGACCATACCCATTGGGTATAACAGTGAATAAGTCCCTTACATCTAAAGTAACCAGTAAATACAAGACATCAGAAATGTGACTATCTAAACATGCGTATAAACTAGTCAAAAATGTGCACTATCTTTTAATATCCTAGATGTAGCATTAACAACTGGTTTTAATTTATACTCTATCCTTATAGAGCAATTCTCTGTGACCCACCCTCTCCCAGACACAATAGGTCTGAGGGGTGGGTCATGCAAATCTTTGTGTATCTTAGGCAACGCTTTGAAAACCAGCACAACAGGATGATCAACACTAACAAAGTTAAAAATTTCATCAGTAATGATACCGGACTCCTTAAGTTCATTCAAAACATTTCTGACATGTAAAATTATACAATTAATTTCATTTCCATTGATCTTGACATAGGTGGAATTAATACTAAGGATAGATTCAATTTTATCATTATAATAAATAAGATCCATCAGAACTATTGCCCCAGCCTTGTCCGCAGGCCATATGACCAAACTAGGATTGTCCTGCAATGCTTTCAATGATAACCTCTCTTCCTGGGTAAGGTTATAGAAACATTTGCTAGAATTATAATTTTCTAAACTGTGTAACTGATCTTCAGAAGTTTTGATCCACTGTAGAGTCACCATTAGGGATAAACATACTCGGTTTCCTCAGGCTGCTGCCTGAGGGAGTGATCCTCTCACCCTCACCAAACATTTTCTTTAATCGTAGATTCCTGCCAAACTGCTCTAGTTCAATGATCACATCAGTGAAAACATGCTTGATAGCTGTTCCCTTTATATGTCACCTATAGCAGTGACATTAGATGGGTACAAGACGTGATTAGGACCAACTGGAAAACTTTGCAAACTGATGATTCACTGAAAGATCTGGGGGGAGAGTGTCCAGATTTTGTTTTTAAGAGAAATAAGAATTTAAAACAGATCCTTTGTGATAAGCAGCCAAAGGTAAATAATACTTTCAATAAAGTTGGAACCTTTCCATGCCAACTTTGTAAGGTGTGTACACATATTAGTAGGAAATCCAACTTTGTTCATCCTTTAACAGGGAAGGATTTTTAGAGCCATGGCTACCTGCCTATCCATGAATATTGTCTATCTAGTGACCTGCACTTGCTGTCCCTCGTTTTATGTGGGGAAGACGAATTGCAGGTTCAAGGACAAGATTTTGAGGCACCTGTCAGCTGTTAGACTTAAGGACAAGCGGAATGCACTCTCTATACATATAGAGAAATATCCAGGCCATCGTTTCTTATTTCAGGTTTTACAACAAATAATGGAGACAGTAGGAAGGGCAATATTTCTAGTTACACAGAATATTGTGAAACAAGGTGGATCATTGAATTAGGGCTAATAGGCATCCAGGATGCAATGGTGTGGTGCCTTTAAGACCCATTCTGAATAGGCGTAGACCTTACATTCAGAAAGATTACTTCTTAATTGATTTGTTTTATTGGTTTTTAACATTTGATTGGTGCATATACATTTAAATATCAAGTGAATTGTTCTGTGTTGTATGTCTGAAGAAGGGTTTTGTACCTGAAAGCGCTAACATCCTTGTCTGGTAAATTAAACTATATTTGTTTTTAGCCTGTTGGTCTATGGATCATTGTTTCCTGCCAGACTCACTAAACTGGGTGTAAACCCCTATGTCACAAGATGGGTTGCCAACTGGCTCACTGACAGAATCCACACTGTGAAAGTAGCAGACTCCAAATGCGACTTCAGACCAGTGACAAGTGGAGTACCACAGGGTTCAGTCCTGGGTCCTCTCCTGTTTGGTATCTACTTTTCTGAAGTACAGGCTAACACAGAAGATCTTTGGCTAACAAAGTTCGCAGATGACTGCAAACTAGGAGCCATAATTGAAACTCCTAACGATGAGGACATCCTACAAAAGGGCCTCACTGAGACAGATGCCTGTTGTCAAAGCCATGGCCTCAAGCTCAATGCCAAAAAGTGCACTGTCATCCCCTTTGGTAAAAACTCTGTACCCATGAGCTACCACATAGATGGTAGTCTGCTTAACACCGAAAGTGTGATAAGAGACCTTGGGACACAGGTGGATAGTAGTCTCTCCTTTGATAATCACATTGCCACAGTATTAGGAAATCCTTCTACATGGCACACCTCATCACAAAAGGTTTCTCATCCAGGAAAAAAAGAGATCATTGTTCCCCTCTACTCGTCACTCATTAGACCCATTATAGAGTACAACGCCCCTTTTGTTATGTACCTCACAAGACAGCTACAACAACTGGAATGGCCACAGAAATACCTTACAAAGAAGATTACTGGCCTCAAACAGATGCCCTACGCAGACCGGCTCAAAAAACTCCAGCTTTACTCCATCGCACATCACCTACTCAGAGGCGATCTCTGCCTAACATACAAAGCTATGTCAAACCCAGAGCTGTTGGACATGCTCTACTTAAAGAAATCCCAATCCCTCTGAGCTACATGCTCTAGGGACCTATACCCTGTCACCACAATGAACAGAAAATGCTGGAGGGATAGATTCCTGCCCCAGAGACTTCCCATACTCTGGAACAAACTACCTATCTATATCAAACAAAGCTCTTCATTAGCACTCTTCAAGAAAAATCTTGATGATTGGATGGGAAATAGGAAATTCACCCCAGGGATCACCTCTGTGGCTCTGCTCGACAGGGGCACAAGAAAATTATTTTCTTGGGTGGCAAAAGCCAGGGTACCTTTTTGGCTAGGCTTGTGTAGGCCCTAGGGTGGATAGCCTAATACCCACCTATAAACCTGTGAACATGCCATACAGGGGATAACCCTGATCCTTTACAGTGGTACAACATACTAATGCAAATCATATGCATATGCTCACCAGCTGTAATCTTGATAACTATGTACAATCAATCAATAATTATAGTATAAAAACAAACACCAGATTTTCCTGGACTAACCAGCAGCTTTTAGTGAGCAGGCCTTCAATAACTAAGAAAACACCCCATTAGCAAATGATTATCATAGAACTGTGTGATTAATAGTGTGGGGTAAATAAGAATACAAATACAGTTGTGTGTGATTTTAGAAGCTGTGTGAAGGGTTAAAGATGAGCTAAGAGACTGGCAACAAACTGAGTGAGTAAACAAGCTATGGGAATGGGTCTGGGATGGTACTCACCTATGGACAAGGGTCGGGGGAAGAAGCAAAAGGGCAAAGAGAAAGAAGGCAGATGTCAATATACAGAGTATGAGGTTAGCAATTAAAGTAAAAGACAGGGCATACAAATAGTGTAAAGAAAGTAATGGTGACGAGGCATAATACAAGGAGGCAAAAAGAACAGAAACAAGGCCAGTGAGGGTAGGAAAAATCAAAGTTCAAAAGTGAGTTGGCAGAAGGGATTTGGAATGGGGAACAATCGCCAGCTCTGTTGAAGCAGAGGGATAAAGTCCTGGCTACATTCCAGGCAAACAAAGCTCTTTGAGCTGTTCGGGTTTCTGTTGGAGTTAGTGGGGGGGATAGGCATATGCCTATAATCTAGGGGAGGGGTTTGACTAGAACTGTCAAATGGCACAATCCCTCAAAGAAAGGAAAGTGATGAAAAGGATGGCCCAGCAAACTGCATTTGGCAGATATCCCTCATTGCTGGCAGGTGTACTTGAATGAGGTGCACAGTGACTTCCATGGTGAGACCAGTCACATATCACCCACCAAGGGGAAGGGGTTATGGCCTATAATAAATATGTTATCATTGTCAGGATGCCTGTGAGGCACGAACTACTGCAGAGGTTCCCTGAACGGTTGTCCCCCCCCCCCCCCGGCCACCTCTCACTCTTACTACAAAATACACAAGACAGAGAGAAGAAATGGGCTTGACTAATAAGATGGGGCTTGGTGGTTAGCAGGCATGGTGAGAAAGTGCATCTAAAATGAAGAATGCGAGAACAATTTTTTTTCAGGTACATTGCAGAAAGAAGAAAAGAAAGGAAAGGGTAGTCCTTGTAAGACTAAACAATGACAGAGTTACTAAATAAATAGTTTCAATTTTCACAAAAGGAAACAGGAAGAGTGAAATGTTGGTAGGCGAGCAGGACACAGGAGAGCAGGGGACAGTCATCAGTATAGAGAGGAAGGAGGTGGATAAAGCATAAGAACCTGAGTGCTACCTCCAGTAATTCTCCAGAATCTGGACATTGTACTGGCATAGTCCATGATGGAGATTTTCTACAGATAATTTTATAGTGTAGAACTGCCTGAGGACTTGAGGACAGCAGGTACAATACCCCTGTATAGGGGGAACCAGGAAACATCTGGAGAACTACAGGCCTGTTAGTTTAACATTATAGGCAAGAAAAGTCATGTAGAAAACCTAGAGGGGAGAGCCGGAGCATTTTTACAAAACAATAATGTCTAGGAGAGCAACCAACTACAGTCCAGAGACAGAAGGAGCTACAAGTCAAGCTGACCCAATTTTATGACTGGCTTACAGATAAACTTGAGAGGAGGGTACCAGTAGATGTGGTGTATGGCATGGCCTTTGACTCAGTTCCATATAGACAGCTGCTAGGAAAAGTGGTGGGGCTGGGAGAAGGACCAAGAATGAGTAAATGGCTAGCTGGAAGGCTGACTGGTAGGACGCAATGGGTTGCGGAAAGAGTGATCATGTCAGGAAACAAGAAAGTGACTAATGGAGTGCATTATATTTCTGTCTTATGTCAGATATATGTGACAGAACACAGAACAGGATCAGCCCCCACTAGTGGCAAATAAAAATAGGTACAGCAGTAGAGGATAGAAGGGGATAAATGAAGGATTTGGAAAAGCTGATGAAGTGAAGAAAAAAGTGGCATTTGAGGTTCACTGCAGCCAAACAGAAAGCACCATACATGGGCCACAACAACACTTGTGTGAAGTGCCAGCTGGGGCAGTGGGGTTGCCGACAATAGACCAAGAAAGGACCTTGGGTGTAGATCATTCCTGGAATAGAGCATCATGAGCACACTGACAGCACAGTGACAGCAGCAAACAAAATGCCAGAATAAATCTTCAGCAGACAGACTTCAGGCACAAATAGGAAATGTTTGCATTCTACAGGGTTATGATCACATCACGTTTTAAATGCTATGCAATATAAGCCATATAAGGAACGAGACAGCACATTGTTATGAGTCCAGAAGAAAATCACCATAAAGGTGTGACATGAAGGTAAAAGAAACTATAGGAGTTAGAGCTCTTCTCCTTAGAGACCACAAAAGGCAGGGGGAACATGATGATGGCACAAAATATCATGTCAAAAGGATGTGAAAGGGTCTTCATGAACTAGACAGACAATGATAGGAGGTGAGGGGGCACAGGCTGCAGATTGCAGGGATTAACTACTACCTGAATATCTGAAAGTACTTATTTATTGAGAGGGCAGGGGACACATTGACTGGACTACCAGAATGGGTAGCAAAGAGATCTTACTAGGGTAAGCCTATTTCAGATTATAGAAGACCTACCCTAAATTTTGAGCAATACCCTGAAATGGACCGAACCAAGAGGCCTGCCACATTCACTTCTAATTTTTAAATAACTACATAGAAAAGTCCATACATATCTACACTGAATATAATAATAAATTAAAGAATAACTCTCTAAGGTGGTACTTCCAAATTAATAAGCTATCAATAAAAATGGAAAATAATGAAAAGGTAAGAAATCCACATTCCCAAACTCAAAGGCCACAGGGAAACATGCCCGCATGGAACTCAGGAGCACTGTTAGAATATGGATAGTAAGATAAAGCAGTGAAAATGTTTTAGTCCCTTTAGTTTTACGTACACGTGAGGCATAGTTTTATCAACCAGAGGAAAAGTTGTGGATAATGCTTAATAAACAGCTAAAGAAATTCATCTGAGAGGGGAAGGGGGCAAGAGTTAAGTGGAATAAGCTGATCCTCCCAATAGAACAATGTGGGGTTAGCTTACCTGATTTGAAGGGATATTTTAGAGCTATGTGCTTAAGAGCCATATACATAACATAAGCAGTAGTTCAAGGAACAAGGAGAGAGTGGGATTATGGATGCAGATCCTTGAGGAGATGAGGAGAATAACAAAAAAACATAAATAATATTATATTCACAAAGCTGCAGAAAGTATTGTAAGAACTAAGCCATCACGGAAATGAAGAAATGAAATTTTGCCAATAGGGGTGACTGCAAGTAGGGGTACAGAAAAAGAGGGGGCTGGAATGTACTGGTGAAAACTGGCAAAGGAACCTAAGTACTGGAACTGGCAAAGGAACCTAGTTACTGGAAGAAAATAACTAAAGAGGGAAAGATAATAAAGTGGGATGAGGCCAAGAAGTTTGGATTGTGGATAACAGACTGTCTTCCCTACCAGGGATTGATATCAAAGTATAAGCAAACAGAAAGGGAATAACAGAATGCTAAGTAAAAGACCAGCTCTGGTAGAGATTTTAGTTGGGTCTAGAACATAAACTGCTGTCAATAAGGGGTAATTAGCAGAGCGTATAAAATGTTATTATCCCAGAAGCGTGGATAACTAAGTTTGCTGATGACTAGCAGCTGAGTACTCTTCAGACAGATACATTCTTAACAGACCCAGGTACTTATGTGGACAACTATCTCTCAGTCTATCACTGCATTTCCACCATAGTCAGGAAAATCTATTTGACCCAGTTAACTTCCAAGGGAATATCTTCAAAACCCAAAGAAGTCATTTTACCTTTGCACTGTCCTCTTATCTGACCCATCACTGAATACAAATTCCTCTTTGGTACATACAAATCCAAGCATATTGTTCAACTGCAAAGACTCCAACGAACTTTAGCCAAAAATAAATATATAAATAAGTAAGTAAATAAATAAATAAATAAATCATAGCAATTCTTCCCACAAGCACCCTAATTCCTAGAATAATAATTCCTCCCTCCTAGTCTCTAGCCACCAAAACCAAGACAAAGTACCTTAGCACCTACCCACCAAACATGAAACCCCACCATCATCTTTTAACCCTACATATATCTGGAGACATACATCCCAATCCTGGTCCTACACCCAACACTTCCACCTCTCTAAATACCCCTACCAACTTAGACCATCCACCCATAACTAACCAACAAATCTTTTCTACTCTATCAACACTTGGAGCATCCTTAACAAAGTTAACCAGTTTCATGCATGGATATCACATCATACCCCAGATGTTATTTCAGTAACAGAAACGTGGCTAAAACCCCAAAATCTAGACAAAGACATTATCCCACCAGGATACAATATACTTCACCTTGACCACCAAAACAAAAAAGGAGGTGGAGTTGCCATAATTTATTCCAATAACCTAACTCTCTCTCATCCTAAGCAACCTATCCCCATTTGCACCCGAAGTGCTTGCAGCCAACCTCAACCTCAACAACTATACTAACATCAGTGTAGTAGCCATCTATATTCCACCATGGGACAACATTCTTCTGTTGGAAAACATTCTCTCTTATCTTGCCCAAAACATTCCTAATGAAACTATCCTAGGGGACGTGAACATTAATTGCCTAACCTTCACTAATCCCAGCTCTCCTCATCACATAAATCTGTATGGATGTACACAACTAATTTCTCAACCTACCCATATCAACATCTCTCATTCCCCTGTCTCCCTGATAGCCTGGATACTAGTTTCAAATCCCTACAAATATCACAACCCAGAAACACTCCCAGATACCCTAAGTGACCACTCTCTAACAAAAGTTCTCAGATACACCCACCACTTCTCTAAACCACACAAGTATATAACTTGTTGTAAGCTTACGAAATAAAACCCTTCTCTCTCGAGTAAACTAGAACTTCCTCACCCTGCTCCCACTAGATGAAGCTGTCAAATCCTTTATGTTAAACTCATTAGCCCCACAACGAAAAATTTGGATAAAAACTAAAATATCCCCTGGGCTATCTAAAACCGTTCACACCCTTATGAAAACCAGAGATAGGGCATGGAAAATATGGGCACACTCTAAACTCCCCACCAACTTAGCAAAGTATAAAGAACTTAGAAACCAAACAAAAAAACTCATCAACAAAGATAAAAAAAGATTTCTAAAAATGATTTCTGATATAACCATCCAACAATATTAAAAACCGATCCTAAATAATTCAATCAACCATATGCTCCATCCTGGGAACCCAACTTCACCAAATCCACGCCCAGACAACTCACCTAAATACAGCTAACACCTTCAATACTTATTTTATTGAATCAATATCCAAGCTGTTTAATCCCAACCCCTCCCACTCCAATTCCCCCAATTTCCTTAAACCCCACTTACTACTAATTCTGAAAGCACCTTCTCCCTTAAACCTTTTCCCACTTCCTATATCAAAACTCTACTCTCTAAGCTTAACCCAGGCTCTGTATCTGCTGACAATATCCCCTCATACTTTCTCCAGGTAGCTGCCCATTCCCTTGCTCTACCAGTATCTATCGTAATAAATCGTTCCCATCCCTGAATCTAAAGTTCCTTCAATCTGGAAACAGTTCTACACGATACCAATTTACAAAGGAGTAACTCCACAGAAATCTCCAATTTCCGACCTATTGCTATCCTGTCTCCCATATCTCTAAAGTCCTGGAAAAATGTATACACAAACAAGTCATGCATTATCTTATACAGGACAAACTACTCACTCCCACATGGCATGGCGTCCGAACTAAGCATAGCACCACCACTGCTCTGCTGTCCTTCCTCAACACTATTTCTCTAGTCAAGGATGATCATAAACTTATCTCTTGTCTATTCCTTGACCTCTCCAAGGCTTTTGACACCGTCTCCCACTCTCTCCTACTTAAACTAACTGACCTTAATTTCCATCTCTCTGACAGACTCCAGTCAGTGAGATGGCACTCTACTCTATCTACTCCCCTCCCAGTTAGAATGTTTCCGAAGGATCCATCCTTGGTCCACTATTTTTTAATATCTTCACCAACTTACTAAACTCCTCTTGTCATCAGTCAACCATTGTCCAATACGCAGATGATCTACGGTCATCACTATTGCCAACTCACCCTCCGAACTCCTATTAACCACCCAGTCATCTTTTAACTCAGTTGAGACATGGCTCTCTAATAAATCATCTCATCCTCAACCCTAAAAAACAAAGTTTCTTCTCTTTCTTCCCAAAAACATTAACCATATCAAATCTTCATTTTCCATAATGTCCCTAAAGAATACACCTATAACAGTCAAATCTAGTACAAAACTGTGTGGAATTACCATTGATGATCAACTAAAATTTGATCTACACATAAATAATTGCATCAGAAAACCCATCAGAAAGTGGGACTCCTATATAGAAATAAAAAATTCCTTGCCACCAAAACCAGGATTTCTCTTACACATGCTTACCTCCTGCCTTGCCTAACATACTGTTCTCAAATACGTACAAATATTAACTCCACAGTACTCACCAAACTTGAGTCAACTTATCACAAGATAGCAAGATTTGCAGCACAACAAACCTATAAATCCCACCACTATTTCTTCCTAAAATTCCTAAAATGGATACAATTACCTCATCTACTGCTCCAATCACAGCTCCAAATCACACACTCCATTCTCCATCAGCCTGCCTTTTGTCCAGCACTATCATCCCTCATCTCCCACTATACCCCAATTAGGAACATCGGGAGCTCATCCCAAGACCTATTAAAAGTCTACAAACGTAAGGCAAATACTGGGTGTAATACATATAGCTACCATCTCTGCATTGCTTGGAATAAACTTCTCCATGAAATCAGGACCCTCACACACCCCAAACAATTCAAATCTGCCACCAATGAATACTTTAAAAGTCATTGGTCCTGCTGCCCTCACCCTCCCTGACTTCAGCCATCTTACATAGTCATCATTAAATTAGTTTACTGTCTTCTTTACCCCCATAAACCTCCCTCTCTCATTCTACTCTTTTCCTGTCTCACCCCACAACCCCTTAACCTTCCTTCCCTTTACATAACTATAAACACCGCAAGAATTACTGCTACTGACTAATCAATATATAATAATAGTAAGCAACTTTTGTCTTTTTCTTAGACTTATACATGTTTTGTTACTACTATAAGTATCTAAATCATCATTGTATTCTACTTTTTGTTAATTTAAATGTACTGATGGAGCTTTTCTCCCCGGGCCTCCACTGAAAAAGGGCTTTGGCTCAGCTGGACACTCCTGGTCAACAGATGCAAAATAAATAATAAATAAAATAAATAAATGCCTTAAATCATTTAACAATCCTGATTTTCAGCAGCCTACTAGCTGCACTGAGGTGATATTGTCTTGTTTTTCAAGACATGAAAACCACAGTTCTGTTTGACCTCCTATTTCTTCATAAAGCCCATCAATCTACAAACCCTCATAACAGAGAGAGTACAGTTGTGTAAAATCTTATCATAATGGTAATGTCGTTGACTTTACTGCTCCAGTATTCTTAACATATGGCTTCCTCTGCCACGGACGGCTGATGTTCGGCCAGTTTACTACACACTCCTGTTGCTTTAAAGTACGCTGAACGTCACCCAAACACTCCCTGTGTAAAGTAGAGCATAAGGGTGATATTCAGGCTTACCAAAAAACAGAACTGATTGCCTCAGAAGGAACACCAGTCCAAGGAACCCAAGAGGTAATGTGTACATCCAGGAAGGTAAAGAACTAGGGTGACGGATGGAGCAAATACTGCAGCAATGAAGACAAGGACATCTACCGTTCTAGTAAGAATTTACACACCTGTACTATGTCCTTACATTCACTATTGCAGTATTCTTAACATATGGGAGCGTGCCAAAGCTCAAGTGGAAGCTTGGGAGGAGGACGGGGCAGAAGAGTCCCCTAAAAAAACATAAAGAACTGAACTAGATAAACTAGCCCTAGCTCTAGAGATACCATCCAACTTGTAATGCTTGGTAAAAGTGTGTACAGAAGTCCAGGTAGCCATTTCAAAAACAGAATTAGAATCTAAGCCTTTGAAAAAAGCAATAGAAGAAGCCACAGATCTAGCAGAATGAGCCTTAACTGAAGAAGGAAGGCTCTTGCCATGAAAAGTGTAACAAGAGTAAATAGTCTTAGGAATCCAAAAAGAAATAATTTGCTTGGATACAGCAAGTCCTAAAGATCTAGGATGAAAAGAAATAAATAACTGATAAGATTTTCTAATAGCCTTAGTTATATCCAAATAAACCCTAAGTTGCCTATGCATGTCCAAAGTATGCAGGACCCTCTTACTATCAGTTTGTGGAGAGGGAAAAAAAGTAGGCAGATTAATAGACTAAGTGACAGCTCATTAACCACCTTCAGGATGAAAGAAGGGTTAGTGCGCAAGGACACTCTGTCCTTATCTTCTTCTTTTTGTTTCGGCTGTTCCTGTTAGCAGTCACCAGAGCAGATCATCTGTTTCCATTTCTTCCTGTCCTCTGCATTTTGCCCTGTCACACCAACCACCTGCATGTCCTCTCTCACCACATCCATAAGGCCTTCCTCTTTTCCTCTTACCAGGCAGCTCCATCCTTAGCATCCTTCTTCTAATATACCCAGCATCCCTCCTCAGCAAATGTCCAAACTAACGCAATCTCGCCTCTCTGGCTTTGTCTCCAAACCATCCAACCTGAGCTGACCCTCTAATATACTCATTTCTAATCTTGTCCATCTTCACCAATACAAATCTTCACATCTTTAACTCTGCCACCTCCAGCTCTGACTCCTGTCTTTTCATCAGTGCCACCGTCTCCAAGCCATATAACAAAGCTGGTCTCACTACCATCTTGTAGGCCTTCCCTTTCACTCTTACTGGTACCAGTCTGTCACAAATCACTCCTGTCACTCTTCTCCACTCACTCCACCCTGGCTGCACTCTCTTTTTCACCTCTCTTCCACATTCACCATTACTCTGAACTGTTGATCCCAAGTATTTAAAATCATCCACCTTCGCCAACTCTACTCCCTGCTTCCTCAACATTCTGCTGTCCTCCCTCTCATTCACACACTATATTCTCTTAGTCCTGCTGACCTTCATTCCTCTCCTCTTTAGAACATATCTCCACCTCTCCAGGGTCACCTCAAACTGTTTCCTACTCTCACTACAGATCACAATGTCATCTGCAAACATCATAGTCCATGTGGACCCCTGTCTGATCTCGTCTGTCAACCTGTCCATCACCATTGCAAATAAGCAAGGGCTCAGAGCTGATCCTTGATGTAATCCTACCTCCACTTTGAATGTATCCATCACTCCTACTGCAGACCTCACCACTGTCACACTGCCCTCATACATATCCTGTACCAGTCTTGCATACTTTTCTGCCACTCCTGACTTCCTCATACAGTACCATAACTGCTCTCTAGGCACCTTGTCATATGCTTTCTCTAAGTCCACAAAGACACAATGCAACTCCTTCTGACCTTCTCTATACTTCTCCATCAAAACACTCGGAGCAAACAACACATCTGTAGTGCTCTTTCCTGGCATGAAACCATACTGCTGCTCACTAATCATCACCTCCCTTCTTAACCTAGCTTCCACTACTCTTTCCCATAAATGCATGCTGTGGCTTATCAGCTTTATCCCTCTGTAGTTATTAAAGCTCTACACATCACTGTTATTCTTAAACATCAGTACCAAAACACTTCTTCTCCATTTCTCAGCATCCTCTCACTTTCCAAGATTTCATTAAACAATCTGGTTAAAAACTTCACTGCCATTTCACCTAAACACCTCCATGCTTCCACAGGTATGTCATCTGGACCAACAGCCTTCCCAGTCTTCATCCTCTTCATAGCTGTTCTTACTTCTTCCTTGCTAATCCATTGCACTTCCTGTTTCACTATCCCCACATCATCCAACCTTCTCTATCTTTCATTCTCCTCATTCATCAGCCCCTCAAAATACTCTTTCCATCTGCTCAACACACTCTCCTCACTTGTGAGTATGTTTCCCTCATTATCCTTTATTATCCTAACTTGCTGCACATCTTTCCCAGATGGGTCCCTCTCTCTAGCCAATCGGTACAGGTCCTTTTCTCCCTTCTTAGTGTCCAGCCTTTCATACAACTCTTCATACACCTTATCCTTAGGCTTTGCCACCTCTCTCTTCACCATATGCCTCATCTCCTTGTACTCCTGTCTACTTTCGTCATCTGTCTGACAATCCCACTTCTTCTTCGCCAAGCTCTTCCTCTGTATACACTCCTGTACTTCCTCATTCCACCACCATGTATCCTTGTCCTCCTTCCTCTGTCCAGATATCACACCAAGCACCTTCCTAGCCGTCTTCCATACCACCTGCTGTGGCTGCCCATCTATTTGGTAACTCTTCACTGCCACCCAGTACCTGCCTTAACTCTTCCCTGAACTCCACCTCACAATCATCCTTTTTCAACTTTCACCATTTAGATCTGCACTGCCCTCACTCTCCTCCTCTTCTTCTTGATCGCTAACATCATCCTACAGACCACCATCTGATGATGCCTAACTTCAGTCTTCAATCTCTATGAAAACTGGCCCTCCTGCATAGGATATAATCCACCTGTGTGCATCTTCCTCCACTCTTGTTTATCACCCTATGCTCCTCCCTCTTCTTAAAATATATATTCACCACAGCCATGTCCATCCTTTTTGCAAAATCCACTACCATCTTACCTTCTGCATTCTTCTCCTTAACAGCGTACCTAACCATCACCTCCTCATCCCCTCTGTTCCCTTCACCAACATACCCATTGAAATCAACTCCAATCACCACTCTCTCACCCCTGGGTAAACTCTCCACCATGTCAACCAACTCACTCCAAATTTTTTTTTTCTCATCTATTACACACCCAACCTGTTGAGCTTATGCTATAACAACATTAATCATCACACTGTCAATTTCTAGCTTCATAAACATCACTCTAACACTCTTTTCACCTCCAAAACACTCTTGACATACTGTTTTGACATGCTGTTCCTTCAGGAATACCACCACCCCATTCCTCCCCCCTATCCAAACCAAAGTAGAACAATTTTCACCCACCTCTGATACACCTGGCCTTACTCCCCTTTCACCTGGTCTCTTGCATACACAATATATCCTCATGAAAAATCTAAAAAGGAGGACAAGCCATAAGGGCCTGCAACTCAGACACCCGTTTGGCAGAAGTAAGAGCTAACAAAAGAACAGTTGTCCAGGAACAATCTTGCAAGGAAGCTGAAGCAGCAGCATCAAAGGAGTCTGAACCAACTTCTGCAAAACAATATTAAGATCCCAGGGAGGAGGAACAGGCTTTCTGGCAGGAGTATTAAGGACGTCTTTAAGAAGTTGTTTCAGCTCAACTCTAGTAGCTAAAGGAGAAGAAAAAGGCAGACAAACAGAGATAGCTGATAGGTGGTTCTTGATAGAAGAATAGGCCAAACCAGCACTGAGCAACTTACACAAATAAGAGAGAACCAAAGGAACACCCACAGTAAGTGGGTCCAGGTTACAAGAGAGAAAAACACCAAAAAGAAATCCTCTTTTATTTGGATAAGTAGGATTTCCTAGTCATAGGTTTCCTGGCCTCCTGCAGGACTTGCAGCACGTCCTCAGAAAAAAAGGTGTCTATGAGGAATCAAAATCCTATCACCCACAGTGCCAGTATAAGCGAGGAGAGGTGGGGCTGAATAAGAGATCCTTTGTCTTGTGTGACTGGATCCACCCTGTGAGGTAACTCGTGATGTCTGCCCCTGGCTAGATGCAGAAGAAGAGGGAACCAGTGCTGTTGTGGCTAAAAGGGAGTCACCAACAAGACTTTGGGAGCATTCTGTTGTATTTTGAACAGGACTTTTGGAATGACAGGAAGGGGAGGGAATGCATAAAGAAACATCCCTTTCCAAGAAAATGAGAGGGCGTCCACCTTCCATACCAGAGGTCCTGGGACTTGGCCACAAAACAGAAGTATTTGCCTGTTCAGAGGGGAGGCAAAAAGATCCACTAGAGAAGTACCCCACTGGTGGATAATGTCCAGAAACACATCCCTGTGAAGAATCAATTTACGGGACTGAGTTAAGGACCTGCTCAGAGTGTCTGCCACAATGTTCTGACCAGAAGGGATATAAACTGCCTGAAGAGTCACTTGAGACTTGACAGGAAGATCCCATACCAGAAATGCCAACCTGCAAAGAAGATAAGATCTCGTTCCTCCCTGCTTGTTGATATACCACATCACTGTGGTATTGTCTGTGAACACCTTGAGAGGCCCTGGAGAAAAAAAAAAGACTGAAAGGTCTGAAGAGCCAGCAGAATCTCTTTGACACTGATGTGCTCCTTCTGCTGATGAGGTCACCACACCCCTTGTACCTTTAAGGAGTCAGAAGTTGCTCCCCCATCCCATGTTTGAAGCATCTGTGAACAATTCTTGAGAGGGAAGAGGGGGATGAAAAGGGATTCCCTGGATTGAGAGATCCTGCTGAATCTACCAGTAAAGTTCCTGCCTGAGACAAGGAAGAACAAGCACTACAAATTATAGAGGATGAGGATATTAAAACCACACTGACTTCAGAAACCACTGAAACATTTTCATGTGAAGATTTGCCAGAGGGTGACCCAGAACTCTCGGAAACTCCATGGTGGTAATGGAAGCCAGAGGAAGACAAGTGTAGTAGTCTTCTTTCGGCTTTTCCCAGTTAGGGGTCGCCACAGTGGAACTCCGGTCCGCTAATGATTGGTAGTTGATTTTTACGTGCCGAGTTACCAGCCCTGATGCACAACCTTCAACGAAGGTATGCCCATTCACGCATGTCTCCACGCAGAAGATGAAGACAAGTGTGAAAGAAAGAAATAAGAGTTAAGGCTTTTGAGGAGGGAGAGGTGCAAGAACTAGAACTACATGAATCTTGCAACCCAGAAAAACATGATACTGAGAAGGAATAAGAGAAGACTTTTTGAAATTTATAGTGAACCCCAAGCTCTGAGGAAGGGAAACAGCAAAATGAAGATTTTGCAAAAGGATCTCTGGAGAGGATGCCTGAATCAACAGGTGGCAAGTGTAAGGAAATATTTGGATTTCTTGAAGTCTGCAAAAAGCAATCACAGGAGCAAGTCATTTGGTGAACACCCTTGATGCAGCAGAAAGACCAGAGGGCAAAGCAGAGAACTGAAAATGCCAGGAAGCAACACAGAAATGCAAAAACTTCTTGAAAAGAGGATGGATCACAATATGGAGCTAAACATCTTTGAGATCCAGAGAAACCATATAGGCCTGAACGAGCAAAAAAGGAAACAAAATCTAAAGGGACAACATCCAAAAGAAAGGCACCTTTAGAAAAGTGTTTAGATGAGAGAGGCAAACAGACTGATGGTAAAAAGATATGTTCAGACTGGTGGCAAAGAATTTCTGTTTTTGGTAGGCCTGAATGTCACCTTTATGCCCTACATTATGCAGGGAGCATTTGGGTGATGTTCGGCATACCTTTAAAGCAACAAGAGTCTTTAGTAGACTGGCTGGACATCGGGCTTCCATGGCAGGGGAACCCATATACTAAAAATACTGCAGCAGTGAATGTAAGGGCATCTAAATTTACACCAACACATAAACAAGACTAGGTGTAAGGGTAGGTTCCTAGCGCAATGTATTTTTGGCCTGTGGAACAAGTTACCACTGCTACTTTATATACCTTTTAGCCTACTCTTGAGGATTGGATAGAGAAGACACATGTTTACACCATGGTTGTCATGTATAGCCAGGCTCGATTTCAAGAGTAAACCCTATTAAGTGATGGTAAGGGATGGTAAGAACATTTAAGTGTGTCTACTTAAAGTGTTCCTGTGATTTCTTGCCTATACTGAGGCCAGAAGAAGCTAACATCCCTCTTTATGCAGCCCTGATTACCACATTGATAATATGCTCCTAAGAGTCTTTCAATTGTTTGGGATCTGGGAACCTATGTGGAATTGACATAACTTTTGACCAACATGTATCTACCTTGGGAAGAAAATCCTTCTAGAACACACAGCTCATTAACAAAGGGATTACTCCCAGGTCTAAGGATATCACTGCCCACCTTTACTCAACCTTCATAAGGCCAACCATTGAGAATATGCCCCATTTGAATGTATCTGTCTAGACACATGCAGCAGCTGGAAGGCCTACAGAGATACCCTAGAAAAAGGGCACTAGGCTTAAAACAATTTTCCATATATGGATGACCTCAAAGTCCTGTCACTATACTTGGTCTCTTACAAACTGCCAAGAGGTAACCTGTGTCTGTTACACAAGGCATCCTCTGACTCAATACTGACAGACCTACAACAAATCAGAAAGTTAAATGACATCATAAACATTCACTCCAGGGATCTAAACCTGTTCTGCAACATCAACAGGACAGTTTGGAGAGACTGGTATATCTTGGAGAGGATAACATTGCTCTAGAAGAGACTCCTCATCCATGTAAACAAAGCTCACACCTGTTCAAATTCAACTTGGACCAATGGATGGTAACAGGAAATTTACCCCAGAGCTTCCCTCATACTATTATTAATAGACAGAGTCAGCTCATAAATGATTTAACCTACAACTGCAGGCTTTCTAAATATCTACGGTATGATCCTAGCTACTATCACTAAAGATAATGTAAATATAGCCCATGATGGGTAAGGTTAATCTAAATGCTACATGAATTTGGTAATTGCAAGCACCAAATGAGAAATTTGAAAATGGCCCACAAGGACAGTTAACCTACGACTAAAATATAAACCTATAAACACAGAAAAGGCAAAAAAGTATCTACAATCTCTCAAAGCAACTACTACACTGTGCTGGACTTTAGAATCTTCTATAAATGACAAACAGCCCCTCTACTAAGGCAACATATACTTCAGCTGCTTTTCTTTGTAATGTTCCAGTGGGCAAATATATATATATATACACACACACACACACACACACACACACACACACACACACACACACACACACACACACACACACACACACACACACACACACACACACACACACACACACACACACACACACACACACACACACACACAAACACACACACACACACACACAAAACTACCATCTAGTTTACTTTGCATACAAAACCATAGCACTACAAACTAGATCTCGTCTTTTGTTCCAAAATCTCCTTCTATGTTATTGTTACCAAAGACATTTTTGCATACTTCCCATGTACAATAGGTCGGTTCATTTAAGGAATCTGTCCTGCAGCCAGTGCTCAAGGCCATGTGTAGAAGATCTGAATTCATCTTAATACTAGGCCTACAAGAACATGCTATGGTTTGTCAGACAAATCATTTCCTTGTCATTCGCTTTGGAAATGCATGCTATAGGGTCATGATGACAGGGAACTTCATAGGTTCTTAGGTAAGTACTAGGCTACTGGCCCTAGGGCCTATATAAGCCTAGCCAAAAAGGTACCCTGACTTTTGCCACCCAAGAAAATTATTTTCCTGTGCCCCTGTCGAGCAGAGCCACAGAAGTGATCCCGGGGTGAATTTCCTATCTCCCATCCAATCATCAAGATATCTCTTGAAGAGTGCTAATGAGCTTTGTTTGATATATATAGGTAGTTTGTTCCAGAGTATGGGAAGTCTCTGGGACATGAATCTATCTCTCCAGCATGTTCTGTTTATTGTGGACAAGGTTTAGATCCCTAGACCATGTAGCTCAGAGGGATTGGGATTTCTTTAAGTGGAGCATGTCCAACAGCTCAGGGTCTGACATAGCTTTGTATGTTAGGCAGAGATCGCCTCTGAGTCGGCGATATGCGGAGTAATGCTGGACTTTTTTGAGACGGTTTGCATAGGGCAACTGTTTGAGGCCGGTAATCCACTTTGTGAGGCATTTCTGTGGCCTGTCCAGTTGTACATGTCTTGTGAGGTACATACCAAAAGGGGAACTGTATTCTATAATAGGTCTAATTAGTGCCGAGTAGAGGGGAATAATGACCTCTTTTTTCCTGGATGAGAAATTTTTTGTGATGAGGTGTGCCACGTAGAAGGATTTCCTAACTACTGTAGCAATGTGATTATCAAAGGAGAGACTACTGTCCACCTGTGTCCCAAGGTCTCTTATCACACTTTCGGTGTTAAGTAGACAACCGCCTATGTGGTAGTTCATGGGTACAGATTATTTACCAAAACGGATGACAGTTCACTTTTTGCCATTGAGCTTGAGGCCATGACTTTGACACCAGGCATCTGTCACAGTGAGGCCCTTTTGTAGGATTTCCACATCATTAGGAGTTTTGATTATAGCTCCTAGTTTGCAGTCATCTGCGAACTTCGTTAGCCAAAGACCTTCTGTGTTTGGTATGGAGGACCCAGGACTGAACCCTGTGGTAATCCACTTGTCACTGGTCTGAAGTCGGATTTGGGGTCTGCTACTTTCACAGTGTGGGTTCTGTCAGTGAGCCGGTTGACAACCCATCATGTGACATAGCGATTTATACCTAGTTTACTGAGTTTAACTATAACTCCAGAGTTGGGGATAGTGTCAAAATCCTTGGCGACATATAGATAGGCTGTGTGAACCACCTTACCCTCATCTACGGCTTTGGTGACCACTTCAAAAAAGTCTATAAGGTTTAGGAGACATGATCTGACTTTTACAAACCTGAACTGGGTGGTGTCCAGAGTTTGGAGATTACCAATGTCATTGTTTATAAGTTCCATGATGATACATTCTATAGCCTTGCAGACCAGGCTCGCCAAGCGGGTCTATATCACCATATCGAATGGTGATAATGCCGAACGTTAAAAATATCGGAAGTTCACGAGAATGAACTTGCTATTGTGGGGGGCTGCACCCCCCACACCCACCACTAAATATATATTCCAACTCCGAGGTCACACTACAGTGAGGAAAGGGCGAATATCCCAATCCTCACTGTACCATGACCCCAAAAACACATGTTCGTTCTCGTGAACTTTTGATATTTTCGGCATTCGGCATTATCACCATTCCATATGGTGACATAGACCCAGTCAGGCTAATGGGGTGGTAGTTCCCAGGGTCCGTGGTGGCTCCCATTTGTGGAGTGGGATAACCATCGCTGTGCACCATTCAGTGGACAGAAAGCCTGAGGTGAGGCTATGACTGAACATGGTACTTAGGTGGGGTTCCAGTTCATTCTGTAGTTCATGTAGAACGCAGCCTGGGATGTTGTCAGGTCCTATGGATGCGGTGTTCTTGGCTTTAGAGAGTGTGTTTTTTATCTGTGCAGCCGTGATTACAAGAACTTTGCATTCTTATGGTATAGAGATGGGCCCTTTAAGGGGTGAGAGGGGGATAAAGTTAGCAATGAACTTATCTGCCAGGATGTTGGCAATATCAGTTGGTTCTGTATATTTAGTGCCATTGTGCTGTAACTCAGAGCAGATCTGAGTGTTGCCATTGAGTTTCTTGACATAGCTATAGAATGCATTGTGATTGTCATCAGTGGTGATTTTGTTTTCATAACTAGCTTTGGAGGATTTTATGAGGGATCTCAGCAGGCTGACCAGGAAGTTCCTCCAGTCATGGGATTTTACTCTTTTTTTGCAACAGTTTCTTTCTTCGGTTGTAGTTTATGGCAGGGGACCACCAGATTGGCTTGCTTTTTTTGGGGAATAGCATCTTGGTTCTGTTAGGGATTGCACGATCCATGCACTTGTGTAAGTGCTTATAAAGTGCATCTGTGTACGATTCAGCAGTCATACCTCTATTGTTTGTCTGCATGGGTGTCCTGAAGTTTGCCACTTCTGTCTTAAGAAGCATGAAGTTGGCTTTGGAGAAATTTTTTACAGTGGTTTCCCTAATGGGGGGTGGGGCAGGATGTGGATGTCTAGGGTGATTAGCTTGTGGTTGGATCTGACCAACGAGGAATTGACCTCTGGTGTGGAACACCAGTCGCCCATGTTGGTAATGACCAGGTCTAGGATATTGCTGCCCCCTGGTGGGGGTGGGGATAAGGTGATCCAAGGCGCTGGAATTTATGAATTCTAGAAAACATTGAGCAAAAGAGTTGGTACATGAGTAGTTTTCCCAGTTAATGGTGGAGTAGTTGAAATCGCCCATTATTAAGGTGTTAGATTGTACCCTAATATTTTCCAATGTAGCAAGAAATGAGGAGTGGGAATCCTGGGGTATGGTGGGGGATCTGTAGCAAGCTACAATTTGGATTGCGGTCTTGCCCAGAGTTAGTTGCACTTGGATAATCTCGGATGCATCATGCTGAGCAACTAGCCTTGACATGTGGAGATCCTTAATGAATAGTGTTTCAGTCCAGGTTAGATGGCCAAAAGGTGTGGTATGAATTATAGCCTGGTAATGCAGGGGTGCTCTCTGGAGCCTTGAACCAGGTCTCTGTTACTGCACAGATTTCGATGTTCTCCATTTTAAAGCAACTTAAAACATCCAGGTTGTGTGTGGGGGGAGGGAATGGAGGTTGGCCTGCAGGTATGACTACACAGTTTTAGTTGACCAGTGGGGTTCGTCCTGTAGCTAGACAGAATATAATCACAGATCCAGAGTTTTGATGAGGAGTATATATGATTTTAATATCTCTTACCATAACAAGCAAACTGATATGTTCTTTTGCAAAGCATACTTCTGTTGTTAAAGAATTCAGTTAGAGACAAATTTAATTTGGTTTTCCCTCATTGAAGCATTTCATTTGGTTTTCCCTCACTGAAGCGTTTGCGCATTTCCCAAAATTCCTCCCATGTTCTGTATTTGGACAGCCTATTATTCCACAAACAGAGTTACTTTTACTTTTATTTTGGGCTTGGTCTGTTAACTTATGAGTTAGAAAGCACTTAATTATGTATTCCTGTTTTTTTCCAACATTTACTTTTTTGAGGCTAAATGTTAATTGGTCATGAATATTGAAAACTATTTCTAAAATAATTGAGAAACATCGACCAACTGAAAGTCTGGATCTGTAGTAAGTGTTCATGATTATATTGGATTGTATCTGTAATAATGTGGTGTAACCAAACTTTGAGTGCATCAGTAAAATATCAGTCTTATTTTCCATCACTAGGAAGCATGAAATCTGGTGTCACTCAGTGACGCCAAAGAAGTGGTGTTAATTTGATGGAGCTCTGCACAGTATCAGACAATACCCTCAACTTATACCTTGCAGTTTGCTTGTGTAAGCTGTGTCAGATAAAACATTTTTTGATTTAATGTATAGCTTTGCCCTCACATCTCAACTGTTCATATTTTAAAAGGACACCCCAATATGTTCTCAAACCTTTGCTTCATGCCTCATAAAACTGGAAATTATTTTGAAAATGTCTAAGTTAATAGTACCAGCATTTTAAAACTGTTACTTATTCTGGGCCTTTCCCCTAACTATTGTTTGCTTCATCCATAACTTTGAAGGGGTTCATGTTGTTATTCTGTAAGGAATTTCCCTGCAGGTACACTTGGCTGGGGACATGTGAGTAAAGTCAAATTCAGCTGCAGAGACGTATGGCATCTGCAAATTCATTGGAAGTACACAAAATCATGCATTGACACTCCCACAGCTTCAATAGCAAAGGGCACATAAATTAAAATTATGCCCATATTCCCCAAGGCATCAACAGGATGCCTAGTAGGTATGCCAGTGGCAGTGAAAATGCAGTATATAATGGACAATGCCTTTACTAATAGTGTGTGGGGACTGTCACCTCCTTTGCAGTTTCTAGGGATCATCTAAAACACATACTGAAGCATGTGTGAGTACAGCAGCATGCAGGATTTCTTCCATACTACAGCAGACTTGTAGTTAAATAAGCATACATTGTACACCAAGCACAGTACACATTACTTCATCTGCCCCCATGCACTTGGTTACTGAAGTTGAGGGGCATGGTGCTCTATGCTGCTTTGTGCCTGCAATTAATACACAAAAGCCATATGCCACTGCAGCTGAATCTCACTTCAGACATGTGTTGCCAGCTGAAGTACCCTATGGAAATGTCTCATTATCTAACAGCCTGTACCTGCTGTGATTGTCTTCTTCGTAGAGCTAACCTCCCACCACAGGTCCTATTTACCTTCTACAGAGCCACGATGGAGAGCGTACTGACAAACAACATCGTTGTCTGGTATGGAAATTGCTTGCAAGCTAATCGGAAGGCACTGGATAAGATGGTTAAACAGGCCACAAAAATCATTGGCTCCAACTGTCAATCCCTACAAGACATATATTCAAACAGATGTTATGGTAGAGTCTGAAAACTATTGAGGGATTATACACTATCCGGCTTATGGACTGTTCAAACTCCTTCCAACAAGGAAGCACTACAGAAGCATAAGATGCATGGCATCCAGATTCCATAACAGCTTCTTCCCACACGCTATCAGACTGCTAAACAACAAACCCATAGCCTAACACGCTAAATAGGTAAAACATTATTTATCTGCAAAATGTCATTGCTATTTATATAACTCTCTGCATAGCTCACTTTATACATTTTTATCTGCACTATGAAAAGCTGCAGAGTGTAAGTTTATATCGCATATCGGTGGTGGGTAAGTGTTTTACGTGTGCCTCTTTATTTATTTATAGTACTGTTTGTTATATATCCTTACTTTTCTACAGAATCTGTCCCTGTTGTTGTTGTATTTCTTTTGTTTCAGCTATATCTTTGTTTCCCTAATTTTTAGTATCATTATCCACACATAAATACAACCATCTTAACACATTTTCTTTTCTTTGTCACTTTCTACTTTTAATACTACCGTTAAATACATGCCGCCTACAATCCATTTATTCCCACTACCTAGCTATAAGATTCTAACTATATCTGTCTTACCTTTAAGTTTAACTTTCTAATTCTATCTTTCCCTTTTCCTACTCGCCCCCCCAAAAAAAAAATTAGCTGTATTGTTAAATATTTCTAACTGTATAATTTTCCTACATGCTAATGCTCCATTGTTACTGTATTGTGCCTTTTTATAACATATTTGCTGTTTAGATAGTTTTCTGTATTATTTCACTTGCTTTATAATCATAATTTTGTTTCCTTACAAATTCATGTAATGATTTTCATGTAACTTGGAACTTTTCTCCCCAGGCCTCCACTGAAAATGGGTCTCAAGCCCAGTGGACTTTCCCGGTCAATAAATAAAATGCTTTCAAAATGTTTTTACTGTATTTATTTTTAGTATCTTATTTTGATTTCTATTTTTAGTATTTTTAAATTATTATTAATTTACTCTATCTTCATTCTGTAAATTGTCATTCTTATGGTAAAAGCCTAAGTATCGAAATTTCATGCAGTGATATGCACTTTTTCCTCTGTGTTATTCTGTGTGGCAATAAAGTTTACTTTGACTACTTAGACTCTGGGCATTAACAGGGCCAAACATTATGGCTGGTAATAGCAGCATCACATTTTAAGATTATAATGGCATTACTTAACTGCAAGCTACTTTATGTTATAAATCAGTATTTTATCAAGGAACATTTCTGTGTCTTGTGTAAGGTATGAAAACAGTTTCACTTGATACACAGTGCATACCTCTGAGCACTGTGGCTTGTTTAAAGTATATGCACTCATTTAGGGTAGATCAATGGATGCTCAATAAATTCCTTTTCAATTTCAGACAGAAACTGTTACTGTAATGAACTGCAAGTGCTTCACTCAGGCAAAAGCAATCATTACTGACCGTGCATTGCAAGAAAAAAAATCTGGTAATGTCAATTCTCTGTGTTAATTAGATTTCTGACTATACCTATTTCCCTTCAAGTTCCAGATGAAGGGAACCAGTTGTGAACTAAGGAAATCAGATTACTCATGTAGTAAACTCGGAGAAATATATTAATTTTGATTACTGATATGCATGCCCTCTGGTTAAAGTACAACCTAGACCATCTAGTACAATAATGTTTAACCTGCTCCAACACCTTGGATAGGTTTGCATGTATAAATACCTTGTTTAGGTTGGTCAGCAATGTTTAGGGACCAATTGGCAATTTTTTTAATACAGGGACTAAATGGATACTGCACTAAATATTTTTACAGCAGATATAAGGGCGAGAAATGTTTGGATTTTCGAGATACAGTCAAATATCATTGGCATAGGTGATTAAATTAATTTATCTTGTGCCAGCTCTAATCCTCTTAATTGTCCAAACACTAAAATACAGATGAAGAGGTGGAGATTGATTTGTGTAAATTCTGGGAAAAATCATATCAAAACATCCCCTTCCCTAAATTACAGTGTGCATATTTCACGATTAATTAGAATTGCTACTCCACTCCTGCAAAACTAGCATCATTTTGGTACCCTTGCAGCATGACACTTAGCTTCAGTAAGGTAGACCTAAATATATTATATGGTACTGTGCTTTAATTAGAGACACTTTCCAAGATATACATCAAAAAGGGATGCCATATACTTCTAGACCTTGATCCCTCCTGGCAGATGTATATACCAAGACTGATTCATGACAACAGCCCTTATTTAATTGCATAGCATTGACCATCCTAGCATTATTAGTTATGCAAACTGTGGTAAAGAAATTGATGCACAGGGAGACAATGTCCTATAAGGAATGATGGGAAATTACACTTGCCCACTAATGTCTCTGCAAAAGGGGTTGGGGATAGCCATAAGAAGTTCATGCAGAAATCCCCACACCTACGGGACATGTTGGCAAGGGCATTTGAATATGATTATTACTTGAGAATTACCATTTAAGCATCATTATCCTCCACAGTACTAGTGTAAGTTAAAATAACTCTGTTAGGTGTAGGCTTTCCCACCATCCTATTTAACAGCTGTTATGAACTATATTTCATATAATGCTGTTTTATATAACCCTTACAATATACCAATATGGGCTTACCATTTTAAAGTCTGTCTTACTATATTTTCCTCGGTCAGTAATTTCATTTGCTATACAATGACATTGTTATAAAAGAGCTGCAATATGCTCATTTATGTGATATACTTTCTGGTCGTTACTCTCCACATACCTTAGCAAGATTACTTTACAACTGATAGTTATACACTCGTTTCTATAGGACTGATGTTAGTGTATTTTGTTATGAAAAAAAATACTAAACTTTATTTAAAAAAAATACTGTTTGACTCCACAACTGAAGAAAATATGAAAAAAAGATTAGACATATCCTATCCCTCTCCAAATTCAAATACTACTTTACTCAGCTATTGCATGTAGTTTCTTGTTAGTGTGTAGGCCGATATGTATGAACAACTGGTGTGCAGCCCAAGACTGTAGTTTTGGTGAACCCACAGACAAAAAAGTGATGAACTCCTCATGTTTTACAACAGACAGTACAGTTGTGTACCTACCATAAATGTAGATGTTCGAGTGTATTCACTGTTGCAGTCATTACACTTAGGTTATCCTGCTGGCAGGCGGCCCGTAGTCGGTCCGAGTTCCAAAGTTTTGGTCTGGTGTCGGCTGCTGTCGCCTCTTCCCTGACGTCAGTGCGCCAGGGGTATAAAAGTTGCAACTGACGCCATTTTCTTCAGTTGTTCTTGCCCCAGATGTCAGGTGCCCCCAGATATGAAGGCTGTAAAGATAAAAATATGCCAAACAACCATGTATATATCACTAAAAACATTTTCTTCTTCTAAAAGCAAATACACCACATAGGTTGTATTGAGTTGAGAAGTACAGAATAGTCCCAGCAAAGAGGGGGATGGTGGGTGGGTAACCAAGACTGCAACAGTGAATACACTTGAACATCTACATTTATGGTAGGTACACAACTGTACTATGTTCATCGTGTTTCACTGTTGCAGTCATTACACTTGGGTAGAATCCCAAAGCTGAGGTAGGGTGGCTGGGTTTAGATTGGATTTGGCTTTGCTAACAAGCCCTGCAGAACTGCAGTGGCAAAGCCTGCTCTGGCTTTGGAGTAGAGAAGTAGGTGGTAGTGCTTGGTGAAAGTGTGCACTGAGCTCCAGGTTGCAGCTTCTAATATGTCTTTGGCTGGTACCCCTCTGAGGAAAGCTGCTGAAGTGGCTGCTGCTCTGGTAGAATGAGGCCTAATGCCCTTCGGCACAGATTTGTCATGTTGTGCATAACAGAAGCGGATGCAGTGTCCTATCCATTTGGAGATTGTCTGCTTTGTAATAGGTTTTCCTTGTGATCCTGCAGCATATGCTACAAACAGTTGCTCAGTTTTTCTGAAAGCTTTTGTTTTGTCCAAGTAAAATTGTAGCTGCCTGTGTATATCCAAAGAGTGCAGAAGTCTTTCCCCTTTATTCTGGGGATTTGGGTAGAAAGTAGGCAAATGAATAGTTTGGTTTAAGGCCACATTGGAGACCACTTTTGGCATGAATGTTGGGTTCGTCCTTAGAGAAACCCTGTCCTGGTGAAAAATGAGGAAAGGTTCCACAGCCATCAATGCCTGTAACTCTGAAACTCTTCTTGCTGAAGTTATTGCTAGGAGCAGAGCAGTTTTCCATGACAAGAATTTTAGATCAGCTGTGCTGGCTGGTTCAAAAGGAGGCAGTGTTAGTTTTTCTAAAACAAAATTGAGGTCCCAAGTAGGTACTGGTGCTCTTCTATTGGGTCTTATATTCTTTGCCCCTCTGAGGTACTTTCTTAGTAGAGGATTTGAAAAAATAGGAGGATCCATATTGTAAGGAGCTGAAATGGCAGAGGCATGGATTTTAATAGAAGAAAAAGATAGGCCTTTGTCCAACATCTCAGTCAGGTATTGTAAAATCTGAGGCATATTAGGGACCAGTGGGTCGAGCCCTTGTGCCTGGTTCCAAGCGCAGAATCTTTTCCATTTTTCTGCATAAGATTTCCTAGTGCTGGGTCTCCTGGCTTCCAAAATTACATCCATAACAGCTTTAGAGAGAGGTGCAGTCTGAGTGGCTACATTATCTGCCATGCTGCCAGGTTTAAGGTTCTGAGTTGACTGTGCAGAATCTGATTGTTTTGCTGTGTCAGAAGATGAGGGATTTGAGGTAGAGGCCAAGGCGGGCCTTGAGACAAAATCTTTAGGATTGGGTACCAGTGCTGGCGTGGCCAGTCTGGTGCAATCAGGATAATTTTTGGCCTCTCTTGTCTGACTTTTAAAAGCACCTTGGTGAGCAGAGGCATTGGAGGGAAGGCATAGACTGTCAGGTTTTTCCAGTTGAAAGATAGAACATCCACTTTCCATGCTTGAGAGTGATTAAGTCCTTGTGCAAAATTTCTGTAATTGGCAATTGTGAGGGGAGGCAAATAGATCTATGTCTGGGCGTCCCCATTCCCTTGTTATCATGTTGAACACTTGTGGATTTAGCTTCCATTCATGAGGATCCATGAGATTTCTGCTTAGTTTGTCTGCCAGTGTATTTTTTGTTCCTGGCAGGAATTGTACTTGCAGATGTACCTGGTAAGTCAGTGCTGTGTTCCACAAAGTCATGGCTTGTCTGTATAGGGGATAGGAATGTGTGCCCCCTTGCTTGTTTATGTACCACATAACTGTGGTATTGTCCATCTTTATTAATAATTGTCCTGGATATATTAGGTCCTTGAAGGCTGTTAGGGCATTCTGTACAGCTAGCATCTCTTTTTGATTGATGTGAAGGTGCATTTGTTTCTTGGGCCAAGTGCCCTGAATACATTTTCCTGCCATATGTGCTCCCCAGGCGTAATCCGATGCATCCGTTGTTATTGTCTGCCTGGCTGTGGGTAAGGTGAAAGGCTGTCCCTTGTTGTGGTGACAGGCCCGGGACCACCATCAAAACTCCTGCTGTAGGCAGGGAATCAAGGTTATGATTGTCTCTAGGCTGTGACAATGCTGAGTCCAAACACTTTTTAGATACCATTGTAGTTTCCTCATATGCAGTTTGGCATATGGAATTAGTAGAATGCAAGATGCCATGAAACCCAGGGCCTGCAGAATTTTTCTTGCAGGGTGTTGGGTCTTTGTTGCCATCATTTGAAAGTAATGAGTCAGTTGCCTTTGTTTGTCTGGCATGAGATAAGCAATCTGAGTAGTTGTATTTAAGCTTGCACCCAGGAATATGATCTCTTGAGAGGGCACTAGTTTTGATTTCTTTTCGTTTACTGTGTACCCTAGGCAAATTAGTAATCTTTTTATAAACGCCAGGTACTTTAGAAGAATGTCCTTGCTCTCTGCTTGAATAAGGCAGTCGTCCAAGTAGGGATATATTTGAATTCCTTTTTGTCTGAAAAATGCAATTACTGGTGCCAGGCATTTTGTGAAGACCCTGGGTGCAGTAGATAAGCCAAAGGGTAGTGCAGAGAATTGATAAAGCATTGAGCCTGCTATAAATCTGAGGTATCTTCTGCACGATTGTCTGACTGGGACGTGCAGGTATGCCTCCTTGAGATCCAAAGTAACTAGCCAAGCCTCTTTGCCCAGCATGGGCAAGAGTTGTTGTAGTGTTAACATTTTGAATTTTGGAACATCCAAGAAAATATTTGGGATTGACAGGTCCAGTATTGTTCTCCATGCTTTGCCCTTTCTGGATACTAGGAAAAGTTGTGAGTAAAATCCTTGGCCCTGTTCTTCTTGTGGAACATTTTGAATAGCTCTCATATCCATAAGACCTGCAATCTGTTTTTGTGCCTCTGCCCATTAGTTTTGTGGCAGGTTTGGCATACCTTTTGGTTTTGGAAGCCTGTGGAAGTGGAACCTGTTTCCTTGAGAAAATATATTCAACACCCATTGGTCTTGGGTGATCATGTGCCAATTTTTTGAGAAAAGTGCTAGCTTTCCCCCTAGGGGTGCTGTCAACTGGTAAGAGCTTGGCATTTACAGAGGGAAGTCATTGTGACTGTTTCCTATAAGGTTGTGATTTGTCTTCTACTCCTTTGGGGGCTGAAGCACCCCATTGTTTAGGTCAGTAGGAGCATTGGGGCTGAGATCTGCCTCTTGGGCATCTGTAGCTGCCTCTTTGTGGCCTGTCTAACACTGGAAAGGACCAATTTTTTGAAGGCCAGTTCCTGCTAAATCTAGGTGGCTGAACCTGTAAGAAATCTTTCACAGTTTGCATTGACTTTGCTTTATCCTCCATTTTCTTTAAAACCTCTTCTGCCTTAACACCAAACAAAGTATCATGCTGTAGTGGAGCATCCAATAATTTCATTTTAACATGGTCAGGTAAACTTTGTTCTTTCAACCAAGCATGTCTTCGAATAACTGAGCCTGTAACTGCGGCTCTACAAGAAGCCTCTAATGAATCAAAACCACATTGCAGGGTATGCTTTCCCACCTGTTCAACTGCATGCAATAAATCCTGCATTTCTTTACTGTCAGGACCTCCTATATTTGAAACCATTATTTGCTTTAACAATGACATGAGATACTGCTGATATTTAAGCATGGGAAACTGGCAGTTTAATGCTCTTACAGCTAAAGTAGCAGAAGTGTAAACTTTATCCCCCATCTGTCCAGAGCTCTGGAATCCCTATCTGAGGGGACAGGATTTTTGGCAGTGGAAGCTTTAACCCCTTTTGGACCCTGAGAAATAGTTTCTGGGTCCGCAGCAGGGTTTTTGTAAAGAAATTTATGAGAGTCAGGGACCCTGTAGTATCTGTCTGGCTTTACTGGTGCAGGGGGTAAAGAATCTGGAGACAGACTGGATTCAGAAAAAACATCATCAACAATATCAAGCACAGGGGGGATAGCCAAGGGCCTATGCTGAGGCAATAGAAGGAAATCTCTGAGCCACTGCTTGGATTCTGAGTAATCCTGGCTCTCTCAATGGTAATGCTCCCTCATGGTGTGCAAGGTTTCCCCAAAAGAGTAATCCTCAGGCTGTGAGGCTGAAGGAATGCACTCTTTAGCATCAGAGTCCTCATAAGGAGGGAGAGAATAGTCCTGGTCAGAAGAAGAATCAGAAGAAATGACAACCTGATCAGAGGAATCATAATCAGTGTCTTGTCTAGGCCTTTTGTCAGGAGGGAGATGGGAGCCCCTGATTAAAATAATAAGGTCTTCGGCCATTTTAAGCATCTGTTTCTTAGGCTTGGATGACTGTTTGGGAGAATGCTGCACTTGTTTCTTTGCCTTTAATGGTGTTTTTGACTTTGCCTTTGCTGCTGAAGTAGCTTTAATTGTAAGCTGTGAACGTCTGAAAACACCCTCAGAAGCCGGTGCCTGCTCAGCGGCTCCGGACCAATCTGAGGGTATATTTTCCGTAGGCCCAATACCTTGAGTTTCCACAGGCTTTGGTGTCTCCAAGTGGCTATCGGTTGCGGCCTCTGGCTCTGAGGTAGCGGGTGTCAGGGGCTGAGAAAGCACCTCAATGAGAACCGGCGAATGGCCTAGAAGAGACTTCGTCATCGGTTTTGGACCTCGGATCCCTTTTTCTTTGTCTTTGCGTTTTTTATACATTCCGGTCGTCGGTTGTTCCGACGGAATAATGTAATTACATCTTCGTCCAAAATAATGTAAAGCAAAATCAAACCGACGTTTAATAGTGCGTTTATTAAATCTAGCACAAAACCGACAACTAGTGACGTCGTGGTCAGGGCCTAGGCAAGGAATGCAGTAAGAGTGAAAGTCCTTATGAGGTATTTGCTTCCCACAAGAAATACAATTATTAACTTTTACTGACATCGGTCTGGAGCAAGAAAAAGTTTCCCCAATGGTGTACTTAGCTTTATTGAAGACTCCGGTTTTGAAATTCAATTTTGAAAATCTCAGGAGTCGGCTGACCGGCACTTGCGAACTGCTTATGCTTTGGGCATTGCGCAGCAAGAAAGACTGGAGAAAATGGTGTCGGTTACAACTTTTATACCCCTGGTGCACTGACGTCAGGGAAGAGGCGACAGCAACCGACACCGGACCAAGACTTTGGAACTCGGGCCGACTACGGGCCGCCTGCCAGCAGGATAACCCAAGTGTAATGACTGCAACAGTGAAACACGATGAACATCTACAAGTTATACTTGGTAGAACTTGTAGCTGCTGTCAGCCTTTAACTTAGGAAGTCCTCACTTCTTGAGATTCTCTCACATAGTAAGTGCTTTGGTTCTGGGACATTTTCTTGTAGGCAGACAGTGAAGAAGGGCATTAAGGGTTTCCACTGGTTCAGGCACATAATGAACAAAATGTTTACTTTGTAAAAGAGTTACAACAAACTAAGCCTTACTGTGTAGAATACTAGTGTCATATCACTGTAACTGAACAACACATAACATTGGGCAGAACATTCAACAGGGTCACTCCACATTATTACAGGTATGCAAACATGAACACTGTCTGTAGATTCAAACTTAACAGGTAAATGTTTCTCAGTTACTTTAGAAACAATTTTCAATATTCATGCCAAATTAACATTTAGTTTGGTGCAAGAACTACATGGCACAGCACGTCTGCAACATTTGCTGTTGCTGAGAAGGGCACCGGTTCACTTGCCCACTCTTAAGCCTAAATTATAGGATGAAGCTTGTTTGTAGCACACAGACTTGAATATTCTGTGCTATAGTGTTAGACTAATATGTAAACATAGCAACAAACCAGATGATACCCATTAAGAAGAGACAGCCAAGTATATGGTTCTATGACCCGGGAGGATTTCACATTTCATATTTGGATGTGCAAGGAAGATATCCAGCCTTAGAGGGGGACAGAGGCAGAGAGCTGTCCATTTTCAGGGTAGGGACAGGACTTTATCTGCAGCAATCTAAGACTGACTGGATCATTACAATGGAGATAGGAAATGAGCACTAGCTGTGTGAAGGGGTCAAATCTCACAGCAAAATGAACTGCAACAACAATGAACAGCATAGAACAATGCAGGCTTGCCCAGTGCAGGTAAGCTCACCAGCTGTGTTTGTGCATGTTTGTGTATGTGTTTAAGTGTGTGTAAAGTAGTGTTGGTCAGCAGAGTGAACATTGAACCAACAACCCATCCTACTTCACCATGTTTGTAGTCCGCAGTCTTGGTTGCAACAGCAGCAGCCACCTTGAGCATCATAATTAAGTCCATAGACATCTACACTCATCACAGAAGGAGCGGTTATTGCCTAGCATATGTTTTTTCTCCAATGAAGTGGTTAGTGAAACAAGTGTAGCAATGGACACCAACTTTATTCTTCTCCACAGGAAGAAGCATTGTTGCAAGATGCTCACTTCTTTAGTTATTTTTGTCCAGCGTTTCCTCAACTTTCAATGAATTGCATCTATTTCTAAACCTGCACTGATGGACTTGTGATGACGGCAGTGCTAATGTACTAGTGGGAATACGTCAACATTTTTTGTTTGATCTTGAAACAGGCAAACGTCCGCACTCTTCTGCTAAAGTTTCTCAATTTGCTATATTGACCATCGGTAGATAGCCTACAGGATTATGTCACTTTGCTTACCTACCCTAACTGTGACCTTGACTTGGCATCGGACTGTTTTAGTTTGATTTTTACTTAGGAACAAGAATGTGAGAGACTTTCCTACAGAGGTTTATCACGGAAGTACAGATGCTGTGTTGTGGCACTCTACAAACTATAAACCTTTCTTCCATTTTATCCTCTTATAATGAAGGAATATTTAGTCTGTTTTTAAAGCATTTTATTGTAAATACTTTAAATAAAAATATAAACTACTACTAAATAAATCACTGGATGGTAAAAAATGTCATTATCTGTCGTGTCAGTGATGTTTAATTGTGATGCTCTTATTTCTCAATGACATATCCACAGTGGTCATGATGAGCTACTGTCTAAAATGTGTCTATAAATAAAAAAAAATGATTACATCTCACAGTGGTAAGTCAAAGCTTACATACCTAAAAATGCAGGTGTTGCATGCCTTGTGTATTCAGATGAAACACTGAGGCATGGGATGGGTTCAAGTTGTTTATTGTACATAAGCACATCAGGAGCTGTAACCGGAATATACACTGTGAACTTCATATGCTTACTGGCTGACTCATTACTTCTACCACACTCACATGTGCATTTCCATTCAAGGTAGCACTCACACTGAATGACTATACAAAATGGCACTGATCTCGCATGCTCAGTAAGTTGTATACATATGCACTCTGACTACAGTGGCCGACTAGGTACAATCTACACACTAATCTACAACAGGGGCACAGGGGACAGCAATCAAATAGCTTTCTACTTGTTTGTGTATAACATGTAATTACCATTTGGCCAAGAAGGGTCAAGTGAAAATAATCTATGCTTTTATCATTTTAAGAAGCTGCACTGATACTTTAGCAAGTGATATGCAGAATTCTTTTACTGTTTCCCTCTGGAGTACACCATATAAAGATAATCTGATGCAATACATTGCAGCTATGTGTGCTGGTCTGTAGCAAAGGACATCAAACAAATTTGCATCTTGGAAATAACATGTCTAAACGAAAGTCGTGGGACCTATAGCAAGTATGGGCTTAGATTACATTATCAAATCTTTAAAAGTTTGAATGTCATATGGTCAAACCTATATGATCGAAGTTTTAAAAGTTCAAACGTTTCAACGGAGATCTCCATACAATGCGGAATTGGAAGATTTCCCTTTCCTGCAGTGTAGTGCGATCTCTGATTTGGTATACTTAAAGAGCGGGGGGTATGGGGGGGTGTAGCCCCCCATGTGGGGTGTGCAGGGGGTCTTGCCCCCTGCTTAAAATGGTAAGTTAGCTTTTTTCTGTTGTTCATTTTTTTTTTTTTAGCTTTTCGAACTTTTAACAGTTTAATCATATGGGTTCAACCATATGACGTTTGAACTTTTAATGATTCGATAACATAATATACACCCGCAAGTATGGAAAGTCTAAAAATGAATCAATGCTCAGAATGCTGTACATAATTGTTACATTGCTGGTTACAACTGCAAAAAAGGATTTGCTAGTCTTTAGAAACAGAACCTATGTAGGGCATAACATAGCAAATCAGGTACTACCCAACTGCCCATGACTGCCCTCTATTAAAAAAATATGCATGAAGGAAGAAAATTAGAACAGTTCTGGAGGCATAAAGGAATAAAACCATAACTGCAGCCCAGCCATCCCCAACTCATTTAGTTGCTTGGGTGATTTAGTTGACAAGGGAGAATGGAAGTGCCTTCCAGGGTAGGACAGAGTAAAACTAGCCACATCCCTTGGAGGAGCAGGAGTATTACAAATGCACATTCTGGGGACTGGCATTAGGCTCACCTAGCCACAACTTAGTGGTAGCCTTCGAAGTAGTCATATGGAAGCACAATGTGTGGCCCCTGCTGTGATATACATCATGCCCCCCACTCACAGACATGGTTTGACCAGTACATGTGCCCTCATGGTTGGGATACCGGTGAAGTAAAAAAAAAAAAATGAAACACTTCTTGTCTTAATTGCTGTATAGCTTTCTCTGTTCGATGCTACCATGATGGCATTTGCTTTCTCACTTTCCTTTCCCTTAGTGCCCTGTGTTTTTGTGGTAAGACAGTTCTTACACTGATTCTGGGTGAAACTATTGGGATAGGGAACAAAACAGCACCCTTTTGGCTGCCTGAACGATGTTCCTCTCTGAGCAGCAATCACCCTGGTCCCAAGTAAAACTCCTGGGTGAAGTAACAAATGAGTTGTGTGCAGTTTGTGGGAGGTTTGATTTTTGACGGGCATGGAGGCAAAATCCCACAGGGAAAAAAAATAGAATGAAGCAAATTATTGTTAGCTTCCTTGTCAAACTGCATTGTAATTATAACAGCACATAGACAGACAGTAAATTGCATTGCTTTTCACTGGAGATGTGGATAGGGGGATGTCTGGATATGCCCAAACTGCCAGCTTGAGTGACCCAGCAGTGGCTTGCTAAGGAACTAAGCCTGCAGCCACCTACAGACACCTCTGCCTGTTAATTGTTTTATACATTCATTTTATCACACAAACAAATCTTCCAGTCTTTTCCATGGGGACATCAAATCCCCATATTTCCTATGCCTAAGCTTTAACAGCTTCACCCCACATTTCCTGAGCCTGAGTTTTTCCAGCTTCAACATTGGGAGTACCTTGAAGTCCACATTCATTACTCTGTGTATTTGGGGCATCTGCAGCACACACTTAGTAGTACAATGCAAGGTAAACTAATTAAAAACTTCACATATTAAAACTGTTTATGTTCCTTTCACTGACTATGAAATGTTTGAACAAAATGGCAACATACTAAGCAAGTGAAAAACGGGTGTGTTTCTCTTAAAACTGTTGCATCTAGCATAAAATACCCCATCTAGAATGAATGTCTGCAACTAAGGAAATGTTTTTGAGTTGGGACCCAGATCCAAATTGCCTAGACATAGTAAGGCCTTCCTAAATTTAATTTGGTTGGCTCCCAAAAAAAAAAACAATTACCAGAAAATGGAAATTAAAGTCTAAACCTACTGAATCTGAAATACTGAATATAGTAAAAAAGATAAAAAAACTTGTAGATGGATGTTTAGAAATGGGAAGGAACAAATTGCATAGAAATAAATGGAAATTATGGGAGCAGTGTACACTATGGTTCAGGAAGAGAGTGAGGTTTAAGGGAAGGCAAGAATTGATTAAGAAAAGATAATGTATGTAAAAAGAAAAATGCTAATGTGTTTTTTTTTTATCTTTTTCTGTTAATGCATGTTTGCTTGTCTTATCTGATAATTTAATAAATGTGTTTAAAAAAAGAACCACCTAGAATGACCTGACAGTTTACCATCTTACTACAGGATAGCCTTCTACATTTACACTATAATATTAAGCCCACTGTGCTGTACCCACAAAGACATTCCAGCAAAGCCATTGTGAGCCTGGCATCAACCAATGCAATAAAGGCATTGATACTGTTTTAAAGCATATTTATACTACTTGTTTCAGAACCTAAGGAATGTTGTTTCAGGACCCAAGGAATACAGTTTTCCTATCTACAACGTGTTACCAAGCAGCAATGTCACTAACCACAAATTTGTCACACGTTATCAGCATCAAAGGTTTCATTAGCATGAAGACATACGCTAAGGTGCGCAACATTCTAAATACATATCCATATACAATGGTTGGTGAGGAGGCACTTTTCCTCAGATTGCAAGGCTCACACTTCCCAAGCTACAGAACCATCTAATGCTACTCTGTTCATGGT
This sequence comes from Protopterus annectens, assembly GCF_019279795.1. Classification (NCBI taxonomy): domain Eukaryota; kingdom Metazoa; phylum Chordata; order Ceratodontiformes; family Protopteridae; genus Protopterus; species Protopterus annectens. The sequence goes on along the minus strand of NC_056744.1, from coordinate 1,465,770,315 downwards.
TACTGGTAGCATATTACTGTTAATTTTCATTATAAATTAACATTTTATCTTCAAATTCCTTCTGTTGCTCTATAATATGGAATGGAAATTAAAACACAAGCAAAAACTTTAAATTCACTGACTATGCCACTGTAAACGCATACCTAAAGAAATTTTTATTCCATCGAACTGTTGTAAAACAAATGCTCTAATCATAAGCACGATTATTAATAAAACCACAACAAATATTTGTCGTATCTTAGTATATTGTATGGAGATACTTAGTTAAGCATGCATATGTACATGTAGAGAAGTCACAAAAGAAAACAGTGACAAAGTGGACAAATTCATTTTATCTGCATATTAACAGTTCATGGAAATAATTTATGAAGTTCAAAGTCAAATATGTAAAGTAAAAGAAAAATTATTGTACGTACTTTATGAAGCTTACCTTGTACTTGCTGACTGCATCTTTCAGGGTAAGGAAGCTATGACCAGTATGTTTAGAAGACACCATACAGATGACACATATGAGTTGTCCATCCTCCTGGCAGAACAATTTCAGTTTCTCCTCATGCTCCAGGCATTGAGTCCTCTTCTGTATGTGCTCAGGCTTCTGTTTTGGGCATGTTTTCCCCATGGTCTTATCCTGTTGTTTCTGAGCTTTTGCTACAATTTTAGCTAGCAGCCTGTTAACAGTGTATTTCCTTGTTGGAAACTCCTCCCTGCATTCTGGACAGCAGCAACCTTTCTCACTAGCCCATACAGTACTGATACACGAGTTGCAGAAGTTATGCCCACATTCCAGCATTACTGGGTTGTTAAAAAGATCCAAACAAACAGGGCACACTAAATCTTCATCCAGCTCTTCAGTCTGCTCAGTTGCTGCCATTCTGAAAACCTTACTTTCTTTCAGTTTCAGTTCTTCTGGGATGCTTTGCCGATGTCATTCAGCCACTTCCTGTTAACTATTTGGGGTACGTACACACAAGATCAACATAGTTCATATAGCAGGATAGCAACTGCTTAAGGATAGTAGTTCACTTTTGATTTTTTTTTGTTCATGGTGAGTTCTGTCAAGGAGCATCCAGGTCTTGACTCTTCATGTTGTGTCTTGCATTTTATTCTGTTTGAGATATATTATTTTAAAATCCTCAGCTGGGAGTGCAGCAGTGGTTACACAGCTATAAATGTACATCTGGAACATCTGGCTTTGACTTCCAACAACTGGCTACAGTTTAATATGTGTCTTTTGAAAATGACTTCACATGAACAAAATTATGAAGCTAATCCTTTTCATCCAGAGCATCCTGCCCGACAGTAAAGAAAAGATTGCTGTCATGTTTCTACAGTTCAGCAATAACTGATAACATTTCAGAGGTATACGGCTACCAGAAGCAGGGATCCAGCCAAGACTTTAGGGACTGTACAGCAACTTGTACATCAAATTCCAGACTGCAGACTCCCACCCTTAACCTGTACAGGGATAATGAATGTTTTTGGAGATTATATTTTTATTAATGAGTGAATAAGGGAAAAAAAGATAAACACAAATAAAACAGTTTAACTGCATCTATAAATTAATAAACTAAAACCATGATACAATCACATCTCAATGCAAATATTCAGTAAATTACTTTTAAAATGAGACATACATTGTGTATGCTTGGTCGTGCCTTTCATTATAAACATATTAGTTACCCTCCTGCCAGATTAAGTTATTTATTTAATATTTAGTAACTGCGTAGATATACAGCACATTTTGAATAATTTTCAGATATCGCTCAGGAAGAAGTACAAAAAAAGGCATAATGTTACATGTATGTAAGTAAACAATACTAATAATAAACAAGCAAAAAATGACACTGTGTACAGCAGTTAGTCTGAGTTGCTATTTATCATTTTCACATTAGTTGTCAGCATCTAAAAGGTTTAATAATAGTATCACAAAGACAGCACAGTGCAATTTTGATTGAGTTGTGGTAAGGAATTCACACTAAAAAGTTATATTATTTAGACTCAATATTTGGGTGTGGTGTTGATAGACATGCTCCTATGCCTACTAAATGCTTCACCACAGGACTGGAACAAAGTGCAATCAGGAGTGTGATTCGTGAACAGAACAATGTTCAAGTGAGTGTTTGACTTCTTTCCAGCTCAGGGAAATGTATATCATAGTGCATATTCTGACAACACATGACAGATGCAGACTGCCAGCTGAGATACACCACTCAGCCTGTGCAGTCATTATATAAATTGCACAATCTGTGCATTTATTAAGATGAAGTGTGAAATTTAAACAACTCCCACCTTTGAGGTAAATTGGTTAGGCTAAAAATGGCCCAAAAGGGGAGTTAGCCTTTTACTTACTGTGACGATGTGAGGTATTGCCAGCTATGCCAGGAGAAGTAGGGCAGTGGATGTGTAACATATGTCAGCATAGCTAGCTGGAATTTAGTAAAAAATTATATGTTATTTGAATATTAAAATGATTTGCACAGATGCTTGTGTTGAAAATATATTTGTAAAGTTGCTTGTGTTAAAAATGTACCAACAGTATGTCTTGCTGGACAGAGGAAGACATATACTTGTTATTATTGTAACTGTTGAAAAGTAGATATTGTAACAAAGGATACTGGAAGAGAAAGGGTTAATCATAGTCCAGCTGCAGCTAACTTTGAAAAATGTTCTGAAATTAAATTACCTGGCTTAGGCCATAAAGATTGTATCTTACAGTTTTCAATGCAGCCACAGACAAAAAAATCTGTACAAGGAAGCTTTCTGTACTGTCTTTGGGGTGAACTAATTGCTGCTCTGGAAGGGTGGAGGGTTGGTTTATAACCTCGAGAAGCTGCAACAGATCTTAGCAAGCTCTGTGAGTGTGTATTATTGACACATATGTGCTAAATCCTGGCAGCTTTTAGCCAAGAGGGATAGCATGGGAACCAGAAGTCATTTGACTAGATGTATGTGATGTCATTCTGTAATCTGTCACTAAACATATATGTTTTAATACTAGGTGAGACTGAAGTCTCAGACCAGTCTGTTTTTGGAACCTGACAAAGAAGGAACACCACTCACCTGCTTCATCTTGCCTTGCTCTAGTAAGTGACCCAGGGAATAGTAATTCTTGAAATCAGTCAGGAAACTATTGTGAGATGTCTAGTTAAGTATTGTTTTCTGTTCTTGTGTGAATCTATTCATCTGTGTTATTTTAATATTTCTTGTGGAGAAACTCTGGTGTTTATTGTAAATAGATATTTAGCATTTTCATGTCCATTTATTATTTATTATTAAATATATTTAAACTTTTCAATGTGGCTGGTCCTTTAGAGAATATTTTAATGTTTGAGAGTATTCATATCTATTTGTTGACTCTGTGGCCACTCCTGAAAGCCTTACTGTATTCGCCAAAACACTACCATTTGTATTAATATTAATTTCACTTGGTAGCTTTGTAAGAACCTTAAAGTAGGGGTGTCTTGATGGCAGTAACTACCTTATAGTCTGAGCAGAAGGGGGTATAGCCTTCATTACATCTATAGCTAATTGTCATTTCCCCTCGCCCACCACCTCCCCTTCCTCCATCCCCGTACCAATTACACTTTGTCCATCTACCTTCTTCTCAACTATTACACCTACAACACTCCCCTGCCTATCTTCCTTCATCTTCACACTCTTCTCTCTCTAATCTCAACCAATCACATATTTGTATCCCTCCCTCTCTCCAGACAACACCCTTTTTATCCTGTTCCTGCAACACACCTCATCCATCTAGCATTCTACATTATCCTTGTATTATACCCCATCTGTTATCTACCTATACCACAAGCCTCTCTCTCACATCCCATCCTCTAGTCTACCTCCACCCCCCATCACCTGGAACTTATCTCATCCTGCTATTCCATCCTCCCATCCTATTTGCTGCCTTCACTTTTTTCCCTAAGACCTCCATCTACACATTCCCTCTTTTGATTTACGCTTATACAGTCACTTTCCCTATCTCACTCACACAGCCATACTCCAGTGATCCATCTTTACTATCTATCCGCACCTGGGATACCCCTGTACTTTACTACCCCCCCACCAACATGATATTTACTTTTCTCTTATCCCACCTCTCTTCCTATCACACCAACATAGGTTCTCTGTGCTCTCCACCTACCTCCACACACATTACTAATCACATCAAAAACCATCCCTCATTCACTATATCTTCCTCACTATTTCCTACTTTAAACACACTTCTTCCTAAGATGAAAACATCACCCCAATAAATTTTCCCTTAAGACTTAAATATAAATACCACTTATAACACCTCTCCCTCCCAACTCTACTTTATTCCCACATTACCTTACTCCTTTCTGGAGACATACACCCCAACCCAGGACCTGTCTCCCACCCCTCCCCTCCTAACCCAACCCGCAACATGCATCACATTACTATAGCTCTACCAATAAACACTTATCTATTTACTCTATCAATATACATAACATTCAGAACAAAATAAGTGAATACTATGCCTGGATGGCCCTACACACTCCTGACATTATAACTATCACAGAAACTTGGCTCAAACCCCATATTCCTCCCCTGGTTATAAAATCTTGTGACTTGACTGACCTTATAAAAAGGAGGTGGCATTGCCATATTATTTACTGACCACCTAAATTTATCCCCTCTATCCAACCCTCCCCCAATATTTCATCCTGGTAAACATCTAGCAGGAAACTGTAAACTTAATGAACACAAAACACTTACCATTGCTACTATCTACATACCTCCAGGAGACAATATTCCTTTATTAGAACCTACTCTCTCCTGATTTTACCATAACATTCCCAATGAAACACTATCCTAAGCAATGTTAACATTAACTGGCTATCCCTAGCCACTAACTCACCCACCACTTTCATTAACCTACACTGATTCAGCCAACTTATTTCAGCGCCCCCACACTTCAATAAATCAACCAATTCTAGTACTATAATTGACTGGATACTAGTTACCAAGCCAGAACTCTATTATCATCCCACCTCTCTATCTGACTCCATTAGTAACCACTTACCTGTTAGCATTCAAAAATTCCACCCTCATCATCTTAGGCATCCTAAATTACTAAACTGCCACAATATCACAGTCTTCCACACCGTAATTCTCAACAACATGCTCTGTTCTATTAACTGGACTTTCTTTTCTGACCTTCCTCTTAATGACGCTGTTCTTAAATTTAACTCTATTTTTCTGAACATTCTACACTCTATCGCCCCCATCAGAGTCGAAAGAGTAAAATCACACTGCTCTCCCTGGCTAACCCAGGCCACATGAACTCTCATGCACAAAAGAGCTCATGCCTGGAAAGAGGAAACTCTGAACTAATATTAAATTCCCGCTCACCTAGAAACTTATAAAACACTTTGAAACCTTATTAAAAAGCAAGTCAGTACTGATAAGAAAGACTTCTATACAAAATCCCGGACAACTCAACTCAACAACCCCCAAAAATTCTGGAACACTATAGACCAAATTTTACACTCAGGAAGCACCTCTGCCCTAACCCTATCCTAATAACACTCCCCTAGAAACTGCAACTATATTTAACTCTTATTTCAATGACACTATCAGTAAACTAATAGAAACAACAAATCCCACCAAACCTACTCACCCTATCCCACCTCTAACCAAATCAACTTCTCTTTAAAACCATTCCCACTAGCCACATGAAAAGGCTCCTACTTAAGCTTAAGTCACGCTGTCCTTCTGTGGATAACCTCCCTCCACTTTTCCTTAAACTAGCTGCACACTCCATTGGTCACCCTATCTCTATCCTCATTAACTGCTGTTTATCTTAATCAACAGTTTCCACACTTTGGAAAAAAATGTATACCATACCTATTCACAAGGGTGATAATTCCACAGACATTTCAACCTATCATCCTGTAGCTATACTATTCCCTCTCTCTAAAATTTTAGAAAAATATGTACATAAGCAATTACTGGACTGCCTACTCCAAGAAAATCTATTCACTCCTACCCAGCATGGCTTCTGCCCCAACCACAGTACCTCTAATGCCCACATTTCCTTTACTCACTTAATATCCTTCACCAGAAACCAAAACAAACTCTTCTCCTGTCTATTTATCAATCTTTCTAAAGCATTCAGTACTGCATTTCACCACTTCCTCCTTTCCAAACTCTCCAACCTTAACCTCTCTACCTCTACTATCTCCTGGTTCTCCAGCTACCTCTCCAACAAATTGCAGTCAGTCAGATTGCTCTCTGCACATTCTCCCTTCCTCCTCATCACTATGGGAGTTCTTCAAGGGTCAGTCCTTGGTCCATATGCACACAAACCCAGGCCCCTCTACCACACTGCATCCAACCCCCCAAGCAACAGGCAAACCCCTCCATTTCTTGGCTCTAAATGCTCAGAGCCTATGTAACAAAATCCAAAACCTTCATGCCTGGCTTCTGCATAAACAGCCTGATATTCTCTCCATCTCAGAAACCTGACTTAAGCCCCATATACAAGATTCTGAAATAAATCCTCCCAACTACCGCATGTTAAGGAATGACAGAACACAAAAAAAGGGAGGTGGTGTAGTACTCCTTTACTTGGCATCCCTCTTAGTCACCCCCTATACCAAACCCTTTCCCAAATTTGGCAAGGTAGAAATAATACCAGCCCTACTCCACCTAAACAAGCATAAACTCATATTTGTTCTCTCCTTCTATATTCCCCCTGGTGACAATATCTCATCCCTTGAAGACATTCTGTCCTGGGTCTCTGCCAACATTACTCATGAAACCATAAACCTGGGGGACATGAGCATAAACTGGGCCACAATCCAATCTCCCTCTAATTCACTCAATATTAACTTATATAAGTTTACACAACTAATCAACTCCACTACCAGGCCTTCCAAGAACTCCATCACTGGAACTACAATAGACTGGATTCTAGTATCCCATCCTCACTATATCTCCGATAGTGGTATTTTTCCAGACCCACTAGCTGACCATTTCCCCAATTTTGCCCACCATCTCCCCTCTTCTGTACAACTAACTCACACCTATATTTCCACTCATTGCCTAAAGAACTTCAATGCCAAAACCTTCTCAAATACACTAAAAAGCGCAAACTGGAACCCATTAAAAACTCTTTCCCTAGATAATGCTCTATCATACTTTAACTCTACTAGAAGAGATATAATATAACACACATATAATGATGGAAGGAGGAAAAAAACAAACAATTTTTTTTTTAGGCATTCTAAGACATGTGCAATTCAAAAATTTTTTTTTTTGTTTTAGATCAAGTGAGACAGGGGGAGGCCCTGGGAAATAATAGCCTAATAGCCTCATAGTGATGCAGGTGGCAGGTAGAAAACAAACAAGCACCTGGTTTAAAATGAATATATTTCCATCTTACCCTACTAAAATGAGAGATGCTAAGATATGAAAATACAGTGTGTAATTATACTTGTTGGCAGCAGATGTCACTATTGTTTTCACAAACCTGCTCAACTCCTTTGCCCCTCTAAAACAAAATGTATAAAAAGTAATCCTGTTTGACCAAAAACACATTAGCTACTATGCAACTACGTGACAAAGCCTGGACACGTTACCACAAAAATAAAACCACTATCGCCCTAAATGAATATAAAACACTATGAAATAAAGTAAAAAAAATGTATTACTTTAGAACACAAAGCCTATTTTCCACTCTCCAAACCAACCACACCACCAATCCCAAACTATTTTGGAAAGGAATCTCATCTCTCCTCAACCCGGGAAAAAAAGAAAACACTTGCCCCAACCCAGATGCCTCTGACATGGACTTGGCCACCCAACTTAACTCTTTCTTCATAGAGTCCATAAGCAAGCTAGCATCTATCCTAACCAGCCTACAATCTTCCCTCAAACCAAAACTCTCATCTTGTTATAACAAAATATTTAAATTTGCAGCAGGTCATAGAGCCTCTTCTCACCACTGTAATTCTCTTCACCAACTAAGTTGGCTAAAATTACCTAACATTCTTACATATACCCAGATCATCCAAGCACACAAACTCATTCATAACCCATCTCTCTGCCCCTCCCTAGCAAATACCTTTGAAATGTATAAACCAGATAGACTCCTAAGATCCAATTCCCAAAACCTAACTAAATTGCATAAACCAGCACATCCCGCTGGGAATCAATTGATGTCCTTCTCTCTTATCAACTGATGTCCTTCTCTCTTGCATGCCTCTGGAACTCTCTCACTTCTTCCAACCACACCACTAGCAGTCTCTCCTTGTTTAAAACATCACTGCACTTGCACCTTGCTTCATAATGGAAATTTTCTTGCTCTCATCCAACCTAATTCTACCACACTTTCTTCCTAACTTCCCAAATTTTGTTGCCTGTTACTACCTCCTAAAGTTTTACATTCCTTGAGACTTATTTGATCAATGACTAAAACATTACCTCATTGTAATTCCCAAAAAAAAAAAAAAAACTAATTACTGAATTAACCTGATGTAATTTTCCTAATGAAAATATTTTTTTATTTCTGTATTATGTAACATCTATTTGAATTGTGCAATATGGGTTTGTACTAAACAAAATAAGTATTTAATATTTAATTTAAATGTATATTATGGATCTGTGCTCTTTCTGTACTATGTATTTATATTTCTCTGGCGCTTTTCTCCCCAGGACTCCATTGAAAATGGGCTCCTTGTAGGCCAATGGATTATCCTGGAAAACAAACTGCAAATAAATAAATAAATACATTTAATATCTTCACTAACAAGCTCAACACTTCCTGTGTTCACTATTCTCTCATTCAGTGTGCCGACAACTCCACTATCATCTTTATCTCTAATACTCTCTCTGAATGTACACACCCTTACTCAAAACTCATTTAACTTGATAGGAAACTGGCTGTCCAACAATCAACTTATTCTTAATCCCAAAAAGACCAAACTACTTCTATTCTTACCAAAATATCTCTGCTCTTCTAAACCCACCTTCAATATAACTTAACTCAACAACACTATTATTAATGTAGAAACTCACACCAAACTGCTTGGGGCTATCATAGACAACCAACTCAAATTTGACCTACATATCCACAATTGCATTAAAAAAACTCACCAAAAACTTGGACTATTTTATAGAAATAAAAAATTCCTTATAAAGGAGACTAGAATCACACTTTCCCATGCCTACCTTTTCACAAGCCTCCTCTATGGGTCCCAAATCTTAACTAATATCCACTCCTCTTTACTCACCAAGCTGCAAACTACCTACCACAAAATTGCCAGGTTTGCAGCTAATCTACCCACTAACTCTCATCATTGTCAGTTCCTCAGTATATTAAACTGGACAGAGGTCCCTAAACAGCTTATTTTTCACAACTACGTGTCATTCACTCCATTTGAAATAAACCCTCCTTCTGCCCCAACATTTCTTCTATCATCTTTTGATGTACTCCCATCAGAAACCTTAGGAGTGCTGGCCAAAACCTCTTCAAAAACTCTCAAGGAATACGTATACAGAACCTGGGCATGTGTCTGTAAAAACACTCCATGAACTTCTTCCTTTCAACTGCACTCTGCTATCACTCTGTCATGGTCCTAACAATCACTCTGTCTCTGCCCTAACAACCTTTCACAACAACTCCTCTTTATCCCTCATTAATGGAACTTCTGAGTACTAATGACTTTGAAAGGCATCTAACTAGTGTATCTTAGAACCAGTCTGACTTTCTCTCTGTAACTGCTCTGCTTACTTAGTCAAATTTTCTGTTTTCCTTCTATTTTTTTCACTCAACAATGTTGCAAATTATTTTCATGTAAAAAAATGTCCTCTAAAAAGTCATGTACTGTACTTCAAATATTATGTATTTATATATGTTGTCTACTGTACTTAACACAATGAATTTCCTAGTCAACAAATGTCAAATAAAATAAATAAACCTGTGCCAGCCTTTCCAAGGTGTGTGTGTGTGTGTGTGTGTGTGTGTGTGTGTGTGTGTGTGTGTGTGTGTTTGTGCGTATGTGCAAATCAAATCTCAAAGAGTGTGTCTGTGTGTGTGTGTGTGTGTGTGTGTGTGTGTGTGTCAGCTGCTTGGAGCAGGGACAGGAAGCATTGGTTTCACAGAGAGAGTGGTGGAGGACTTGGCTTGGACACTTGGCTGAGGACTCAACTCTATAGCTGTGCCAGTGAGGAGTCTTACTGGGGATCTGGAGAGAGGTAAACCCAGCCACCAGACTGACTGTGTTCTTCATGTGCTCTTAAGGTCAATTGTGCTTGATGCAGAGAGCTGCATCTGGAAATACTGGGTGCATCCATTTTTGTTCCAAGTGAATGTTCCTCTACAGTGTCAGTGATGAGGATTCATGCTTCTTGATTACTGGCCTAGAGAGGGGACATCACACTTACCTATGAACTATAATCTTTTTTCGTCAAGGGCAGGTCATACCTACTCATCCTGATAGACTTCTTTGAGAAGGTCACCAAAGCAATAGATGAGGGAAAAATGGTTCACACTGCCTACCATGACCTGGCCAAGGTATTTGACACAATATCCCACTCAGGCACTGTTGAAAAACTCAAGAGGTTAGGTAGAAGCCCTTATGTCACTCATTGGATAGCCAGATGGCTCAAAGACAGGATCCAGGAAGTTAGAATTATGGAGTCCACCTCTACAAACCGGTCAGTCATAAGTGGAATCATTCAAGAATTGGTCCTGGAACTGCTCCTTTTTGGCATTTACTTCCCTGAAGTCAAGGTCAATGTCCATGGCTTCTGACTGACTAAATTTGTAGATGATTGCAAATTAGGAACTGTCATTGAATTCCCCACCAACACAAATGTTCTCCTAGAAGGGCTGACACAAAAAAACAACTGGTATCAGATCCATGGACTAACACTAAATGCAAAGAAATGCAAAATAGTATCCGCTGGGAAGTCATCCACCCCTGTTAACTATCATATTGATAATACACCCCTAAGAGTTATCCTAGTAGTCAAGGACTTAGAGACACATATTGACAGTAATCTAGCTTCTACATGACATGTCTACAGTAGTTAGGAAACCATTCTATGTTGTGGAACTTATAAACAAAGGTATTGCATCTAGGTTCAAGGAAATCATTATTCCACTGTATCAGGCATTCATCAGACCTCTCATTGCGTACAATGCCCCCTTTGGTATGTACTTAACCAGGCATATGCAACAACTGGAATGTCAACAGAGGGTCCTCACTAAAAGAATACAGGGCATAAGTAACATTTCCTATGCAGACTGCCTCAAGGCCCTTTCCTTGTACTCTGTCTCCTACAGGTTGGTAAGGGGAGATCTATGCCTGGCATAAAATGCATTGTTGGACCCCACTTTGATGAACCTGCTGCATATCTGCAAAACAAACTACCCATAACTACCCATTCGAAAGATTTAAATCTTGCCTGTGATATAAATAGGACCTGATGGATGGTCAGGTATGTATCCCAGAGACTACCCCTTCTCTGGAACAGGCACCCCATCATTGTGAACCAGAGTTCCTCCCTTACTCAATTTCCTCTCCCCTTTCATTGGCTGTTGTGAGTAAGCACAAAATTATCATTTTGTGAAATCACTCCCATTTAACTGTTTAAATATTTTGCTCTTTCCAGTGTATTCCATAGAAGCAGAATACAAAGTGCCCGCCCCCTTCCAATCTATCGTGCTCTTTTAAAATAAGTGACTCTCCACTTAGCTAAAGCTTAGTTACCCCTTCTTTCATACCTATCCACTTAGTGAACACTGCAGCTCTTAGGCTATTAACCCATTTTCGATCTTACCTTTAAAATCTGCAACATCCACTCCAAGCCCACCAATTATTGGAGAACCCACATTCTGTCTCTTAGTAGTCATCTTGGAATTAATGCTTCTGTTTTGCTCCTGGTGAGTGAAGGAGCACGATGCATTGATTCCTGACAATCTGTGCTTGACATTCCTGATTGGTCTGGTTGCTATTTAAGCTATCAGGAAAAGACTACAACAAGCCTACAGACCCTTACATCATCTGGGACAGACTGTGGATCACCAAACAGGCTGTGCCCTGCTTCTCATCTTGGGATTGATGCTAATGTTTTGCTTCTGGTGAGACAAAAAGCAAAGGAGCATTGTATCTCAGCAGAGTAAAGCTGTGATGAAACCAGCTCTAGTAGTAGCCATTCACACGACTCTCCTATTTTCATCATTCTTGACAAGCTAATACTTTCTTTTCAAAAGTACTGCTTGATTTCTTTGAAACTTCTTCAGAATATCTGCTTAAATATAATAAATTTATTTACTTATTTATTAACATTTGTTGACCAGGAAAGTCCACTGGGTCAGGGATCCATTTTTAGTGGAGGCCCGGGGAGAAAAGCTCCACATGCATTACAAAGTTTACAATGTTTAACATAGATTCAACAAATTTTACAGCTATAATAGGCAAAAACATAGTACAATTTAGCACATTCATAGTGTTTACATTAACATGCGTTAGGAATGATTAACTATGGGTAGAAAAGTTATATAGGTAAAAAAAGTTTGAAATTTGAAACAGTACTATCTGTGGTGAAAGTGAAATAAAATGCATAGTAGGCATGCAGTAATTATTGTAAGACTGGTTATAACAAATTGCTCCATTCTGGTACTCGGTAAATGTACAGCTTAAGGAGGTTTGTTTATGTTGCAGGAGCAGGATGGATTATTTAGATAGTGTGATTTTAGAGCTTACTTAAAGGTATTAGGGAGGTCAATTTGGGTTATCTGAGATAAAAGGTTGTTCCATACTTTGGCAATGGTGTGGAAGTACAGACATTGTCCAGCTCTTTTGTTGGGTTTTGTTACAGTTAGCATGAATTTGCAAGACAACCTTAGTGTTCTTGTAGGAGTTTAAGTTTGCAGGATTGAGTTGAGTGCTGGGCAGTCATTAGGTTTGTAGATTAGTTTGTGGGCTAAGGTTAGTTAGGTGTATTGGTGATGGTAGGAAAACTCTAGCCATTTCCAATCAGTGATAGGTTGACAATGATGAGAAAGGTACGGTTTTCCAGAGGCAAATTTGGCTATTTTATAGTAGCAGGACTGTAGTTTGTTACTAAGGTTTGAGTGCAGATTAGTAAAAATGGCACCATATAGAAGGGAAGGGATCAGTAAGGTATTGGCAAGTTTTGTTTTGGTTTATTTATCCAGGTAAAGCTTGTGGCGATATAGTTTGCCTAATCTGAAGTGTGTTTTCTTTATTGCATTAAGGATATGTGGTTCATAAGTAAGTTTGTCGTCTATTGTAATTCCTAGCAGTTTGGCTGTTTTCACTAATTCTATTTCTGTACCATCTTTATCATGGATTTTGAAGTCAAAGTCAGGTGATTTTGTAGAGAAAAGTAAAAGTTTATTTTTTGGGGGGTTTAACATAAGTTGTGCATTAATAAGCCATAATTCAATAGAAGTAAAGGCCTGTTGTGTAACTGTGAGTAGATCTGGGAAATTGTCAAGGTGGATATTAATGCAGAATCATCGGCATATTGGATAAGATTTTGGATGTGGGGGGTTTTGTGAAGATCATTGATAAAGATATTAAACAGTAGTGGAGTGGACCTAAAATGTATCCTTGTGGTACCCCTATGTTATTAGCTTGATAATTGGATTGTACAATAAGCCACCTTACTGATTGTTCCTTATTTTGTAGGTAAGAGGTAAACCAGTTAAGGGATTTTGGAGAGCAACCTAATTTTGATAGTTGAGTTAGTAGCTTAGTATGTGACACTGTGTCAAAAGCTTTAGATAGGTCTAGTAAGATTACTGAGGTAGGATGACCTGCATCTATGGCTTTGTTAATTGTGTCAGAGAAGGAGCGTTGGGCAGTTGTAGTGCTATGGCCTGGAAGGAACCCATGATGGGTAGGGAATAGAATGGCATTGTCAGAGAGGTGTTTAAGTAGTTGTGTGTGAACACATTCTTCTAGGACTTTTGATAGTGGAGAGAGTTTAGAGATAGGGCAATAGTTAGAAAGGCTATGGGAAATTCCACCTTTGTGTAGTGGGGTAATGATGGATTTTTTTCCATAGATGGGGAATGTAGGATTCAGAGAGACAGCGGTTTATGAGAGTGGTAACTGGATATGCTATTGCAGCAGCTGCTAGTTGCAGGTATTCCGGGGGAAGATTATCTGCAAAAAGTGAGCAAGATATGAGTTGCTTTAAGAGTTTCAAAATCAGAGAGGTGGGTACAGGTTGGACTGTAAAGGAGTAGGCAGATGGAGTGTTAGTATTGTCTACAGAGGAGAAGGTGTCTTCAGTAGGTAGTGGGTGGCTTGAGTTTGGGTCAGGTGGGCAGTGTTTGAGTAGCTTTTGAATGGTAGAGATGAAATTGGTGTTGAAGTCATGGGAAATTTATTGTGGAGTCTTTTCTGGAGCGGGGGATGGATTCTGCACAGTGCCTGGGTTGAGCAGAGTGGAGACAGACTTCCAGAACTTTTTAGGATTGCTATATGAGGTAGATAGTTTAGAGGAAAAATAATCCTTTTTATCATGTATCACTAGCTTTTGTGATTTGTACGGAGTTGTTTGTAGTGGAGTTCATTTTGTTTTGCTCTATCTTTCAGCCATAATTTCCATGTTTTGTTTCTAAGAAAGATAGTTTGTTTGGTTTGTTTTGTTAACCATGGGGCATAATTAATCTTTGTCCATTTAGTGTGCATTGGAGCTAAGCTGCTGAGAGTATCTAAAAAGAATTTGTTGAAATAGTTACAGCCTTGTCTAAGGGGAGTATTTTTAATGGGTTCCAGTTTAGAGATTTTAAAATGCTTATACATTTATTTTGGTCAAATAAATTATAGAAATATTATATTATATTATGTAAATATATATATACATACATACATATATATATATATATATATATATATATATATCTATATATATATATATACACACACACATATATATATATATATATATATATATATATATATATATATACACACACACACACACACACACACACACACACACACATATATATATATTATAATTGTATGTATTAAAATTATAATAAATATACATTTAAATGTTAATATGGGCCTGGACTATATCTTGCAACATCTTGCCAACCCAGGGACATATGCAAGGATTCTGTTTGTGGACTTCAGCTCTGCAATAATTCTGGAACTTCTTCACTTGAAACTCTCTCAGCTTTCTGTTCCTGTTTCCACATATCAATGGATCACCAGTTTTCTAACCAATAGGAAACAGCAAGTGAAACTGGGGAAATTTACAACTAGCTATCACACGATCAATACAAGTGTCCCCCCAGGGATGTGTGCTCTCCCCACTGCTATTCTCCCTCTACTCTAATGACTGCACCTCTAAGGACCCCTCTGACTAACTTATTAAATTTGCAGATGATACAATTATCATTGGGCACATCAGGAATAGTGATGAGTCTGCATACAGATGGGAGGTAGAGCAGCTGGCCCATTGGTGTAGTCAGA
This sequence comes from Protopterus annectens, assembly GCF_019279795.1. Taxonomy (NCBI): domain Eukaryota; kingdom Metazoa; phylum Chordata; order Ceratodontiformes; family Protopteridae; genus Protopterus; species Protopterus annectens. The sequence goes on along the minus strand of NC_056744.1, from coordinate 1,465,754,821 downwards.
ATAATCTGGAACTGAACACTCTTAAAACTGCGGAGATGACAGTGGACTTTAGGAGTGGTACTTCAATATTATCCATCCTCTTTATATTTAGTACTGCTGTGTCAGTTGTGGAATCCTTCAAGTTTTTGGGATCTATAATCTCCAGGGACTTGAAGTGGGAGACCAATGTAGGGTCCATCATAAAAAAGGCACAACAGTGAATGTACTTTCTGCGACACCTGAGGAAGTTCAACCTCCCACAGGAATTGTTGATTCAGTTCTATACAGCAGTCATTGAGTCTGTTACAGTGTGGTTTGGATCTCTGTCTAATCATGACAAAAACAGGTTACATCGAATAGTCAGGCCTGCCGAAAATATCATTGGTGCTAGTTTGCCCTCCTTACAGGACCTGTACTATTCCAGAGTCATGAAAAGGGCAGCTCCAAAAGTTTCACATATTCCG